>NC_135479.1:171601071-171901071 GCF_052094955.1 Ictidomys tridecemlineatus
AGCTGACCTTGGCCTGCGCGATCCCCTCCCCTCCCTCCCCTGCCCTCTCGCCTTGCATGCTGCCCCCAAGCCCAGCCAGCCCTCCCTATCCTCTCCCTGGAGCTTTAAGCTTTTGGGCTGGGGCCCCCAGCGCATGTTCATTGTCATGTCGCTTGGCGTCGTCGAGTGGCATCGCTCCAGGTCGTCGGATCGGCAGGGGGCCCCTAGCTTGGGCCCCATACCGCGCGCGCTTCCCGTGGTCCCCCTTGCGCCGCCCCCCCATGCCCCCCACCCCACTCTCTCCTACTCCTCCTCCTCTGGCTGCCCCTTCCTCCACTTTCCTCTTTCCCCTTGAGCTCTCTCCCTGCTGCTTGTCCTAGGTCGCGTGGCTCCCTAGCCTGGGCTCCTCCAGTGGGTCCCGGGACCCCTCAAACCCAGCCACCCAGCTTCATGCTGGCCGCTGGCAGCCTTTCCACACGCAGGGCCCTCCTTTGGGCTGCTTGGGTCCAGGTCCCTCTCTTGAGGATCTACTCCCCTGGATTGCAGAGGAGTGCCTTCAGCTGGCCTCTGTGCCCTGAAGGCTCCCTAGGGGAAACCCAGCACCGCCCCTCGCCTGGGCCCCCTTGGCTGCAGGAACCCTGACACCTGGCAGTGGACCTGGGCGCTGAGCTGACCTTGGCCTGCGCGATCCCCTCCCCTCCCTCCCCTGCCCTCTCGCCTTGCATGCTGCCCCTAAGCCCAGCCAGCCCTCCCTATCCTCTCCCTGGAGCTTTAAGCTCCTGGGCTGGGTCCCCCAGCGCGTGTTTTTGGTCGTGTCGCGTGGCGTGCCGTGGCGTCGGGTGGCGTCGCTCCAGGTCGTCGGATCGGACGGGGGCCCCTTGCTTGGGCCCCCTACCGTGCGCGCTTCCCATGGTCCCCCTTGCGCCGCCACCCCCCCACCCCATTATCTCCTCCTCCTCTGCTGCCCCTTCCTCCACTTCCCTCTTTCCCCTTGAGCTCTCTCCCTGCTCCTTGTTCTAGGTCGCGTGGCTCCCTAGCCTGGGCTCCTCCAGTGGGTCCCGGGACCCCTCAAACCCAGCCACCCAGCTTCATGCTGGCCACTGGCAGCCTTTCCACACGCAGGGCCCTCCTTAGGCCCTGCTTGGGTCCAGGTCCCTCTCTTGAGGATCTACTCCCCTGGATTGCAGAGGAGTGCCTTCAGCTGGCCTCTGTGCCCTGAAGGCTCCCTAGGGGAAACCCAGCCCCGCCCCTCGCCTGGGCCCCCTTGGCTGCAGGAACCCTGACACCTGGCAGTGTACCTGGGCGCTGAGCTGACCTTGGCCTGCGCGATCCCCTCCCCTCCCTCCCCTGCCCTCTCGCCTTGCATGCTGCCCCTAAGCCCAGCCAGCCCTCCCTATCCTCTCCCTGGAGCTTTAAGCTCTTGGGCTGGGTCCCCCAGCGCGTGTTCGTGGTCGTGTAGCGTGGCGTGCCGTGGCGTCGGGTGGCGTCGCTCCAGGTCGTCGGGTCAGACGGGGCCCCTTGCTTGGGCCCCCTACCGCGCGCGCTTCCCGCGGTCCCCCTTGCGCCGCCCCCCCACGTCCCCCACCCCACTCTCTCCTACTCCTCCTCCTGTGGCTGCCCCTTCCTCCCCTTCCCTCTTTCCCCTTGAGCTCTCTCCCTGCTGCTTGTCCTAGGTCGCGTGGCTCCCTAGCCTGGGCTCCTCCAGTGGGTCCCGGGACCCCTCAAACCCAGCCACCCAGCTTCATGCTGGCCGCTGGCAGCCTTTCCACACGCAGGGCCCTCCTTTGGGCTGCTTGGGTCCAGGTCCCTCTCTTGAGGATCTACTCCCCTGGATTGCAGAGGAGTGCCTTCAGCTGGCCTCTGTGCCCTGAAGGCTCCCTAGGGGAAACACAGCCCCGCCCCTCGCCTGGGCCCCCTGGGCTGCAGGAACCCTGACACCTGGCAGTGGACCTGGGCGCTGAGCTGACCTTGGCCTTCGCGATCCCCTCCCCTCCCTCCCCTGCCCTCTCGCCTTGCATGCTGCCCCTAAGCCCAGCCAGCCCTCCCTATCCTCTCCCTGGAGCTTTAAGCTCCTGGGCTGGGTCCCCCAGCGCGTGTTCGTGGTCGTGTAGCGTGGCGTCGCTCCAGGTCGTCGGGTCGGACGGGGGCCCCTTGCTTGGGCCCCCTACCGCGCGCGCTTCCCGCGGTCCCCCTTGCTCCGCCCCCCCCACCCCACCCCATTCTCTCCTCCTCCTCTGCCGCCCCTTCCTCCACTTCCCTCTTTCCCCTTGAGCTCTCTCCCTGCTGCTTGTCCTAGGTCGCGTGGCTCCCTAGCCTGGGCTCCTCCAGTGGGTCCCGGGACCCCTCAAACCCAGCCACCCAGCTTCATGCTGGCCGCTGGCAGCCTTTCCACACGCAGGGCCCTCCTTTGGCCCTGCTTGGGTCCAGGTCCCTCTCTTGAGGATCTACTCCCCTGGATTGCAGAGGAGTGCCTTCAGCTGGCCTTGTGCCCTGAAGGCTCCCTAGCAGAAACACAGCCCCGCCCCTCGCCTGGGTCCCCTTGGCTGCAGGAACCCTGACACCTGGCAGTGGACCTGGGCGCTGAGCTGACCTTGGCCTGCGCGATCCCCTCCCCTCCCTCCCCTGCCCTCTCGCCTTGCATGCTGCCCCCAAGCCCAGCCAGCCCTCCCTATCCTCTCCCTGGAGCTTTAAGCTTTTGGGCTGGGCCCCCAGCGCATGTTCATTGTCATGTCGCTTGGCGTCGTCGAGTGGCATCGCTCCAGGTCGTCGGATCGGCAGGGGGCCCCTAGCTTGGGCCCCATACCGCGCGCGCTTCCCGTGGTCCCCCTTGCGCCGCCCCCCCATGCCCCCCACCCCACTCTCTCCTACTCCTCCTCCTCTGGCTGCCCCTTCCTCCACTTTCCTCTTTCCCCTTGAGCTCTCTCCCTGCTGCTTGTCCTAGGTCGCGTGGCTCCCTAGCCTGGGCTCCTCCAGTGGGTCCCGGGACCCCTCAAACCCAGCCACCCAGCTTCATGCTGGCCGCTGGCAGCCTTTCCACACGCAGGGCCCTCCTTTGGGCTGCTTGGGTCCAGGTCCCTCTCTTGAGGATCTACTCCCCTGGATTGCAGAGGAGTGCCTTCAGCTGGCCTCTGTGCCCTGAAGGCTCCCTAGGGGAAACCCAGCACCGCCCCTCGCCTGGGCCCCCTTGGCTGCAGGAACCCTGACACCTGGCAGTGGACCTGGGCGCTGAGCTGACCTTGGCCTGCGCGATCCCCTCCCCTCCCTCCCCTGCCCTCTCGCCTTGCATGCTGCCCCTAAGCCCAGCCAGCCCTCCCTATCCTCTCCCTGGAGCTTTAAGCTCCTGGGCTGGGTCCCCCAGCGCGTGTTTTTGGTCGTGTCGCGTGGCGTGCCGTGGCGTCGGGTGGCGTCGCTCCAGGTCGTCGGATCGGACGGGGGCCCCTTGCTTGGGCCCCCTACCGTGCGCGCTTCCCATGGTCCCCCTTGCGCCGCCACCCCCCCACCCCATTATCTCCTCCTCCTCTGCTGCCCCTTCCTCCACTTCCCTCTTTCCCCTTGAGCTCTCTCCCTGCTCCTTGTTCTAGGTCGCGTGGCTCCCTAGCCTGGGCTCCTCCAGTGGGTCCCGGGACCCCTCAAACCCAGCCACCCAGCTTCATGCTGGCCGCTGGCAGCCTTTCCACACGCAGGGCCCTCCTTTGGCCCTGCTTGGGTCCAGGTCCCTCTCTTGAGGATCTACTTCCCTGGATTGCAGAGGAGTGCCATCAGCTGGCCTCTGCGCCCTGAAGGCTCCCTAGGGGAGACACAGCCCCGCCCCTCGCCTGTGCTACCCTTGGCTGCAGGAACCCTGACACCTGGCAGTGGACCTGGGCGCTGAGCTGACCTTGGCCTGCGCGATCCCCTCCCCTCCCTCCCCTGCCCTCTCGCCTTGCATGCTGCCCCTAAACCCAGCCAGCCCTCCCTATCCTCTCCCTGGAGCTTTAAACTCCTGGGCTGGGTCCCCCAGCGCGTGTTCGTGGTCGTGTAGCGTGGCGTGCCGTGGCGTCGGGTGGCGTCGTTCCAGGTCGTCGGGTCGGACGGGGGGGCCCCTTGCTTGGGCCCCCTACCGCGCGCGCTTCCCGCGGTCCCCCTTGCGCCGCCCCCCCACCCCCCCACCCCATTCTCTCCTCCTCCTCTGCCGCCCCTTCCTCCACTTCCCTCTTTCCCCTTGAGCTCTCTCCCTGCTCCTTGTTCTAGGTCGCGTGGCTCCCAAGCCTGGGCTCCTCCAGTGGGTCCCGGGACCCCTCAAACCCAGCCACCCAGCTTCATGCTGGCCGCTGGCAGCCTTTCCACACGCAGGGCCCTCCTTTGGCCCTGCTTGGGTCCAGGTCCCTCTCTTGAGGATCTACTCCCCTGGATTGCAGAGGAGTGCCTTCAGCTGGCCTCTGTGCCCTGAAGGCTCCCTAGGGGAAACACAGCCCCGCCCCTCGCCTGGGCCCCCTTGGCTGCAGGAACCCTGACACCTGGCAGTGGACCTGGGCGCTGAGCTGACCTTGGCCTGCGTGATCCCCTCCCCTCCCCTCCTTTCCCTGCCCTCTCACCTTGCATGCTGCCCCTAAGCCCAGCCAGCCCTCCCTATCCTCTCCCTGGAGCTTTAAGACCCTGGGCTGGGTCCCCCAACGTGTTCGTGGTCCTGTCGTGTGGCGTGCTGTGGCGTAGGGTGGCGTCGCTCCAGGTCGTCGGGTCGGACGGGGGCCCCTTGCTTGGGACCCCTACCGCGCGCGCTTCCCGTGGTCCCCCTTGCGCCGCCCCCCCCACCCCCCCACCCCACTCTCTCCTACTCCTCCTCCTGTGGCTGCCCCTTCCTCCCCTTCCCTCTTTCCCCTTGAGCTCTCTCCCTGCTGCTTGTCCTAGGTCGCGTGGCTCCCTAGCCTGGGTTCCTCCAGTGGGTCCCGGGACCCCTCAAACCCAGCCACCCAGCTTCATGCTGGCCGCTGGCAGCATTTCCACACGCGGGGCCCTCCTTTGGCCCTGCTTGGGTCCAGGTCCCTCTCTTGAGGATCTACTCCCCTGGATTGCAGAGGAGTGCCATCAGCTGGCCTCTGTGCCCTGAAGGCTCCCTAGGGGAAACACAGCCCCGCCCCTCGCCTGGGCCCCCTGGGCTGCAGGAACCCTGACACCTGGCAGTGGACCTGGGCGCTGAGCTGACCTTGGCCTGCGCGATCCCCTCCCCTCCCTCCCCTGCCCTCTCGACTTGCATGCTGCCCCTAAGCCCAGCCAGCCCTCCCTATCCTCTCCCTGGAGCTTTAAGCTCCTGGGCTGGGTCCCCCAGCGCATGTTCGTGGTCCTGTAGCATGGCGTGCCGTGGCGTCGGGTGGCGTCGCTCCAGGTCGTCGGGTCGGACGGGGGCCCCTTGCTTGGGCCCCCTACCGCGCGCGCTTCCCGCGGTCCCCCTTGCGCCGCCCCCCCACCCCCCCACCCCCCCCACCCCATTCTCTCCTCCTCCTCTGCCGCCCCTTCCTCCACTTCCCTCTTTCCCCTGGAGCTCTCTCCCTGCTGCTTGTCCTAGGTCACTTGGCTCCCTAGCCTGGGCTCCTCCAGTGGGTCCCGGGACCCCTCAAACCCAGCCACCCAGCTTCATGCTGGCCGCTGGCAGCCTTTCCACACGCAGGGCCCTCCTTTGGCCCTGCTTGGGTCCAGGTCCCTCTCTTGAGGATCTACTCCCCTGGATTGCAGAGGAGTGCCTTCAGCTGGCCTCTGTGCCCTGAAGGCTCCCTAGGGGAAACACAGCCCCGCCCCTCGCCTGGGCCCCCTTGGCTGCAGGAACCCTGACACCTGGC
Organism: Ictidomys tridecemlineatus; assembly: GCF_052094955.1. Taxonomy (NCBI): domain Eukaryota; kingdom Metazoa; phylum Chordata; class Mammalia; order Rodentia; family Sciuridae; genus Ictidomys; species Ictidomys tridecemlineatus. The sequence goes on from NC_135479.1 coordinate 171,606,864, forward strand.
AGTGGACCTGGGCGCTGAGCTGACCTTGGCCTGCGCGATCCCCTCCCCTCCCTCCCCTGCCCTCTCGCCTTGCATGCTGCCCCTAAGCCCAGCCAGCCCTCCCTATCCTCTCCCTGGAGCTTTAAGCTCCTGGGCTGGGTCCTCCAGCGCGGGTTCCTGGTCGTGTAGCGTGGCGTGCCGTGGCGTCGGGTGGCGTCGCTCCAGGTCCTCGGGTCGGACGGGGGCCCCTTGCTTGGGCCCCCTACCGCGCGCGCTTCCCGGGGTCCCCCTTGTGCCGCCACCCCCACCCCACCCCACCCTCTCCTCCTCCTCTGCCGCCCCTTCCTCCACTTCCCTCTTTCCCCTTGAGCTCTCTCCCTGCTGCTTGTCCTAGGTCGCGTGGCTCCCTAGCCTGGGCTCCTCCAGTGGGTCCTGGGACCCCTCAAACCAAGCCACCCAGCTTCATGCTGGCCGCTGGCAGCCTTTCCACACGCAGGGCCCTCCCTTGGCCCTGCTTGGGTCCAGGTCCCTCTCTTGAGGATCTACTCCCCTGGATTGCAGAGGAGTGCCTTCAGCTGGCCTCTGTGCCCTGAAGGCTCCCTAGGGGAAACACAGCCCCGCCCCTCGCCTGGGCCCCCTGGGCTGCAGGAACCCTGACACCTGGCAGTGGACCTGGGCGCTGAGCTGACCTTGGCCTGCGCGATCCCCTCCCCTCCCTCCCCTGCCCTCTCGACTTGCATGCTGCCCCTAAGCCCAGCCAGCCCTCCCTATCCTCTCCTGGAGCTTTAAGCTCCTGGGCTGGGTCCCCCAGTGCGTGTTCGTGGTCGTGTAGCGTGGCGTGCCGTGGCGTCGGGTGGCGTCGCTCCAGGTCGTCGGGTCGGGTCGGACGGGGGCCCGTTGCTTGGGCCCCCTACCGCGGGCGATTCCCGCGGTCCCCCTTGCGCCGCCCCACCCCCACACCATTCTCTCCTCCTCCTCTGGCTGCCCCTTCCTCCACTTTCCTCTTTCCCCTTGAGCTCTCTCCCTGCTGCTTGTCCTAGGTCGCCTGGCTCCCTAGCCTGGGCTCCTCCAGTGGGTCCCGGGACCCCTCAAACCCAGCCACCCAGCTTCATGCTGGCCGCTGGCAGCCTTTCCACACGCAGGGCCCTCCTTTGGGCTGCTTGGGTCCAGGTCCCTCTCTTGAGGATCTACTCCCCTGGATTGCAGAGGAGTGCCTTCAGCTGGCCTCTGTGCCCTGAAGGCTCCCTAGGGGAAACCCAGCACCGCCCCTCGCCTGGGCCCCCTTGGCTGCAGGAACCCTGACACCTGGCAGTGGACCTGGGCGCTGAGCTGACCTTGGCCTGCGCGATCCCCTCCCCTCCCTCCCCTGCCCTCTCGCCTTGCATGCTGCCCCTAAGCCCAGCCAGCCCTCCCTATCCTCTCCCTGGAGCTTTAAGCCTCTGGGCTGGGTCCTCCAGCGGGTGTTCGTGGTCGTGTAGCGTGGCGTGCCGTGGCGTCGGGTGGCGTCGCTCCAGGTCGTCGGGTCGGACGGGGGCCCCTTGCTTGGGCCCCCTACCGCGCGCGCTTCCCGAGGTCCCCCTTGCGCCGCCCCCCCACCCCCCCCACCCCATTCTCTCCTCCTCCTCTGCCGCCCCTTCCTTCACTTCCCTCTTTCCCCTTGAGCTCTCTCCCTGCTGCTTGTCCTAGGTCGCGTGGCTCCCTAGCCTGGGTTCCTCCAGTGGGTCCCGGGACCCCTCAAACCCAGCCACCCAGCTTCATGCTGGCCGCTGGCAGCATTTCCACACGCAGGGCCCTCCTTTGGCCCTGCTTGGGTCCAGGTCCCTCTCTTGAGGATCTATTCCCCTGGATTGCAGAGGAGTGCCTTCAGCTGGCCTCTGTGCCCTGAAGGCTCCCTAGGGGAAACACAGCCCCGCCCCTCGCCTGGGCCCCCTTGGATGCAGGAACCCTGACACCTGGCAGTGGACCTGGGCGCTGAGCTGACTTTGGCCTGCATGATCCCCTCCCTTCCCTGCCCTCTCACCTTGCATGCTGCCCCTAAGCCCAGCCAGCCCTCCCTATCCTCTCCCTGGAGCTTTAAGCTCCTGGGCTGGGTCCCCCAGCGCGTGTTTTTGGTCGTGTCGCGTGGCTTGCCGTGGCGTCGGGTGGCGTCGCTCCAGGTCGTCGGATCGGACGGGGGCCCCTTGCTTGGGCCCCCTACTGTGCGTGCTTCCCATGGTCCCCCTTGCGCCGCCCCCCCCCACCCCATTCTCTCCTCCTCCTCTGCTGCCCCTTCCTCCACTTCCCTCTTTCCCCTTGAGCTCTCTCCCTGCTCCTTGTTCTAGGTCGCGTGGCTCCCTAGCCTGGGCTCCACCAGTGGGTCCCGGGACCCCTCAAACCCAGCCACCCAGCTTCATGCTGGCCGCTGGCAGCCTTTCCACACGCAGGGCCCTCCTTTGGCCCTGCTTGGGTACAGGTCCCTCTCTTGAGGATCTACTTCCCTGGATTGCAGAGGAGTGCCATCAGCTGGCCTCTGCGCCCTGAAGGCTCCCTAGGGGAGACACAGCCCCGCCCCTCGCCTGGGCCCCCTTGGCTGCAGGAACCCTGACACCTGGCAGTGGACCTGGGCGCTGAGCTGACCTTGGCCTGCGCGATCCCCTCCCCTCCCTCCCCTGCCCTCTCGCCTTGCATGCTGCCCCTAAGCCCAGCCAGCCCTCCCTATCCTCTCCCTGGAGCTTTAAGCTCCTGGGCTGGGTCCCCCAGCGCGTGTTTGTGGTCGTGTAGCGTGGCGTGCCTTGGCGTTGGGTGGCGTCGTTCCAGGTCGTCGGGTCGGACGGGGGGCCCCTTGCTTGGGCCCCCTACCGCGCGCGCTTCCCGCGGTCCCCCTTGCGCCGGCCCCCCACCCCCCCCACCCCATTCTCTCCTCCTCCTCTGCCGCCCCTTCCTCCACTTCCCTCTTTCCCCTTGAGCTCTCTCCCTGCTGCTTGTCCTAGGTCGCGTGGCTCCCTAGCCTGGGCTCCTCCAGTGGGTCCCGGGACCCCTCAAACCCAGCCACCCAGCTTCATGCTGGCCGCTGGCAGCCTTTCCACACGCAGGGCCCTCCTTTGGCCCTGCTTGGGTCCAGGTCCCTCTCTTGAGGATCTACTCCCCTGGATTGCAGAGGAGTGCCTTCAGCTGGCCTCTGTGCCCTGAAGGCTCCCTAGGGGAAACACAGCCCCGCCCCTCGCCTGGGCCCCCTTGGCTGCAGGAACCCTGACACCTGGCAGTGGACCTGGGCGCTGAGCTGACCTTGGCCTGCGTGATCCCCTCCCCTCCCCTCCTTTCCCTGCCCTCTCGCCTTGCATGCTGCTCCTAAGCCCAGCCAGCCCTCCCTATCCTCTCCCTGGAGCTTTAAGCTCCTGGGCTGGGTCCCCCAGCGCGTGTTCCTGGTCGTGTAGCGTGGCGTGCTGTGGCGTCGGGTGGCATCGCTCCAGGTCGTCGGGTCGGTCTGGGGCCCCTTGCTTGGGCCCCCTACCGGGTGCGCTTCCCTCGGTCCCCCTTGTGCCGCCACCCCCACCCCACCCTCTCCTCCTCCTCTGCCGCCCCTTTCTCCACTTCCCTCTTTCCCCTTGAGCTCTCTCCCTGCTCCTTGTCCTAGGTCGCGTGGCTCCCTAGCCTGGGCTCCTCCAGTGGGTCCTGGGACCCCTCAAACCAAGCCACCCAGCTTCATGCTGGCCGCTGGCAGCCTTTCCACACGCAGGGCCCTCCTTAGGCCCTGCTTGGGTCCAGGTCCCTCTCTTGAGGATCTACTCCCCTGGATTGCAGAGGAGTGCCTTCAGCTGGCCTCTGTGCCCTGAAGGCTCCCTAGGGGAAACACAGCCCCGCCCCTCGCCTGGGCCCCCTTGGCTGCAGGAACCCTGACACCTGGCAGTGGACCTGGGCGCTGAGCTGACCTTGGCCTGCGCGATCCCCTCCCCTCCCTCCCCTGCCCTCTCGACTTGCATGCTGCCCCTAAGCCCAGCCAGCCCTCCCTATCCTCTCCTGGAGCTTTAAGCTCCTGGGCTGGGTCCCCCAGTGCGTGTTCGTGGTCGTGTAGCGTGGCGTGCCGTGGCGTCGGGTGGCGTCGCTCCAGGTCGTCGGGTCGGACGGGGGCCCCTTGCTTGGGCCCCCTACCGCGCGCGCTTCCCGCGGTCCCCCTTGCGCCGCCCCCCCACCCCCCCCACCCCATTCTCTCCTCCTCTTCTGCTGCCCCTTCCTCCACTTCCCTCTTTCCCCTTGAGCTCTCTCCCTGCTGCTTGTCCTAGGTCGCGTGGCTCCCTAGCCTGGGTTCCTCCAGTGGGTCCCGGGACCCCTCAAACCCAGCCACCCAGCTTCATGCTGGCCGCTGGCAGCATTTCCACACGCAGGGCCCTCCTTTGGCCCTGCTTGGGTCCAGGTCCCTCTCTTGAGGATCTACTCCCCTGGATTGCAGAGGAGTGCCTTCAGCTGGCCTCTGTGCCCTGAATGCTCCCTAGCGGAAACACAGCCCCGCCCCTCGCCTGGGCCCCCTTGGCTGCAGGAACCCTGACACCTGGCAGTGGACCTGGGCGCTGAGCTGACTTTGGCCTGCGTGATCCCCTCCCTCCCCTGCCCTCTCGCCTTGCATGCTGCCCCTAAGCCCAGCCAGCCCTCCCTATCCTCTCCCTGGAGCTTTAAGCTCCTGGGCTGGGTCCTCCAGCGCGGGTTCCTGGTCGTGTAGCGTGGCGTGCCGTGGCGTCGGGTGGCGTAGCTCCAGGTCGTCGGGTCGGACGGGGGCCCCTTGCTTGGGCCCCCTACCGGGTGCGCTTCCCTCGGTCCCCCTTGTGCCGCCACCCCCACCCCACCCTCTCCTCCTCCTCTGCCGCCCCTTTCTCCACTTCCCTCTTTCCCCTTGAGCTCTCTCCCTGCTCCTTGTCCTAGGTCGCGTGGCTCCCTAGCCTGGGCTCCTCCAGTGGGTCCTGGGACCCCTCAAACCAAGCCACCCAGCTTCATGCTGGCCGCTGGCAGCCTTTCCACACGCAGGGCCCTCCTTAGGCCCTGCTTGGGTCCAGGTCCCTCTCTTGAGGATCTACTCCCCTGGATTGCAGAGGAGTGCCTTCAGCTGGCCTCTGTGCCCTGAAGGCTCCCTAGGGGAAACACAGCCCCGCCCCTCGCCTGGGCCCCCTTGGCTGCAGGAACCCTGACACCTGGCAGTGGACCTGGGCGCTGAGCTGACCTTGGCCTGCGCGATCCCCTCCCCTCCCTCCCCTGCCCTCTCGACTTGCATGCTGCCCCTAAGCCCAGCCAGCCCTCCCTATCCTCTCCTGGAGCTTTAAGCTCCTGGGCTGGGTCCCCCAGTGCGTGTTCGTGGTCGTGTAGCGTGGCGTGCCGTGGCGTCGGGTGGCGTCGCTCCAGGTCGTCGGGTCGGACGGGGGCCCCTTGCTTGGGCCCCCTACCGCGCGCGCTTCCCGCGGTCCCCCTTGCGCCGCCCCCCCACCCCCCCCACCCCATTCTCTCCTCCTCTTCTGCTGCCCCTTCCTCCACTTCCCTCTTTCCCCTTGAGCTCTCTCCCTGCTGCTTGTCCTAGGTCGCGTGGCTCCCTAGCCTGGGTTCCTCCAGTGGGTCCCGGGACCCCTCAAACCCAGCCACCCAGCTTCATGCTGGCCGCTGGCAGCATTTCCACACGCAGGGCCCTCCTTTGGCCCTGCTTGGGTCCAGGTCCCTCTCTTGAGGATCTACTCCCCTGGATTGCAGAGGAGTGCCTTCAGCTGGCCTCTGTGCCCTGAATGCTCCCTAGCGGAAACACAGCCCCGCCCCTCGCCTGGGCCCCCTTGGCTGCAGGAACCCTGACACCTGGCAGTGGACCTGGGCGCTGAGCTGACTTTGGCCTGCGTGATCCCCTCCCTCCCCTGCCCTCTCGCCTTGCATGCTGCCCCTAAGCCCAGCCAGCCCTCCCTATCCTCTCCCTGGAGCTTTAAGCTCCTGGGCTGGGTCCTCCAGCGCGGGTTCCTGGTCGTGTAGCGTGGCGTGCCGTGGCGTCGGGTGGCGTCGCTCCAGGTCGTCGGGTCGGACGGGGGCCCCTTGCTTGGGCCCCCTACCGCGCGCGCTTCCCGCGGTCCCCCTTGCGCCGCCCCCCCACCCCCCCACCCCCCCCACCCCATTCTCTCCTCCTCCTCTGCCGCCCCTTCCTCCACTTCCCTCTTTCCCCTGGAGCTCTCTCCCTGCTGCTTGTCCTAGGTCACTTGGCTCCCTAGCCTGGGCTCCTCCAGTGGGTCCCGGGACCCCTCAAACCCAGCCACCCAGCTTCATGCTGGCCGCTGGCAGCCTTTCCACACGCAGGGCCCTCCTTTGGCCCTGCTTGGGTCCAGGTCCCTCTCTTGAGGATCTACTCCCCTGGATTGCAGAGGAGTGCCTTCAGCTGGCCTCTGTGCCCTGAAGGCTCCCTAGGGGAAACACAGCCCCGCCCCTCGCCTGGGCCCCCTTGGCTGCAGGAACCCTGACACCTGGCAGTGGACCTGGGCGCTGAGCTGACCTTGGCCTGCGCGATCCCCTCCCCTCCCTCCCCTGCCCTCTCGCCTTGCATGCTACCCCTAAGCCCAGCCAGCCCTCCCTATCCTCTCCCTGGAGCTTTAAGCTCCTGGGCTGGGTCCTCCAGCGCGGGTTCCTGGTCGTGTAGCGTGGCGTGCCGTGGCGTCGGGTGGCGTCGCTCCAGGTCGTCGGGTCGGGTCGGACGGGGGCCCCTTGCTTGGGCCCCCTACCGCGGGCGATTCCCGCGGTCCCCCTTGCGCCGCCCCACCCCCACACCATTCTCTCCTCCTCCTCTGCCGCCCCTTCCTCCACTTCCCTCTTTCCCCTTGAGCTCTCTCCCTGCTGCTTGTCCTAGGTCGCGTGGCTCCCTAGCCTGGGCTCCTCCAGTGGGTCCCGGGACCCCTCAAACCCAGCCACCCAGCTTCATGCTGGCCGCTGGCAGCCTTTCCACACGCAGGGCCCTCCTTTGGCCCTGCTTGGGTCCAGGTCCCTCTCTTGAGGATCTACTCCCCTGGATTGCAGAGGAGTGCCTTCAGCTGGCCTTGTGCCCTGAAGGCTCCCTAGCAGAAACACAGCCCCGCCCCTCGCCTGGGTCCCCTTGGCTGCAGGAACCCTGACACCTGGCAGTGGACCTGGGCGCTGAGCTGACCTTGGCCTGCGCGATCCCCTCCCCTCCCTCCCCTGCCCTCTCGCCTTGCATGCTGCCCCTAAGCCCAGCCTGCCCTCCCTATCCTCTCCCTGGAGCTTTAAGCTTTTGGGCTGGGCCCCCAGCGCATGTTCCTTGTCATGTCGCTTGGCGTCGTCGAGTGGCGTCGCTCCAGGTCGTCGGATCGGCAGGGGGCCCCTTGCTTGGGCCCCCTACCGCGCGGGCTTCCCGTGGTCCCCCTTGCGCCGCCCCCCCATGCCCCCCACCCCACTCTCTCCTACTCCTCCTCCTCTGGCTGCCCCTTCCTCCACTTTCCTCTTTCCCCTTGAGCTCTCTCCCTGCTGCTTGTCCTAGGTCGCGTGGCTCCCTAGCCTGGGCTCCTCCAGTGGGTCCCGGGACCCCTCAAACCCAGCCACCCAGCTTCATGCTGGCCGCTGGCAGCCTTTCCACACGCAGGGCCCTCCTTTGGCCCTGCTTGGGTCCAGGTCCCTCTCTTGAGGATCTACTCCCCTGGATTGCAGAGGAGTGCCTTCAGCTGGCCTCTGTGCCCTGAAGGCTCCCTAGGGGAAACACAGCCCCGCCCCTCGCCTGGGCCCCCTTGGCTGCAGGAACCCTGACACCTGGCAGTGGACCTGGGCGCTGAGCTGACCTTGGCCTGCGTGATCCCCTCCCCTCCCCTCCCTTCCCTGCCCTCTCACCTTGCATGCTGCCCCTAAGCCCAGCCAGCCCTCCCTGTCCTCTCCCTGGAGCTTTAAGCTCCTGGGCTGGGTCCCCCAGCGCATGTTCGTGGTCGTGTCGCGTGCTGTGCCATGGCGTCGGGTGGCGTCGCTCCAGGTCGTCGGGTCGGACGGGGGCCCCTTGCTTGGGCCCCCTACCGCGCGCGCTTCCCGCGGTCCCCCTTGCGCCGCCCCCCCCACCCCCCCCACCCCACTCTCTCCTACTCCTCCTCCTGTGGCTGCCCCTTCCTCCCCTTCCCTCTTTCCCCTTGAGCTCTCTCCCTGCTGCTTGTCCTAGGTCGCGTGGCTCCCTAGCCTGGGCTCCTCCAGTGGGTCCCGGGACCCCTCAAACCCAGCCACCCAGCTTCATGCTGGCCGCTGGCAGCCTTTCCACACGCAGGGCCCTCCTTTGGGCTGCTTGGGTCCAGGTCCCTCTCTTGAGGATCTACTCCCCTGGATTGCAGAGGAGTGCCTTCAGCTGGCCTCTGTGCCCTGAAGGCTCCCTAGGGGAAACACAGCCCCGCCCCTCGCCTGGGCCCCCTGGGCTGCAGGAACCCTGACACCTGGCAGTGGACCTGGGCGCTGAGCTGACCTTGGCCTGCGCGATCCCCTCCCCTCCCTCCCCTGCCCTCTCGACTTGCATGCTGCCCCTAAGCCCAGCCAGCCCTCCCTATCCTCTCCCTGGAGCTTTAAGCTCCTGGGCTGGGTCCCCCAGCGCATGTTCGTGGTCGTGTAGCGTGGCGTGCCGTGGCGTCGGGTGGCGTCGCTCCAGGTCGTCGGGTCGGACGGGGGCCCCTTGCTTGGGCCCCCTACCGCGCGCGCTTTCCGCGGTCCCCCTTGCGCCGCCCCCCCACCCCCCCACCCCCCACCCCCCCCACCCCCCCACCCCCCCACCCCATTCTCTCCTCCTCCTCTGCCGCCCCTTCCTCCACTTCCCTCTTTCCCCTGGAGCTCTCTCCCTGCTGCTTGTCCTAGGTCACTTGGCTCCCTAGCCTGGGCTCCTCCAGTGGGTCCCGGGACCCCTCAAACCCAGCCACCCAGCTTCATGCTGGCCGCTGGCAGCCTTTCCACACGCAGGGCCCTCCTTTGGCCCTGCTTGGGTCCAGGTCCCTCTCTTGAGGATCTACTCCCCTGGATTGCAGAGGAGTGCCTTCAGCTGGCCTCTGTGCCCTGAAGGCTCCCTAGGGGAAACACAGCCCCGCCCCTCGCCTGGGCCCCCTTGGCTGCAGGAACCCTGACACCTGGCAGTGGACCTGGGCGCTGAGCTGACCTTGGCCTGCGCGATCCCCTCCCCTCCCTCCCCTGCCCTCTCGCCTTGCATGCTGCCCCTAAGCCCAGCCAGCCCTCCCTATCCTCTCCCTGGAGCTTTAAGCTCCTGGGCTGGGTCCTCCAGCGCGGGTTCCTGGTCGTGTAGCGTGGCGTGCCGTGGCGTCGGGTGGCGTAGCTCCAGGTCGTCGGGTCGGACAGGGGCCCCTTGCTTGGGCCCCCTACCGCGCTCGCTTCCCGCGGTCCCCTTAGCGCCGCCCCCCCACCCCCCCCACCCCACTCTCTCCTACTCCTCCTCCTGTGGCTGCCCCTTCCTCCCCTTCCCTCTTTCCCCTTGAGCTCTCTCCCTGCTGCTTGTCCTAGGTCGCGTGGCTCCCTAGCCTGGGCTCCTCCAGTGGGTCCAGGGACCCCTCAAACCCAGCCACCCAGCTTCATGCTGGCCGCTGGCAGCCTTTCCACACGCAGGGCCCTCCTTTGGGCTGCTTGGGTCCAGGTCCCTCTCTTGAGGATCTACTCCCCTGGATTGCAGAGGAGTGCCTTCAGCTGGCCTCTGTGCCCTGAAGGCTCCCTAGGGGAAACACAGCCCCGCCCCTCGCCTGGGCCCCCTGGGCTGCAGGAACCCTGACACCTGGCAGTGGACCTGGGCGCTGAGCTGACCTTGGCCTGCGCGATCCCCTCCCCTCCCTCCCCTGCCCTCTCGACTTGCATGCTGCCCCTAAGCCCAGCCAGCCCTCCCTATCCTCTCCCTGGAGCTTTAAGCTCCTGGGCTGGGTCCCCCAGCGCATGTTCGTGGTCCTGTAGCGTGGCGTGCCGTGGCGTCGCTCCAGGTCGTCGGGTCGGACGGGGGCCCCTTGCTTGGGCCCCCTACCGCGCGCGCTTCCCGCGGTCCCCCTTGCGCCGCCCCCCCACCCCCCCACCCCCCCCACCCCATTCTCTCCTCCTCCTCTGCCGCCCCTTCCTCCACTTCCCTCTTTCCCCTGGAGCTCTCTCCCTGCTGCTTGTCCTAGGTCACTTGGCTCCCTAGCCTGGGCTCCTCCAGTGGGTCCCGGGACCCCTCAAACCCAGCCACCCAGCTTCATGCTGGCCGCTGGCAGCCTTTCCACACGCAGGGCCCTCCTTTGGCCCTGCTTGGGTCCAGGTCCCTCTCTTGAGGATCTACTCCCCTGGATTGCAGAGGAGTGCCTTCAGCTGGCCTCTGTGCCCTGAAGGCTCCCTAGGGGAAACACAGCCCCGCCCCTCGCCTGGGCCCCCTTGGCTGCAGGAACCCTGACACCTGGCAGTGGACCTGGGCGCTGAGCTGACCTTGGCCTGCGCGATCCCCTCCCCTCCCTCCCCTGCCCTCTCGCCTTGCATGCTGCCCCTAAGCCCAGCCAGCCCTCCCTATCCTCTCCCTGGAGCTTTAAGCTCCTGGGCTGGGTCCTCCAGCGCGGGTTCCTGGTCGTGTAGCGTGGCGTGCCGTGGCGTCGGGTGGCGTCGCTCCAGGTCGTCGGGTCGGGTCGGACGGGGGCCCGTTGCTTGGGCCCCCTACCGCGGGCGATTCCCGCGGTCCCCCTTGCGCCGCCCCACCCCCACACCATTCTCTCCTCCTCCTCTGCCGCCCCTTCCTCCACTTCCCTCTTTCCCCTTGAGCTCTCTCCCTGCTGCTTGTCCTAGGTCGCGTGGCTCCCTAGCCTGGGCTCCTCCAGTGGGTCCCGGGACCCCTCAAACCCAGCCACCCAGCTTCATGCTGGCCGCTGGCAGCCTTTCCACACGCAGGGCCCTCCTTTGGCCCTGCTTGGGTCCAGGTCCCTCTCTTGAGGATCTACTCCCCTGGATTGCAGAGGAGTGCCTTCAGCTGGCCTTGTGCCCTGAAGGCTCCCTAGCAGAAACACAGCCCCGCCCCTCGCCTGGGTCCCCTTGGCTGCAGGAACCCTGACACCTGGCAGTGGACCTGGGCGCTGAGCTGACCTTGGCCTGCGCGATCCCCTCCCCTCCCTCCCCTGCCCTCTCGCCTTGCATGCTGCCCCTAAGCCCAGCCTGCCCTCCCTATCCTCTCCCTGGAGCTTTAAGCTTTTGGGCTGGGCCCCCAGCGCATGTTCCTTGTCCTGTCGCTTGGCGTCGTTGAGTGGCATCGCTCCAGGTCGTCGGATCGGCAGGGGGCCCCTTGCTTGGGCCCCCTACCGCGCGGGCTTCCCGTGGTCCCCCTTGCGCCGCCCCCCCATGCCCCCCACCCCACTCTCTCCTACTCCTCCTCCTCTGGCTGCCCCTTCCTCCACTTTCCTCTTTCCCCTTGAGCTCTCTCCCTGCTGCTTGTCCTAGGTCGCGTGGCTCCCTAGCCTGGGCTCCTCCAGTGGGTCCCGGGACCCCTCAAACCCAGCCACCCAGCTTCATGCTGGCCGCTGGCAGCCTTTCCACACGCAGGGCCCTCCTTTGGCCCTGCTTGGGTCCAGGTCCCTCTCTTGAGGATCTACTCCCCTGGATTGCAGAGGAGTGCCTTCAGCTGGCCTCTGTGCCCTGAAGGCTCCCTAGGGGAAACACAGCCCCGCCCCTCGCCTGGGCCCCCTTGGCTGCAGGAACCCTGACACCTGGCAGTGGACCTGGGCGCTGAGCTGACCTTGGCCTGCGTGATCCCCTCCCCTCCCCTCCCTTCCCTGCCCTCTCACCTTGCATGCTGCCCCTAAGCCCAGCCAGCCCTCCCTGTCCTCTCCCTGGAGCTTTAAGCTCCTGGGCTGGGTCCCCCAGCGCATGTTCGTGGTCGTGTCGCGTGCTGTGCCATGGCGTCGGGTGGCGTCGCTCCAGGTCGTCGGGTCGGACGGGGGCCCCTTGCTTGGGCCCCCTACCGCGCGCGCTTCCCGCGGTCCCCCTTGCGCCGCCCCTTCCCACCCCACCCTCTCCTCCTCCTCTGCCGCCCCTTCCTCCACTTCCCTCTTTCCCCTTGAGCTCTCTCCCTGCTGCTTGTCCTAGGTCCCGTGGCTCCCTAGCCTGGGCTCCTCCAGTGGGTCCCGGGACCGCTCCCACCCAGCCACCCAGCTTCATGCTGGCCACTGGCAGCCTTTCCACACGCAGGGCCCTCCTTTGGCCCTGCTTGGGTCCAGGTCCCTCTCTTGAGGATCTACTCCCCTGGATTGCAGAGGAGTGCCTTCAGCTGGCCTCTGTGCCCTGAAGGCTCCCTAGGGGAAACACAACCCGCCCCTCGCCTGGGCCCCCTTGGCTGCAGGAACCCTGACACCTGGCAGTGGACCTGGGCGCTGAGCTGACCTTGGCCTGCGCGATCCCCTCCCCTCCCTCCCCTGCCCTCTCGCCTTGCATGCTGCCCCTAAGCCCAGCCAGCCCTCCCTATCCTCTCCCTGGAGCTTTAAGCTCCTGGGCTAGGTCCCCCAGCGCGTGTTCCTGGTCGTGTACCGTGGCGTGCCATGGCGTCGGGTGGCGTCGCTCCAGGTCCTCGGGTCGGACGGGGGCCCCTTGCTTGGGCCCCCTACCGCGGGCGCTTCCCGGGGTCCCCCTTGTGCCGCCACCCCCACCCAACCCCACCCTCTCCTCCTCCTCTGCCGCCCCTTCCTCCACTTCCCTCTTTCCCCTTGAGCTCTCTCCCTGCTCATTGTCCTAGGTCGCCTGGCTCCCTAGCCTGGGCTCCTCCAGTGGGTCCTGGGAGCCCTCAAACCAAGCCACCCAGCTTCATGCTGGCCACTGGCAGCCTTTCCACACGCAGGGCCCTCCTTAGGCCCTGCTTGGGTCCAGGTCCCTCTCTTGAGGATCTACTCCCCTGGATTGCAGAGGAGTGCCTTCAGCTGGCCTCTGTGCCCTGAAGGCTCCCTAGGGGAAACCCAGCCCCGCCCCTCGCCTGGGCCCCCTTGGCTGCAGGAACCCTGACACCTGGCAGTGTACCTGGGCGCTGAGCTGACCTTGGCCTGCGCGATCCCCTCCCCTCCCTCCCCTGCCCTCTCGCCTTGCATGCTGCCCCTAAGCCCAGCCAGCCCTCCCTATCCTCTCCCTGGAGCTTTAAGCTCTTGGGCTGGGTCCCCCAGCGCGTGTTCGTGGTCGTGTAGCGTGGCGTGCCGTGGCGTCGGGTGGCGTCGCTCCAGGTCGTCGGGTCAGACGGGGCCCCTTGCTTGGGCCCCCTACCGCGCGCGCTTCCCGCGGTCCCCCTTGCGCCGCCCCCCCACGTCCCCCACCCCACTCTCTCCTACTCCTCCTCCTGTGGCTGCCCCTTCCTCCCCTTCCCTCTTTCCCCTTGAGCTCTCTCCCTGCTGCTTGTCCTAGGTCGCGTGGCTCCCTAGCCTGGGCTCCTCCAGTGGGTCCCGGGACCCCTCAAACCCAGCCACCCAGCTTCATGCTGGCCGCTGGCAGCCTTTCCACACGCAGGGCCCTCCTTTGGGCTGCTTGGGTCCAGGTCCCTCTCTTGAGGATCTACTCCCCTGGATTGCAGAGGAGTGCCTTCAGCTGGCCTCTGTGCCCTGAAGGCTCCCTAGGGGAAACACAGCCCCGCCCCTCGCCTGGGCCCCCTGGGCTGCAGGAACCCTGACACCTGGCAGTGGACCTGGGCGCTGAGCTGACCTTGGCCTTCGCGATCCCCTCCCCTCCCTCCCCTGCCCTCTCGCCTTGCATGCTGCCCCTAAGCCCAGCCAGCCCTCCCTATCCTCTCCCTGGAGCTTTAAGCTCCTGGGCTGGGTCCCCCAGCGCGTGTTCGTGGTCGTGTAGCGTGGCGTCGCTCCAGGTCGTCGGGTCGGACGGGGGCCCCTTGCTTGGGCCCCCTACCGCGCGCGCTTCCCGCGGTCCCCCTTGCGCCGCCCCCCCCACCCCACCCCATTCTCTCCTCCTCCTCTGCCGCCCCTTCCTCCACTTCCCTCTTTCCCCTTGAGCTCTCTCCCTGCTGCTTGTCCTAGGTCGCGTGGCTCCCTAGCCTGGGCTCCTCCAGTGGGTCCCGGGACCCCTCAAACCCAGCCACCCAGCTTCATGCTGGCCGCTGGCAGCCTTTCCACACGCAGGGCCCTCCTTTGGCCCTGCTTGGGTCCAGGTCCCTCTCTTGAGGATCTACTCCCCTGGATTGCAGAGGAGTGCCTTCAGCTGGCCTTGTGCCCTGAAGGCTCCCTAGCAGAAACACAGCCCCGCCCCTCGCCTGGGTCCCCTTGGCTGCAGGAACCCTGACACCTGGCAGTGGACCTGGGCGCTGAGCTGACCTTGGCCTGCGCGATCCCCTCCCCTCCCTCCCCTGCCCTCTCGCCTTGCATGCTGCCCCTAAGCCCAGCCAGCCCTCCCTATCCTCTCCCTGGAGCTTTAAGCTTTTGGGCTGGGCCCCCAGCGCATGTTCATTGTCATGTCGCTTGGCGTCGTCGAGTGGCATCGCTCCAGGTCGTCGGATCGGCAGGGGGCCCCTAGCTTGGGCCCCATACCGCGCGCGCTTCCCGTGGTCCCCCTTGCGCCGCCCCCCCATGCCCCCCACCCCACTCTCTCCTACTCCTCCTCCTCTGGCTGCCCCTTCCTCCACTTTCCTCTTTCCCCTTGAGCTCTCTCCCTGCTGCTTGTCCTAGGTCGCGTGGCTCCCTAGCCTGGGCTCCTCCAGTGGGTCCCGGGACCCCTCAAACCCAGCCACCCAGCTTCATGCTGGCCGCTGGCAGCCTTTCCACACGCAGGGCCCTCCTTTGGGCTGCTTGGGTCCAGGTCCCTCTCTTGAGGATCTACTCCCCTGGATTGCAGAGGAGTGCCTTCAGCTGGCCTCTGTGCCCTGAAGGCTCCCTAGGGGAAACCCAGCACCGCCCCTCGCCTGGGCCCCCTTGGCTGCAGGAACCCTGACACCTGGCAGTGGACCTGGGCGCTGAGCTGACCTTGGCCTGCGCGATCCCCTCCCCTCCCTCCCCTGCCCTCTCGCCTTGCATGCTGCCCCTAAGCCCAGCCAGCCCTCCCTATCCTCTCCCTGGAGCTTTAAGCTCCTGGGCTGGGTCCCCCAGCGCGTGTTTTTGGTCGTGTCGCGTGGCGTGCCGTGGCGTCGGGTGGCGTCGCTCCAGGTCGTCGGATCGGACGGGGGCCCCTTGCTTGGGCCCCCTACCGTGCGCGCTTCCCATGGTCCCCCTTGCGCCGCCACCCCCCCACCCCATTCTCTCCTCCTCCTCTGCTGCCCCTTCCTCCACTTCCCTCTTTCCCCTTGAGCTCTCTCCCTGCTCCTTGTTCTAGGTCGCGTGGCTCCCTAGCCTGGGCTCCTCCAGTGGGTCCCGGGACCCCTCAAACCCAGCCACCCAGCTTCATGCTGGCCGCTGGCAGCCTTTCCACACGCAGGGCCCTCCTTTGGCCCTGCTTGGGTCCAGGTCCCTCTCTTGAGGATCTACTCCCCTGGATTGCAGAGGAGTGCCATCAGCTGGCCTCTGCGCCCTGAAGGCTCCCTAGGGGAGACACAGCCCCGCCCCTCGCCTGGGCTACCCTTGGCTGCAGGAACCCTGACACCTGGCAGTGGACCTGGGCGCTGAGCTGACCTTGGCCTGCGCGATCCCCTCCCCTCCCTCCCCTGCCCTCTCGCCTTGCATGCTGCCCCTAAACCCAGCCAGCCCTCCCTATCCTCTCCCTGGAGCTTTAAACTCCTGGGCTGGGTCCCCCAGCGCGTGTTCGTGGTCGTGTAGCGTGGCGTGCCGTGGCGTCGGGTGGCGTCGTTCCAGGTCGTCGGGTCGGACGGGGGGGCCCCTTGCTTGGGCCCCCTACCGCGCGCGCTTCCCGCGGTCCCCCTTGCGCCGCCCCCCCACCCCCCCACCCCATTCTCTCCTCCTCCTCTGCCGCCCCTTCCTCCACTTCCCTCTTTCCCCTTGAGCTCTCTCCCTGCTCCTTGTTCTAGGTCGCGTGGCTCCCAAGCCTGGGCTCCTCCAGTGGGTCCCGGGACCCCTCAAACCCAGCCACCCAGCTTCATGCTGGCCGCTGGCAGCCTTTCCACACGCAGGGCCCTCCTTTGGCCCTGCTTGGGTCCAGGTCCCTCTCTTGAGGATCTACTCCCCTGGATTGCAGAGGAGTGCCTTCAGCTGGCCTCTGTGCCCTGAAGGCTCCCTAGGGGAAACACAGCCCCGCCCCTCGCCTGGGCCCCCTTGGCTGCAGGAACCCTGACACCTGGCAGTGGACCTGGGCGCTGAGCTGACCTTGGCCTGCGTGATCCCCTCCCCTCCCCTCCTTTCCCTGCCCTCTCACCTTGCATGCTGCCCCTAAGCCCAGCCAGCCCTCCCTATCCTCTCCCTGGAGCTTTAAGACCCTGGGCTGGGTCCCCCAACGTGTTCGTGGTCCTGTCGTGTGGCGTGCTGTGGCGTAGGGTGGCGTCGCTCCAGGTCGTCGGGTCGGACGGGGGCCCCTTGCTTGGGCCCCCTACCGCGCGCGCTTCCCGTGGTCCCCCTTGCGCCGCCCCCCCCACCCCCCCACCCCACTCTCTCCTACTCCTCCTCCTGTGGCTGCCCCTTCCTCCCCTTCCCTCTTTCCCCTTGAGCTCTCTCCCTGCTGCTTGTCCTAGGTCGCGTGGCTCCCTAGCCTGGGTTCCTCCAGTGGGTCCCGGGACCCCTCAAACCCAGCCACCCAGCTTCATGCTGGCCGCTGGCAGCATTTCCACACGCGGGGCCCTCCTTTGGCCCTGCTTGGGTCCAGGTCCCTCTCTTGAGGATCTACTCCCCTGGATTGCAGAGGAGTGCCTTCAGCTGGCCTCTGTGCCCTGAAGGCTCCCTAGGGGAAACACAGCCCCGCCCCTCGCCTGGGCCCCCTTGGCTGCAGGAACCCTGACACCTGGCAGTGGACCTGGGCGCTGAGCTGACCTTGGCCTGCGCGATCCCCTCCCCTCCCTCCTCTGCCCTCTCGCCTTGCATGCTGCTCCTAAGCCCAGCCAGCCCTCCCTATCCTCTCCCTGGAGCTTTAAGCTCCTGGGCTGGGTCCCCCAGCGCGTGTTCCTGGTCGTGTAGCGTGGCGTGCTGTGGCGTCGGGTGGCATCGCTCCAGGTCGTCGGGTCGGTCTGGGGCCCCTTGCTTGGGCCCCCTACCGGGCGCGCTTCCCTCGGTCCCCCTTGTGCCGCCACCCCCACCCCACCCCACCCTCTCCTCCTCCTCTGCCGCCCCTTTCTCCACTTCCCTCTTTCCCCTTGAGCTCTCTCCCTGCTCCTTGTCCTAGGTCGCGTGGCTCCCTAGCCTGGGCTCCTCCAGTGGGTCCTGGGACCCCTCAAACCAAGCCACCCAGCTTCATGCTGGCCGCTGGCAGCCTTTCCACACGCAGGGCCCTCCTTAGGCCCTGCTTGGGTCCAGGTCCCTCTCTTGAGGATCTACTCCCCTGGATTGCAGAGGAGTGCCTTCAGCTGGCCTCTGTGCCCTGAAGGCTCCCTAGTGGAAACACAGCCCCGCCCCTCGCCTGGGCCCCCTTGGCTGCAGGAACCCTGACACCTGGCAGTGGACCTGGGCACTGAGTTAACCTTGGCCTGCTCGATCCCCTCCCCTCCCTCCCCTGCCCTCTCGCCTTGCATGGTGCCCCTAAGCCCAGCCAGCACTCCCTATCCTCTCCCTGGAGCTTTAAGCTCCTGGGCTGGGTCCCCCAGCGCGTGTTCGTGGTCGTGTCGCGTGGCGTGCTGTGTCTTCGGGTGGCATTGCTCCAGGTCCTCGGGTCGGATGGGGGCCCCTTGCTTGGGCCCCCTACCGCGGGCGCTTCCCGGGGTCCCCCTTGCGCCGCCCCCCCCACCCCACCCCACTCTCTCCTCCTCTGCTGCCCCTTCCTCCACTTCCCTCTTTCCCCTTGAGCTCTCTCCCTGCTGCTTGTCCTAGGTCGCGTGGCTCCCTAGCCTGGGCTCCTCCAGTGGTTCCTGGGACTCCTCCTACCCAGCCTACCAGCTTCATGCTGGCCGCTGGCAGCCTTTCCACAGGCAGGGCCCTCCTTTGGCCCTGCTTGGGTCCAGGTCCCTCTCTTGAGGATCTACTCCCCTGGATTGCAGAGGAGTAACTTCAGCTGGCCTCTGTGCCCTGAAGGCTCCCTAGGGGAAACACAGCCCCGCCCCTCGCCTGGGCCCCCTTGGCTGCAGGAACCCTGACACCTGGCAGTGGACCTGGGCGCTGAGCTGACCTTGGCCTGCGGGATCCCCTCCCCTACCCTCTCGCCTTGCATGCTGCCCCTAAGCCCAGCCAGCCCTCCCTATCCTCTCCCTGGAGCTTTAAGCTCCTGGGCTGGGTCCCCCAGCGCGTGATCGTGGTCCTGTCGCGTGGCGTGCCGTGGCGTCAGGTGACATCGTTCCAGGTCGTCGGGTCCGACCGGGCCCCTTGCTTGTGTCCCCTACCGCGCGCCCTTCCCGCGGTCCCCCTTGCGCCGCCCCCCCCACCCCACCCCACTCTCTCCTCCTCTCCTGCCCCTTCCTCCACTTCCCTCTTTCCCCTTGAGCTCTCTCCCTGCTGCTTGTCCTAGGTCCCCTGTCTCCCTAGCCTGGGCTCCTCCAGTGGTTCCCGGGACTCCTCCTACCCAGCCTACCAGCTTCATGCTGGCCGCTGGCAGCCTTTCCACAGGCAGGGCCCTCCTTTGGCCCTGCTTGGGTCCAGGTCCCTCTCTTGAGGATCTACTCCCCTGGATTGCAGAGGAGTAACTTCAGCTGGCCTCTGTGCCCTGAAGGCTCCCTAGGGGAAACACAGCCCCGCCCCTCGCCTGGGCCCCCTTGGCTGCAGGAACCCTGACACCTGGCAGTGGACCTGGGCGCTGAGCTGACCTTGGCCTGCGCGATCCCCTCCCCTCCCTCCCCTGCCCTCTCGCCTTGCATGCTGCCCCTAAGCCCAGCCAGCCCTCCCTATCCTCTCCCTGGAGCTTTAAGCTCCTGGGCTGGGTCCCCCAGCGCGTGTTCGTGGTCATGTCGCGTGGCGTGCCGTGGCGTCGGGTGGCGTCGCTCCAGGTCGTCGGGTCGGACGGGGGCCCCTTGCTTGGGCCCCTACCGCGCGCGCTTCCCGCGGTCCCCCTTGCGCCGACCCCCCCACCCCACCCCACTCTCTCCTCCTCCTCTGCCGCCCCTTCCTCCACTTCCCACTTTCCCCTTGAGCTCTCTCCCTGCTGCTTGTCCTAGGTCGCGTGGCTCCCTAGCCTGGGCTCCTCCAGTGGGTCCCGGGACCCCTCCCACCCAGCCACCCAGCTTCATGCTGGCCGCCTGCAGCCTTTCCACACGCAGGGCCCTCCTTTGGCCCTGCTTGGGTCCAGGTCCCTCTCTTGAGGATCTACTCCCCTGGATTGCAGAGGAGTGCCTTCAGCTGGCCTCTGTGCCCTGAAGGCTCCCTAGGGGAAACACAGCCCCGCCCCTCGCCTGGGCCCCCTTGGCTGCAGGAACCCTGACACCTGGCAGTGGACCTGGGCGCTGAGCTGACCTTGGCCTGCGCGATCCCCTCCCCTGCCCTCTCGCCTTGCATGCTGCCCCTAAGCCCAGCCAGCCCTCCCTATCCTCTCCCTGGAGCTTTAAGCTCCTGGGCTGGGTCCCCCAGCGCGTGATCGTGGTCCTGTCGCGTGGCGTGCCGTGGCGTCAGGTGACATCGTTCCAGGTCGTTGGGTCGGACCGGGCCCCTTGCTTGTGTCCCCTACCGCGCGCCCTTCCCGCGGTCCCCCTTGCGCCGCCCCCCCACCCCACCCCCCACTCTCTCCTCCTCTGCCGCCCCTTCCTCCACTTCCCTCTTTCCCCTTGAGCTCTCTCCCTGCTGCTTGTCCTAGGTCCCCTGGCTCCCTAGCCTGGGCTCCTCCAGTGGTTCCCGGGACTCCTCCTACCCAGCCTACCAGCTTCATGCTGGCCGCTGGCAGCCTTTCCACAGGCAGGGCCCTCCTTTGGCCCTGCTTGGGTCCAGGTCCCTCTCTTGAGGATCTACTCCCCTGGATTGCAGAGGAGTGCCTTCAGCTGGCCTCTGTGCCCTGAAGGCTCCCTAGGGGAAACACAGCCCCGCCCCTCGCCTGGGCCCCCTTGGCTGCAGGAACCCTGACACCTGGCAGTGGACCTGGGCGCTGAGCTGACCTTGGCCTGCGGGATCCCCTCCCTCCCTCCCCTGCCCTCTCGCCTTGCATGCTGCCCCTAAGCCCAGCCAACCGTCCCTATCCTCTCCCTGGAGCTTTAAGCTCCTGGGCTGGGTCCCCCAGCGCGTGTTCGTGGTCGTGTCGCGTGGCGTGCCGTTGCGTCGGGTGGCGTTGCTCCAGGTCGTCCGGTAGGACAGGGGCCCCTTGCTTGGGCCCCCTACCGCGCGCGCTTCCGCGGTCCCCCTTGCGCCGCCCCCCCCATGCCACCACACTCTCTCCTCCTCCTCTGCCGCCCCTTCCTCCAATTCCCTCTTTCCCCTTGAGCTCTCTCCCTGCTGCTTGTCCTAGGTCGCGTGGCTCCCTAGCCTGGGCTCCTCCAGTGGGTCCCGGGACCCCTCCCACCCAGCCACCCAGCTTCATGCTGGCCGCCTGCAGCCTTTCCACACGCAGGGCCCTCCTTTGGCCCTGCTTGGGTCCAGGTCCCTCTCTTGAGGATCTACTCCCCTGGATTGCAGAGGAGTGCCTTCCCCTGGCGTCTGTGCCCTGAAGGCTCCCTAGGGGAAACACAGCCCCGCCCCTCGCCTGGGCCCCCTTGGCTGCAGGAACCCTGACACCTGGCAGTGGACCTGGGCGCTGAGCTGACCTTGGCCTGCGCGATCCCCTCCCCTCCCTCCCCTGCCCTCTCCACTTGCATGCTGCCCCTAAGCCCAGCCAGCCCTCCCTATCCTCTCCCTGGAGCTTTAAGCTCCTGGGCTGGGTCCCCCAGCGCGTGTTCGTGGTCATGTCGCGTGGCGTGCCTTGGCGTCGGGTGGCGTCGCTCCAGGTCGTCGGGTCGGACGGGGGCCCCTTGCTTGTGCCCCCTACCGCGCGCGCTTCCCGCGGTCCCCCTTGCGCCGACCCCCCCACCCCACCACACTATCTCCTCCTCCTCTGCCGCCCCTTCCTCCACTTCCCTCTTTCCCTTGAGCTCTCTCCCTGCTGCTTGTCCTAGGTCGCGTGGCTCCCTAGCCTGGGCTCCTCCAGTGGGTCCCGGGACCCTCCCACCCAGCCACCCAGCTTCATGCTGGCCGCCTGCAGCCTTTCCACACGCAGGGCCCTCCTTTGGCCCTGCTTGGGTCCAGGTCCCTCTCTTGAGGATCTACTCCCCTGGATTGCAGAGGAGTGCCTTCAGCTGGCCTCTGTGCCCTGAAGGCTCCCTAGGGGAATCACAGCCCCGCCCCTCGCCTGGGCCCCCTTGGCTGCAGGAACCCTGACACCTGGCAGTGGACCTGGGCGCTGAGCTGACCTTGGCCTGCGCGATCCCCTCCCCTCCCTCCCCTGCCCTCTCGCCTTGCATGCTGCCCCTAAGCCCAGCCAGCCCTCCCTATCCTCTCCCTGGAGCTTTAAGCTCCTGGGCTGGGTCCCCCAGCGCGTGATCGTGGTCGTGTCGCGTGGCGTGCCGTGGCGTCGGGTGGCGTCGCTCCAGGTCGTCGGGTCGGACGGGGGCCCCTTGCTTGGGCCCCCTACCGCGCGCGCTTCCCGCGGTCCCCCTTGCACCGCCCCCCCACCCCACCCCACTCTCTCCTCCTCCTCTGCTGCCCCTTCCTCCACTTCCCTCTTGCCCCTTGAGCTCTCTCCCTGCTGCTTGTCCTAGGTCGCGTGGCTCCCTAGCCTCGGATCCTCCAGTGGGTCCCGGGACCCCTCCCACCCAGCCACCCAGCTTCATGCTGGCCGCCTGCAGCCTTTCCACACGCAGGGCCCTCCTTTGGCCCTGCTTGGGTCCAGGTCCCTCTCTTGAGGATCTACTCCCCTGGATTGCAGAGGAGTGCCTTCAGCTGGCCTCTGTGCCCTGAAGGCTCCCTAGGGGAAACACAGCCCCGCCCCTCGCCTGGGCCCCCTTGGCTGCAGGAACCCTGACACCTGGCAGTGGACCTGGGCGCTGAGCTGACCTTGGCCTGCGCGATCCCCTCCCCTCCCTCCCTGCCCTCTCGCCTTGCATGCTGCCCCTAAGCCCAGCCAGCCTCCCTATCCTCTCCCTGGAGCTTTAAGCTCCTGGGCTGGGTCCCCCAGCGCGTGTTCGTGGTCGTGTCGCGTGGCGTGCCGTGGCGTCGGGTGGCGTCGCTCCAGGTCGTCGGGTCGGACGGGGCCCCTTGCTTGGGCCCCCTACCGCGCGCGCTTCCCGCGGTCCCCCTTGCGCCGACCCCCCCACCCCACCACACTCTCTCCTCCTCCTCTGCCGCCCCTTCCTCCACTTCCCACTTTCCCCTTGAGCTCTCTCCCTGCTGCTTGTCCTAGGTCGCGTGGCTCCCTAGCCTGGGCTCCTCCAGTGGGTCCCGGGACCCCTCCCACCCAGCCACCCAGCTTCATGCTGGCCGCCTGCAGCCTTTCCACACGCAGGGCCCTCCTTTGGCCCTGCTTGGGTCCAGGTCCCCTCTCTTGAGGATCTACTCCCCTGGATTGCAGAGGAGTGCCTTCAGCTGGCCTCTGTGCCCTGAAGGCTCCCTAGGGGAAACACAGCCCCGCCCCTCGCCTGGGCCCCCTTGGCTGCAGGAACCCTGACACCTGGCAGTGGACCTGGGCGCTGAGCTGACCTTGGCCTGCGCGATCCCCTCCCCTGCCCTCTCGCCTTGCATGCTGCCCCTAAGCCCAGCCAGCCCTCCCTATCCTCTCCCTGGAGCTTTAAGCTCCTGGGCTGGGTCCCCAAGCGAGTGATCCTGGTCGTGTTGCTTGGCGTGCCGTGGCGTCGGGTGGCTTCGCTCCAGGTCGTCGGGTCGGACGGGGGCCCCTTGCTTGTGTCCCCTACCGCGCGCGCTTCCCGCGGTCCCCCTTGCGCCGCCCCCCCCACCCCACCCCACTCTCTCCTCCTCTGCTGCCCCTTCCTCCACTTCCCTCTTTCCCCTTGAGCTCTCTCCCTGCTGCTTGTCCTAGGTCCCCTGGCTCCCTAGCCTGGGCTCCTCCAGTGGTTGCCGGGACTCCTCCTACCCAGCCTACCAGCTTCATGCTGGCCGCTGGCAGCCTTTCCACAGGCAGGGCCCTCCTTTGGCCCTGCTTGGGTCCAGGTCCCTCTCTTGAGGATCTACTCCCTGGATTGCAGAGGAGTGCCTTCAGCTGGCCTCTGTGCCCTGAAGGCTCCCTAGGGGAAACACAGCCCCGCCCCTCGCCTGGGCCCCCTTGGCTGCAGGAACCCTGACACCTGGCAGTGGACCTGGGCGCTGAGCTGACCTTGGCCTGCGGGATCCCCTCCCCTCCCTCCCCTGCCCTCTCGCCTTGCATGCTGCCCCTAAGCCCAGCCAACCGTCCCTATCCTCTCCCTGGAGCTTTAAGCTCCTGGGCTGGGTCCCCCAGCGCGTGTTCGTGGTAGTGTCGCGTGGCGTGCCGTTGCGTCGGGTGGCGTTGCTCCAGGTCGTCCGGTAGGACAGGGGCCCCTTGCTTGTGCCCCCTACCGCGCGCGCTTCCCGCGGTCCCCCTTGCGCCGCCCCCCCCATGCCACCACACTCTCTCCTCCTCCTCTGCCGCCCCTTCCTCCAATTCCCTCTTTCCCCTTGAGCTCTCTCCCTGCTGCTTGTCCTAGGTCGCGTGGCTCCCTAGCCTGGGCTCCTCCAGTGGGTCCCGGGACCCCTCCCACCCAGCCACCCAGCTTCATGCTGGCCGCCTGCAGCCTTTCCACACGCAGGGCCCTCCTTTGGCCCTGCTTGGGTCCAGGTCCCTCTCTTGAGGATCTACTCCCCTGGATTGCAGAGGAGTGCCTTCCCCTGGCGTCTGTGCCCTGAAGGCTCCCTAGGGGAAACACAGCCCCGCCCCTCGCCTGGGCCCCCTTGGCTGCAGGAACCCTGACACCTGGCAGTGGACCTGGGCGCTGAGCTGACCTTGGCCTGCGCGATCCCCTCCCCTCCCTCCCCTGCCCTCTCCACTTGCATGCTGCCCCTAAGCCCAGCCAGCCCTCCCTATCCTCTCCCTGGAGCTTTAAGCTCCTGGGCTGGGTCCCCAGCGCGTGTTCGTGGTCATGTCGCGTGGCGTGCCTTGGCGTCGGGTGGCGTCGCTCCAGGTCGTCGGGTCGGACGGGGGCCCCTTGCTTGTGCCCCCTACCGCGCGCGCTTCCCGCGGTCCCCCTTGCGCCGACCCCCCCACCCCACCACACTATCTCCTCCTCCTCTGCCGCCCCTTCCTCCACTTCCCTCTTTCCCCTTGAGCTCTCTCCCTGCTGCTTGTCCTAGGTCGCGTGGCTCCCTAGCCTGGGCTCCTCCAGTGGGTCCCGGGACCCCTCCCACCCAGCCACCCAGCTTCATGCTGGCCGCCTGCAGCCTTTCCACACGCAGGGCCCTCCTTTGGCCCTGCTTGGGTCCAGGTCCCTCTCTTGAGGATCTACTCCCCTGGATTGCAGAGGAGTGCCTTCAGCTGGCCTCTGTGCCCTGAAGGCTCCCTAGGGAATCACAGCCCCGCCCCTCGCCTGGGCCCCCTTGGCTGCAGGAACCCTGACACCTGGCAGTGGACCTGGGCGCTGAGCTGACCTTGGCCTGCGCGATCCCCTCCCCTCCCTCCCCTGCCCTCTCGCCTTGCATGCTGCCCCTAAGCCCAGCCAGCCCCCTGCTGGGCCTCCCTGGAGCTTTAAGCTCCTGGGCTGGGTCCCCCAGCGCGTGATCGTGGTCGTGTCGCGTGGCGTGCCGTGGCGTCGGGTGGCGTCGCTCCAGGTCGTCGGGTCGGACGGGGGCCCCTTGCTTGGGCCCCCTACCGCGCGCGCTTCCCGCGGTCCCCCTTGCACCGCCCCCCCACCCCACCCCACTCTCTCCTCCTCCTCTGCTGCCCCTTCCTCCACTTCCCTCTTGCCCCTTGAGCTCTCTCCCTGCTGCTTGTCCTAGGTCGCGTGGCTCCCTAGCCTCGGATCCTCCAGTGGGTCCCGGGACCCCTCCCACCCAGCCACCCAGCTTCATGCTGGCCGCCTGCAGCCTTTCCACACGCAGGGCCCTCCTTTGGCCCTGCTTGGGTCCAGGTCCCTCTCTTGAGGATCTACTCCCCTGGATTGCAGAGGAGTGCCTTCAGCTGGCCTCTGTGCCCTGAAGGCTCCCTAGGGGAAACACAGCCCCGCCCCTCGCCTGGGCCCCCTTGGCTGCAGGAACCCTGACACCTGGCAGTGGACCTGGGCGCTGAGCTGACCTTGGCCTGCGCGATCCCCTCCCCTCCCTCCCCTGCCCTCTCGCCTTGCATGCTGCCCCTAAGCCCAGCCAGCCCTCCCTATCCTCTCCCTGGAGCTTTAAGCTCCTGGGCTGGGTCCCCCAGCGCGTGTTCGTGGTCATGTCGCGTGGCGTGCCGTGGCGTCGGGTGGCGTCGCTCCAGGTCGTCGGGTCGGACGGGGGCCCCTTGCTTGGGCCCCCTACCGCGCGCGCTTCCCGCGGTCCCCCTTGCGCCGACCCCCCCACCCCACCACACTCTCTCCTCCTCCTCTGCCGCCCCTTCCTCCACTTCCCACTTTCCCCTTGAGCTCTCTCCCTGCTGCTTGTCCTAGGTCGCGTGGCTCCCTAGCCTGGGCTCCTCCAGTGGGTCCCGGGACCCCTCCCACCCAGCCACCCAGCTTCATGCTGGCCGCCTGCAGCCTTTCCACACGCAGGGCCCTCCTTTGGCCCTGCTTGGGTCCAGGTCCCTCTCTTGAGGATCTACTCCCCTGGATTGCAGAGGAGTAACTTCAGCTGGCCTCTGTGCCCTGAAGGCTCCCTAGGGGAAACACAGCCCCGCCCCTCGCCTGGGCCCCCTTGGCTGCAGGAACCCTGACACCTGGCAGTGGACCTGGGCGCTGAGCTGACCTTGGCCTGCGCGATCCCCTCCCCCTGCCCTCTCGCCTTGCATGCTGCCCCTAAGCCCAGCCAGCCCTCCCTATCCTCTCCCTGGAGCTTTAAGCTCCTGGGCTGGGTCCCCCAGCGCGTGATCGTGGTCCTGTCGCGTGGCGTGCCGTGGCGTCAGGTGACATCGTTCCAGGTCGTTGGGTCGGACCGGGCCCCTTGCTTGTGTCCCCTACCGCGCGCCCTTCCCGCGGTCCCCCTTGCGCCGCCCCCCCACCCCACCCCACTCTCTCCTCCTCTGCCGCCCCTTCCTCCACTTCCCTCTTTCCCCTTGAGCTCTCTCCCTGCTGCTTGTCCTAGGTCGCGTGGCTCCCTAGCCTGGGCTCCTCCAGTGGTTCCCGGGACTCCTCCTACCCAGCCTACCAGCTTCATGCTGGCCGCTGGCAGCCTTTCCACAGGCAGGGCCCTCCTTTGGCCCTGCTTGGGTCCAGGTCCCTCTCTTGAGGATCTACTCCCCTGGATTGCAGAGGAGTGCCTTCAGCTGGCCTCTGTGCCCTGAAGGCTCCCTAGGGGAAACACAGCCCCGCCCCTCGCCTGGGCCCCCTTGGCTGCAGGAACCCTGACACCTGGCAGTGGACCTGGGCGCTGAGCTGACCTTGGCCTGCGCGATCCCCTCCCCTCCCTCCCCTGCCCTCTCGACTTGCATGCTGCCCCTAAGCCCAGCCAGCCCTCCCTATCCTCTCCCTGGAGCTTTAAGCTCCTGGGCTGGGTCCCCCAGCGCGTGTTCGTGGTCGTGTCGCGTGGCGTGCCGTGGCGTCGGGTGGCGTCGCTCCAGGTCGTCGGTTCGGACGGGGGCCCCTTGCTTGGGCCCCCTACCGCGCGCGCTTCCCGCGGTTCCCCTTGCGCCGCCCCCCCCACCCCACCCCACTCTCTCCTCCTCCTCTGCTGCCCCTTCCTCCACTTCCCTCTTTCCCCTTGAGCTCTCTCCCTGCTGCTTGTCCTAGGTCGCGTGGCTCCCTAGCCTGGGCTCCTCCAGTGGGTCCCGGGACCCCTCCCACCCAGCCACCCAGCTTCATGCTGGCCGCTGGCAGCCTTTCCACACGCAGGGCCCTCCTTTGTCCCTGCTAGGGTCCAGGTCCCTCTCTTGAGGATCTACTCCCCTGGATTGCAGAGGAGTGCCTTCAGCTGGCCTCTGTGCCCTGAAGGCTCCCTAGGGGAAACACAGCCCCGCCCCTCGCCTGGGCCCCCTTGGCTGCAGGAACCCTGACACCTGGCAGTGGACCTGGGCGCTGAGCTGACCTTGGCCTGCGCGATCCCCTCCCCTGCCCTCTCGCCTTGCATGCTGCCTCTAAGCCCAGCCAGCCCTCCCATCCTCTCCCTGGTGCTTTAAGCTCCTGGACTGGGTCCCCCAGCGCGTGTTCGTGGTTGTGTCTTGTGGAGTGCCGTGGCGTTGGGTGGCGTCGCTCCAGGTCGTCGGGTCTGACGGGGGCCCCTTGCTTGGGCCCCCTACCGCGCGTGCTTCCCGTGGTCCCCCTTGCGCCGCCCCCCCCACCCCACTCTCTCCTCCTCCTCTGCCGCCCCTTCCTCCCCTTCCCTCTTTCCCCTTGAGCTCTCTCCCTGCTGCTTTTCCTAGGTAGTGTAGCTCCCTAGACTGGGCTTCTCCAATGGGTCCCGGGACCCCTCCCACCCAACCACCCAGGTTAATGTTGGCGCTGGCCCCTTTTCCCCTCACAAGGCCCTCCTTTGTATCTGCTTGGGTGTCAGTCTGGTCCCTTTCTTGAGCGTCTACTTCTCTGGATTGCAGAGGCATGCAATTGGCTGGCCTCTGTGCCCTTAAGACTCCCTATTGGATACAGTGCCCTGCCCCTCATCTAGGCCCCCATGGCGTCCTGAAGCCTGATACCTTGCAGTGGACATGAGCTTTTAAGGGATCTTGGCCTTTTGCAATTCCCTTTGTTCCCTCCCCTGTTCTCTTGCCTTGTGTTGCCCCTTACCCAAGCCAGCCCTCCTTAACCCCAGAACGTTAAGCTCCAGGCCTGGGGCCTGCTCCTAGGTTTGGCCCCTTAGCATTCTGGTTGTGTTGTCTTGTAGGGTTGGGTGTGGTAGCTTTGTGTTGTGTTGGACATGGTGCCCCCTTGCTTTGGCCCCCTACTGGGCTCATCTTGGTGTCCCTGCTGGGCACCGCCCCTTCCTTCCCTTACCAATTAGTGTTGGCTTAGACAATGGGCTAGCTTTTGTGCAGAGGTGATATGATTACTGACCAAGAGTTTAAAGATTAGATGGAAGTTACATACTGCCTATAGCCTTCAGAATTCTGGTATAGTTTAAAGGATGTGCAGGACTTTATGTCTTAATTGGATAAGCTGTTTCAGAAACTTACTTATATGTGATGAACTTCTCCCTATTACATTCTTGGGGATTAAACCTACTCCCTCTAGAAGGACTGCATTCTCTCCTTATAGTCTAACATACTTGAGGCCCACCTCTTAATAGGGGATCTTTGGGAGACTTAAGAGAGATAGGAGAATTAACCCTTAGACAACAGCTTCAGGCCTTAGGGAAAACTTTACAGGTTCTCAACCATTGGGTTAGAGAAAGATTGCCACTAAGTTGACCCAGGCACACATTTCTTTAAGTATGAAGATTGAGTCTGGGTCAAACAATGGAATATTCAAACACCTAAACCTTTTTGTAAGGGCCCTTTCACTATTATTTTCTCTACCCCAACTACAGCAAAGTTTGCAGAAATAGGTCCCTGGATGTACTACATCAGACTGAAGCCTGCAGTTGCGGACTGGGAGTGCACTCTATATGCTGCTATGTCCTTGAAGCAGATCATCCCGAAGAAAAAGGAGCACCATAGAAGCTTGAGGATCAGAAGGACAACAGCCCTGCTCCAGTCACTCCAGAAGCTGACTGGTCTATGCATGGCCGAAGCTTGAGGAGACTACAGCCTTGTTTCAGCTGTACTGGAGAGACTTGCAGATCAATCCTCTGTGAAAGATAAACTTCCCACCGGACTAATGAACTGTTTCAACCTCTAAGATACTTCTTATAATATAATGTATCGCAACCCCTTTCTTTTAGATATATACCTAATTCTTTGTTTGGTTTTTGCTACTGGTGGGATAACAAATAAAAAATTTCATTTATCCTTTTTTTTCTTGCTTAGATAAATTTTCTAGGATTTGTTTGGTGTTACTAGTTTGGCTTTGTTAATTAATGCTGCTTAACCTATCCTAACTAAAATTTTAGTCTATTATTTAGTTTGGTTTCCTTTGATAACCTTAAGGAATTCTGTCCTACTCCTATTTCAACCATGGAGATCATGTGAACCATATGTCAGGACAATGCACTATAACTAAGAGGTGGTAAAACATATATTTAGGTCCTGTCCTGCCAGAGGAATGCTATAGATGGATGACTGTTTGGAAAGACAAAAGAGGTTCACTGGAAAGAAACTTGATTCAGGAGGTCACCAATCTTAGGGTGAAGATAACTGGCCAACCCAGAGGATTATTGTCACTTCTTGTTCCACTACCTGGGCACAAAATGGCGGTTGGAGTTATACAACCCCTATTTACATGTTAAGCAGAATTATTCACTAACAATCTGTACTAGAAACTATTATTAATCTGACTGCCAGAGCCTTTGACCTCCTAGCCACACAATAAACCAGATGCCAGTGGCTAACTATCCAAACCACCTGGCATTAGATTACCTAATGGCTGAGGAAAGATAAATATGTGGAGAGTTCAACAGCTCAGTTTCTTGCATCCAAATGGATGACAATAGACAAACAGTTCAGAATATAGCCAACAAGACATGAGAAGTAGTACATGTACTAGTTCATACCTAGAAGGGCATTAAAGTTTGGATCCCAAACATGCTTTTGAGAGATGGTTGTCAACCCTTGGTAGATTTAAAAGCTTAACTGGTATAGTGGGTATTCTGTTGTTAACCTGTTTATTGCTCTTATATTTAGCTACACTGTGCATAAAAACTACTGAGTCCACTACAGAAGCTGCTATTGAAAGGATGACAACAACTAAGGTTTTGGCACTGTATAAGGCTTTAAGCTAAGGTAATGGTAATGATGCTCTTAAATTTAAAGGATTAAATTATGGGGAGCATCATTAAAGGGGGAATTGATGTGGCACCCACTATCTCCACAGAAAAGTGTTAACTGGGCTTCTCCAGAAATCTTTACAAAATCTGATTTTAGTAGTGTCAGCAAAAGAGTCACTGCAAAAGAGTTAAATGTAGATAAACTTCCTATTTTCATATTGCTCTGTTTTAGTTGGCCACTGGCCAGAAAGATGCCATCACTCCAGGTGCTGGGCTCCCCCTTAATAGTTTTTCACAAACATATTCAGCATAGTAGTTTGCAGAAATGTGCAAACAAGATCTGGCCTTGAGCTGTGGATTCACAGAGATGTCTAAATTCTTAAGATAAGTTACTAACTGGGCTCCATGCTAACAACTGGCAGGGGGAGGAATGAAAGTGGAGAAGAAGCTCTCCCCTTCTCAGGTATTGTCCTTGAAGGGTTAACTTTCCCAAAACAGGGAAAGAGAAAGCTGTTTTTTACGGAATTTTTGCAGACTGTGAGCTTCTGATCCCCTCCCCTTACATGCTGTATATAAAACTCTGAAACTCCCTGAACTTGGGGTTCAGGAGATTAATTGATTACAGCAAAAGCTGTGCCCTCTGAACCTGGCTGCAGCCAAATAAAACTGTTTCTTGCTATCTTCTATGCCTTGCCTCATTTATCCCTACAAAAGTACTGTGATATCCTGGCATTGCCTGGACCCTCCCCTCCCCCTGCTTCTCCCTAGCCAGGGGTTTCTGCAGTATAGCTGGGCAAAATAACCGGGAGGTGACAAGTAACTTGAAAGTTGAAGCAGGAACTGGTTTATTGCAAAAGAACGCAGTGGGAACTGAGCAGGAACTCAAGGTACTTGGCACCCAAGGTACCAGGAGACACTTTATTTCGGGAAAGCTGAGGTATATATACCTAACTGATTACACACAGCTTGACTCAATTAGCATCATCTAGATACAGCAATCAGCCAATAAGGAATCCCCACTATCTAAATGGTTCGGCTGCGTTGCCTCACAAACCACTCCTCCTGGCAAACTGCCAGGCACCATCTTGAGTTGATTTGCGGTCCCCAATAAGGGGTTCTCAAATGAGTTCTGGCTCCCCACCAACTACCACCCCCCTAATTCTGACCTGAAGGTATCCTCTCATAGTGCCCTCCTTTGGTCCCGGCCTCTCTTTGAGGTTCTACTCACCTGGGGCAGAGGAGTGGAATTGGCTGGCCTCTGCACCCTGAAGGCTCCCTAGGGAAAACAGCCCTGCCCCTCTCATGGGCCTCCTTCGCCGCCCAAGCCCTGAGATCTGGCAGTGGACGTTGGCCTTGTGCTGACTTTGGCCTGAATGACCCCCTCCCTTCCTTCCTCTGCCCTCTAGCCTTGCATGCTGCCCCTACCCCCAACCCAGCCCTCCTAACTCTGACTCTTCATGCTCCAATCTCTGGGCCTGGCCACTCACCTGAGCCCCTGAACGCATTCCTGGTGTTGCCTGGCTTCGAATGGTGTCTGTTGGAATCGGGTCTGCCCAGGGAGCCCTTTGCTTGAGCCCCCTAGATCACTCCCCTCCTCGCCATTTTGCTGACATCTGTCTGCTCATTGTAGCAGGGTTCCAGATGCAGTACCAACTCCCCTTTCTCTCCTTCCCCTAGCACTTTTCCCTGGAGCTCAGGCCTCCTGCTCTTTGGGTTCCTAATCCTCATTTTGTCGAGTGGGTCCCTTGCCTGGACTAGTACTTCAATCCTGGTTCTTGTCCCTCTCTGCACCCTTCAAACTCCCGAGCCATGACCTCCCATCGCTGTCCTCCTGGCACTTAAACCTTGGCAGGTCTGCTTGGCACTGCCCCTGGCAGTTGATTTTCATTTCAGCCAGGGTACCATATGGGAAACACAGCCCTACTCCTTCACCCGGGCACTTTGCTCTCCCTGGGCCCTTAGTCCTGCACCCAGAACCCTGACACCTGGCAGTGGCACTGGCACTTGAATCTGCCTCCCTCCTGCTGGATCCCTGATCCCAACCCTAACCCATCTTGGCCCTCCTTTCACCCTCTTCCTGGCCCCCCTTCTCTTTCCAGGTCCCATTTGCGTGGTTATTGGTTCTGGATTCTCATTGGGGAAAGGGTGCCTTATGGGAAATAGAGCCCTGCCTTAGCCCCTTGTTCTCTCTGGGTCCTTGGTACTGCACCCGGAACCCTGACACCTGGCAGCGACCTTGGTCCTGGATCCTGCTTCTCCCCTACCAGATCCCCAGATTCCCTCCATGGTTTTAGCCCTCGTTCCCTCCTGACCTGCGGGAGAGATGGGGAGAGAACGCCCCAATCAGGACAAGCAAAGAAAGGGCAGGGTCGACTGACCGCCTGCATCCAGCCCTCCC
Organism: Ictidomys tridecemlineatus; assembly: GCF_052094955.1. Taxonomy (NCBI): domain Eukaryota; kingdom Metazoa; phylum Chordata; class Mammalia; order Rodentia; family Sciuridae; genus Ictidomys; species Ictidomys tridecemlineatus. The sequence continues at coordinate 171,639,105 of NC_135479.1, forward strand.
TCGCTGGAGGACAATCAGACGCATCAGTGAGACAAATCAAAGCAGAAGCTCCTTTATTGAGAAAACACACACAAAGCTAATATAACATATAGGAGCCAATCAGGATAAAGGTCAGCAGGGTGGGGAGAGTTCACATGTAGACTCATCCTACAAGCAGTAATGAGTTACACGAGCTGTCCACGAGGACAGAAGGGTTCTGAGCCTATCCTAGAGGTGGTCCGATTTTTCATCACAACCTTCGGTAATGCATTCTGGCTGATTGCCAGGCGACATCCTAGCCATGTGTGGCCCCAAGACTGGGAAGTGGGTAGCAGCCAGCAAGTTAGGTTTCCTCTTATCTGACGCAACATGTCCCACATGTTACATCATGCCCTACATGCGTCCACTGCCCTGAGCCCCTTGCCCCAGCACCAGCCCTTGGTTCTCCATTCCTTGGCCTGTTTCCTCATTTGAGCCTCTGGTGATCCTTGTTGCCCAGGGCGTCCCTGGGCATTGACTGCTGGTCCCTTGCTTGGGCCGCTTCCCTGTTCCCCTTGATTTCACTGCACTGCAGACCACTAGTGCTGCCCCCCTGCCTGGCCCCAGCCTCTTCTGCTCTCTCATGGCATGGGCCCTCTTCTAGGTCCCTCGCCTGGGCTCTTTATTGGGGTCTTGGCCCTCACCCCACTAGCACCCATCCTCCGCCCCTTCCTGCTGTGCCCTCCTTTGGCCCTTCTATTGTCCCTGTCCCTTTCAGGCCCCCTTTCCTAATACCTTTCCCAGGATACTCACCCAAGCCAGGGGAGTGGACCTGGCCTCCTGGCCCTTCTGGCTCCCTCGGGGAAAATGTAGCCCTGTCCCTTGCCTGGGCTCTTAGGCCTCCCTCAGCCTGGGCCCTCCCCCCTTCACCCTGGATACCCTTCAGTGGATCTGGACCTTGAGCCTGCCTCTCCCTGAGCGACTCGCTCCCCTCTCTCCTCTCCCTGACTCCCTAGGTCTTCCAGGGCCATGGCACTTGGCTCTCCATTCCTGGACCTGGCTCCTTGCTTGAGCCCTGGCTGCCCTTCTCCAGGACTCTGTCCATGTCCCTGTCCCTTGATTCCAGGCCCCTCAGTTGTGCCACTTCTCTGCTTCCCCTCTCTTCTCCTTGTGCTGTGGTAACCTGGTACTGCTGGGACCCTCCGTTCCCTCTGATTCTCCCTGGACTCCTCCAATGGGACCTGGCTCCCCTTTCACCCAGCAACTTCTGCCCCCGCTTCCGCACATAGGGTTTCCCCACACAGTGCCATACTTTGGCCCTCTTTGGGTCCAGGTCCCTCTCTGAGGATCTACTCACCTGTGGCAGAGGCGTGGAATTTGCTGGCTTCTGCCCCCTGAAAGCTCCCTATGGGAAACACAGCCCTACCCCTAGCCTCCTTTGCTGCCTTAAAGCTGACACCTGGTAGTGGACCTGGGCCTTGAGCCTTCTTCCCCCTGTGTGACTTTCTCCCTTGTTTCCCCTTTCTCCTCTCCCCAGCCCTGCCTGGGGTCTGGCACTTCGCTCTCCATTCCTGGCTTTCTTTAGGGTGAGAACATTCCCTCTAAAGTGCCCTTCTATCATGTTGTTCTGCCTCATCTCAGACTTGAGACAATGGAGTCATCTGACCATGGACTGAGACCTCTGCAACCATGAGCACAAAATCAGCCCAAATAAACTTTCCTCACCCAAAATATTCTTATCAGGTATTTTGGGCACATTGGTGAAAAATTGACTGGCATAACTTTATATATGCTTTGAGAGTGCACTCTTCCAGGAATTTGAGATCTAAGAAAGGAGTAGAAATATTTTTGCTTTAGTGCTGGAGGACAGAAGGATATCAATAAAGAAAAAGAAGTAACTAATACTGCTGCAGTCTGGCTGGGCACAAACCATGAGCCACTGAAGCAGGAATAAACTTTATTTCTGAACTCCACCAGCACACTCCACACATGCTCCTGAACGCCATGCAGCTCCTCTAGGAACTAGCAGCTGGAAATCCCTCCTCCTGCATTCCCCAACCAATGGGAACTCTCCAGGAATCTTCGGGAATCCCCACTAGAACTCCAAAGTAGTGTGAGAACTGCAAAGTAGTGGCCAAGGCGGATAGTAATGCCTTGCCGGTCAATCAATATTATTGGCAAAATGTCAGGGGCCATTCCGACTCAGCTGTGGCTTTCAGCATCTCCCGCCTTTTGTTTAATTAAACAACAAGCAATGTGGCTTAGGGACAGTGCCTGTTAGGTTGTCCAATACAACATATGGTCCTTACCCGTCATCGGATGAAATGACCTCTAGGTGTCAGCCTCCTGTCTTAGTTTGGTACCACTGCAATTGGATCATACCCATCACTGAATACCGGTCCAGCATACAGCCATACTTGTGGATAGGCCTTTGCATCAGTGGGGAGGTGAGGTTCTTTGCCTCACCTCTGTTGGCCCCCAAATTTGGCCTTGGAGCCAGTGTGGGGGGGTGAGGTTCTTTGCCTCACCTCGGATGGCTCACAAATTTTAGACCATCACTAGCAGAAGGGAGGAGAATACAGAAATGCCACGACACTAAGCCAATTAATGACTCCTTTGAAAAATTGTACAATGGTGACACATCAGCCAAGATACTCCAGCATTACCACAATTTGCTGCACCAACAGATAGTTCACAATATATACAAGTGATACATAGTCCAGGCAAGTTCTGCAAGCAGTTCAAAGCAGAGGAATCTATCAATATGTCTATTTCCTCCCAAAGTAAATCGACTCCTTGATTAAGCATTACTTGTTGAGTTATTATTCATTGATGCATCAGTTTATACAGTTTGTCTGTTTCTCAGTAATATTTTACAAAATATCAAAATGGAGCTAAATTTTTGCTCCAGTGAAATAACTGAAAAAGAACAATCATGTAAAGTAATTTTATTGAATATATTGCAAACGATTCTGCTATGCTAAATGTACCAAAGCCTTTAGTATCTAACTCTGGGAAGAAAGTGGACTCAATAAGTTGTATAAGTATAGCATCTATTTGATAAGACTCAAAGCAAGTGAGGACTTTAATTTGCATCATAAACATTACACTCTGTAGTGTATAAGAGAATAGAGCATCTTGGTTTTAAATCAACACATGAGATGGTATTTCGTAGGTTTTAAAGTCCAGATATAAAAGTCTAATTCCTTGGACTGACATTTATGTTTATCTTTGCACTTGGTATTGGTCTCCTGGGTTGAATTTTCACCCTGAGCTCTTTTCATATAGTCACAGTTTGGCATTTTTATTTCATCTCAAAGGGCTCCCTCTCTCCCTCCCCTTCTCCCTTCCTTCATTCCTCTTTCTTTCTTTCTTTCTTTCTTTCTTTCTTTCTTTCTTTCTTTCTTTCTTTCTTTCTTTCTTTCTTTCTTCCTTCCTTCCTTCCTTCCTTCCTTCCTTCCTTCCTTCCTTCCTTCTTCTTTTCAGACACTGCACACAACTTTGATAGCTCCAGGATTACGATGGTGACTTCTATTGCCAATGCAGTTCCAGAGACTGACTTCTTCCTGGACTCAAGGTACTTTCTTCTTCCTGAATCTTTTCCTCTGCTACCTTTTCTTCTGGTACTCTAGAGCTCTGTTAAGTGATGTTATCCCTCCACCAAGGTTTCACCCAATTCTGACTGCTGATATGTTTTTCCTAAAACTACATGAGCGTTTCTCCTAGAGCAGCAAAGTAATGATGTTTGGGAGCAGTGTGAACCTGGAATCTGGAAAGGAGAGTTCAGATTCCACTGGGTATCCAGAGTTCTTGACTGTTATGGTGCTACGTGAAACCATAAAGAGATGTTATGAGGTCAAAGATTTGAAATCATAATTGAAGATTCAGCAAAACAACAGATTGGGATGAGTAATAGTGAAGAAAAAATGGATGTTAATGAGGCAAAGACAAAACAAAGTACATAAGAATGGACACTTAATGCTTTTGAACATAATAATTATTAATAATTAGATAGAATCAATGACATTCACCCAAAATTAATTAGAAAAATGCTGAAAATTACAGAACTCTTTTCAAATTCCCTCAGATAAATATATAATACTACTAAGCTTTTTTAGTAGGAAGCATAAGGCTAGCCTCACTAATGTTAGACACAAGAAAAGTAAAAGAAACACACATTTAAATGGCATATTAGAAAGTGTTAAGAATTTGTAGGTTAGTGGTGGAGCACTTGCCTAGCATGCATGAGTCCCTGGATTTGATTCCTGCATTATAAAAAAGAAGAAGGAATTGTCATTATAACCCATGTCATTAAAAAGTTGGCAAAAATACATTTCTCAATACTGGTTGTTTGAATGAGTTTGGTAGGATAGTTGAATATGCAACATAGCCATGTATACTATCAATTTTAAATATACTGTTTGACACAGGAATTCCACTTTAAAAAATTTATTCCATAGATTTATTTCCAGAAAACAAGAAACTAACTCTATGAACAGCAACAACAACAAAAATAGTGTTCTTTCATTGTATAAGATAAAAAAGATCCTCTTAGTTAGAAACAAGGCAATCTTTAGAAATCAAAACGGAATTGATTGTATAGAGGTTCTAAGACATATTAAATGTCCTTATGAATCCAAGAGTAAGAGAGTATTAGGGATTTCTACATCTATGTACATATTTATAGTATTAAAAACATGGCTTCCCATTAATATGGAATCATGCAGATTTTAAATCCCTAAACAAAAATAATGATGCTATCCAATTTTACAGATTTTGTGTAGGATCTTTAATCTTTCACTTTCATTTCTTTCTGTTTCTTCCTGGAAATTATTCTACTGAAATGAAATTTAATTAAGGGCTTTTTAAGCAAAATATTTGTAGAATCACAAAAACTACAAAAATATTGAGATTTCAGTCTGCAAAATGGGTGCAAATAATATCAAAAGTAATTCAATTAAGAAGCTTATTAAATTATGAAATAGATGCAAAAGATACTGAAGATTATTAAAAGACAAACTTTTAAACCATACAAAGATTAGTTAAGGTTAGTTAAAGATTAGTTAAGTAAAAGTGTCATAGTACAATTAAATGGAGTTCTAGTCAGGACATACCTTCTTTTCTTCCTGGTACATTCCCTAACTCACACTAAAGCACTTGGCCTCTCTCTGTGCTACTTGTCAAAAGCTAAGCCTTCCTCAAGCTGAGGAATTGGAACAGAACCTATAGCCCTCTGCCCCTTGCAGGGACCCACCCTGAATCTTGGCCCCAGGCACACTTGAAACTTTAGAGATTCATTCCTGAATTGAAAAGGCTATCAATACAGTAAATTAAAAATCCTTTCACTATGATTTTAAGACAAGATGTTAAGATTATATATCAGATGATATATTAGGAATGTGAGTTAATTGTTTTCTTCTAGTTTTACAAGAAATAAAAACAATTTTGTAGACCCCTAAAGTATTATAAGGCCTTAGGCACTTTGCCTAGTGGGTAGGTGAGTCCTGCCTAGTATTCTAGGGATTTGTGTTAGCAGCAGCTGGGGCTCTGTCTCTAGAGAGGCCAAATTATAAACCCACTTCAAAGCAGAATTCACTTGGTCCTGCATGGTTAAGATGAAACTTTGTGAAGGAGTCTATGCTTCTCTGTGTGTTCTCTGATTCCCAAGGATAAAAACTTCTCCTTGGATCTTTGTGACAAAAATTGTGACAGTAAAATCCACACTGGCTTCTTTCTCTCAAACAGAGATTTCTTCATGTATCATATTTCTTCATGTATCATTTTCAATTCAAGATCATGAGACTCTTGCTTGTATTTCAGAAAAACAATACCATAGAGAAAATAAGTGTGAACATTATCTCCAAGGAGATTCTTGCCCTAAAATTAAAAAAAGGGGGGGTGGGAGGCTGGGGTTGTGACTCAGTGATAGAGCACTCACCTAGCACATGTGAGGCTCTGGGTTAGATCCTCATCAGCACATAAAAATAAATAAATAAAAATAAAGGTATTGGGGCTGGGGATGTGGCTCAAGTGGTAACACGCTTGTCTGGCATGCGAGAGGTGCTGGGTTTGATCCTCAGCACCACATAAAATAAAATAAAGATGTTGTGTCCACTGAAAACTGAAAAATAAATATTAAAAAATTCTCTCTTCCCCCCTCTCCTCTCTCTCTTTATACAAATGAAAATAAAAATTTAAATTAAATTAAAAATTATTTCACTATGATTTTAAGACAAGATGTTAATATTATATATTAGATGTTATATTAGGTATGAGAGTTAATTGTTTTCTTTTAGTTTTATAAGAAATGAAAATAATTTTGTACGCCCCTAAAGAATTATAAGGCCTTAGGCACTTTGCCCCATGGGTGGGTATGTCAAACTACAACTAAAAAATAAATTTTAATTTTTTAAAAAAGCATAATTCCTTTCAACATAAGATTTTGAAATACAGTTAGTGATTGTGAAAGTTAGCCAGCTTTGTGTACTACCTCTATGCAATTGACCATTATCAATCCCTAAAATATCTATAATTCCAGCTACTCATTAGGTTGAGACAAGAGAATCACAAGTTCCAGTCTAGCCTCAGTAATTTAATGAGACCCCAAGCAACTTAGTGAGAGTCCCTTAAAAGATAAAAGGATGTAACTCAGTGTTAAGGACCCCAGGTTCATACCCAAGTACCAAGAAAAAAAACTTAGTTTAATGTCATTTTTTCTTTTCCTTTATATTATTTTATTTTGCCAGCATTATTTTTTATCATGTGCTATGCTATGTGTTTCTTTTCATGATTTTCAATACTGAAAGCATAATTTGTATAAAGACTTCTAGATAGTTCTAATTTTGTTTTATGCCAATTTAACCAAAAGAAAGTACACTATGACAATGCTAATTATTTGGCTAGGCAGTGTGTGTTTGTGTGTGTGTGTGTGTGTGTGTAAAACAATGAAAACTTTCTCAAAAATGAAAAGATGTCCTTTTGTACAACTACTTTTGTAAAATATAAAATTTCCCAATGTCTGGAAATGTTGGAAAGTGGCATATGTGGTCATGTCTCATTGTGTTTTTTTTTTTTTCTTCCCCTTGGTGGTGCTGGTGATTGATTCAAGGGCTTCACATATGGTCAACAAGGCTTCTTTCTCTCAGCTCCATCTCTAATTTTTTTTTGAGACAGGGACTTCCTTATTTACTGTGCCTGGTCTTGAACTTGTTTCCCTCCTCCCTCAAACTCTAAGTTCTTGGGACTATAGGACTGGGCCACTTTACCTAGCCTCCTGCCTTTATTTATTGTGGAGCCTAATACTCTCATTGTCCTCAAGTTTCAAAAAAAAAATCAACAAGGAGAAGGAGAGAAAGAAAAGCTGATTTAGACTTTAAGTCTTTAGAAGTAAGGGTGATCACATGGAATGTTCTCTCCATATCTAACCACAAAAACACTCCACCTCCTCTTTGACCTCTACTCCCATTCCCTGTCATGGACAATTAACACTCAATTAAGCTGATGAGAAAAAAGACAAACAGGTCTGATCCCACTGTTCAGGAAGACTTAGCACCTAAGCCCCTCTAAATCCAAATCCCTTCATCTAAAACCTACTGGATTTCAGGAAACAGAAAAATTTAAAAGTACATGTCCATGTAATGAAGGCATTTACATCCCTTGAAGCTCAGCCTACTGTATAGTAATTTATCTTTTTATTTTTTGAGACAGGATATTGCTCTGTTGCTCAAGGTGGCTTCAAGCAGTGCTCCTGTCTGAGACTCCTGTGTAGCTTGGACTGCTGGTACTCATCATGGCACCCTGCTGATGATAGCTGGCTAAAGCAACCTGAGCAAACTGATGTTTGCCATGTGACTCCACTGTCATGATGGGCAAAAGGTGCAACTTATGCAATCCAGGGGGAGAAATAAATAATGTCCATGTGCTTCTGCCATTTTCAATGCTTTATTCACTCAAATCATTCAATACAATTTTACTCTATAGGTTCTTAATCAAGGAACTGACAATTTTTAATGTTAGCACTTCATAAACATAATCAACTCACAGCAAACAACTCTAGATTAATTCTAAGAACTAAAATCACACTTAATGATGATACGCTCATGATAGAAATTTCCTCTGCATGGTAAGCTTAAGTTTCAGATCAAAAGTCTCAAGCCTTGGGCTCTAAGTCCAGCAGATGAACATTTACTTTGACCACAGTGATCAGGTCAGAAACTAAGGCAGGCTTCTCCTGGGGTGGAACTGATGGCTGGCTGAGGAGGTGGTCATAGGGAAAAGTCCTTTTTTTCACTAGAGTGAAGAGGCTGCTGTAGAATTTGAAAGAGATGAGAACAAGTCAAAGGATCAGGCAGATGAGAAGAGTTGGGATGTCATTCTAGGTCCTCATCAGTCTCTCAGGCTTGTGTGCATGAGTGTCAGCTGGCTGAATGTCTGTTCATTTGCTCCATCATTTATACTAAATTTAGGGGCTTCTGATCACCCTTTCAATTCCTATCAGCTGCCACCAGATTTTTCGGTGACATCATTTGCTCTGGGGTTAAAGCATGTGGTTTATTTTTCCCTACCCTGATTTTTTTGCTTCTTGCTCTCATCAGAGTGAGTGCAACATAGGAGAGGCTCAACTCTGAACTTGACAGGGTAGGGAGAAGTGACTAATTTGTGTCTTAGAGCCATACTAGAGGGCTCTGTAGGTAGACATGCTTGGTGATAGTGCAGTTTTCAAGCTGGAGTTTTAAAATGGAGTTGCTTAGGCTAAGGCCTTAGGCCATCCTTACACCCACCATTGGACAGAGCCTACTAGGGCAGGATTCTGTAACTGCCTGGACATGCCAAGCTGATGTCTTGGATTCCTTGGCTGTCAACTCAGAAGGCCCAAGACTAGAGATTTCATTTGGTCTTCTTTCCTAAGTAATGTAACTGGAGACCATTTGAAGGACACTTATTGATACTGGTTCTCTCCAGAGTTCAAGAAGGTCACATTCAGTTTTGAAGAAACACCAGCAAGTGGCCACCCAACTACACACTCTGTTAAAACCCTACCCTCATATCTTCAGAGATGCCCTTGGGTTCAGCCCACAACTCTGACCTGGGTAATTGTCTCCTTCTTGCCCCAGACCCACCTATACAACTCCCCACCCTGACTCACTCCCTCAAAATCAATAGACAATGAGTGAATAAAGGAATGGGTTTAATTATCATGAAAAATTTAATCAGATTAGAAACTATTAGAATTCTCAGTCCATCTAAAAGAAGAGTTCCTTATCAAATTAATTACACAAAGATTTTTTTTCTTATTGAAGAACCTTTAATTCATTCAGGAGAGAAAGATCAGCACAGCCAAAGCTCCTAGGCATACAGGGCACAGTCCCAGTGCATGAGTCCACAAGGTCAGTATGAGGGTCCCCAATGGAGTTTCTTCAGGCTCCTTCCAGGGCATTGGCTGATGGGTATTGTACTGCAAGTTGTCCTCCAGGCTGGGATTCCTTTCTATTCTGGGTTCCTCTGGGATGTAAGCCTTGGTCTTCAGCAGCTTGGAGGGATGACCTGGGCTCCAAGAGGCAGCCTGAATGTGTGTCTGTCCAATAGTCTAGTCACTGGCACCTCCTGGGAGGTTCAGGGCCCATTGGGCTGCACTGATGGTAGGGCTTGCCTCTTCTTGAGGTGATTGGAGCTCCTGAGTGGATTCAGTCATTGGCTCCTGGATGCTCAGGTCTAGACCTCATTTTTGGCCCCTCTCAACTCTCTGCTCCTGTGTAACAACATATTCCATTAGTACACTACTCTCAGATCCCCAAAGACAGCTTCCTGTTTTGTGTAGGCCCAGTGAAATAGCTTACCAAAAAATTCACATCTCCACAGCTCTGGAGGCACTGGCAGGAGTGGTGGCTCAGAGCAGGAAAATTATCCATTGCCCAGGCCCACTCCTGTTCTGGGTTCAGGCCTGGTGGCATGTTGGTCTCTGGACATGCCCTCCTGGGAATCAGGGATCCTAAGGTTGACAGAGGGACCCCCATAGTTTCAGCTTCCCTACCAGGCCAAGGTGTGTTTCTGGAAAAGGAAAAAGAGCAAATGATTCAGTCTGGTATGGACAGAACCTTTTTATAGTGGTCTGTCTTGTAGCTGACCTCAGAAGACATATCCAATCACTTTCCTGGGACATTCATTTGCATCACAAATTGATTGAAGAACCTGGTAGGATTAAGGTGCCAATGGACTAATCCTGAAGGCATTGTTAAAATTGCTTGGTTTTGATTGAATTAGATAGTGAAAAGGTGGGTGGGTGTGGGTGGCAAGGCAGGCTCCAGTCCTTGGCAGTTTTAAATCAGTATCAAAATTCTCTCCCTATTTCAGATAAACATAGACAAATTAGGTAGGCATAGGGATGCACCCCTGTAATCTCAGTCTCTTGGGACACTGAGGGAGGAGGACCTTGAGTTCAAAGTCAGCCTCAGTAAGGGTGAAGTGCTAAGGAACTCAGTGAGACCCTGTTTCTAATAAAATACCAAAAAAAAAAAAAAAGAAAGAAAGAAAGAAAAAAAGAAAGAAAGAATAGGGCTGGTGATTTGGACCCATTCTCAAGTGCCCTTGAATTCAATTCCTGGTATCCAAAACAAAAACAAACCAACCACATAAAGTAATGACTGTGTCCAATCCTGCATCCCATTTTATTTTTTCCGGTCATACTGGTGATTGAATGTTAGGCTTTAAACCACTGAGCTTCTTCTTAGCCCCTTTTATTTTCTGTTTTGAGACAAGATCTGGCCATGTTGCCTAGTATGGCCTCAAACATGTGTTTTTCTTCCCTCAGTCTTTTTATTTGCTGGGATTTCTTGAATGGGTTATTGAACCCAGCTAATTCTCCCCATATGTGCAGGGATTGCCTGGTTTTAGAGACCAGACTCAGTGGTGCTGGATCATAGTCTTAAGACCATAAGCTAATTCATCCTGGAACTGGATGGAGAAGCTAAGTTTTAAAGCATTCATGCTAAGCAGGGAAATGAGTAAGGGGAGCAGGTTGTGTTGAGAAAAGGAGAGTCCTATGGCTATTTTGAATTGTAATTTTTCTTTTTTTTAAAAAAATTATAGATGGACACATTTTATTTATTTCTTTATTTTCATGTAGTGGTGAGGATCAAACCCAGTGCCTCACACATGCTAGTGAGTGCTCTACCACTGAGACCCAACCCCAGTCCCTAGAATTGTAAATTTTCTATTCTATGCCTAGATTTTCTGCATTAAAGTACATCTAAATTTCCTATGATTTTCCTGTCTAAAGTACAAATCAATAGAGTTAATCTCACATTATCCATAGTTTGCACCCCACCCCCAGAATCCTAACCTTTTCTAATGTAAATAGGAGTATTTTATCCTAAGTTGTTCCTCTTTATCTACTTTCCTTTGTTTTATAGCAATTCATCCCATTTCTATTTTATTTAAATGTATATTTAGCCAGCTCTGCTGCAGCAAAGATGTAATCTGAGTGACTCTGGAGCCTGCAGCAGGAGGATTTAAAGTTCAAGGCCAGTCTCAGCAATTTAGAGACATTTCCTTTTTTTTTTTTTTTTTTTGTTTGTGTTTCTTTTTTGTGCATGTGTTTTTTTTCATGCATGTGTATGCATTTTCTTTTTCTGGTTTAGGAAACAATTCTTTTTCAGTAAGGATCATCTCAATGGGGCAGGGGAATTCATGTATGTGTTAATCTGGCCATGAGCTCTATAAATGTGGCAGTATATCTAGGTTCTTTACTCATTGGATACATTAAATGACCAAAAAACTTATATCTAAATCCTGAAGTTTAGCATTACTCTTCCACATTTAAAGATGTCTGCCAAAATTGAGTACTTTTTTTGGTCTATAGACCCTATGTCAGCTCTACTCTTTAGAGACACCAATCAACTCTACCATTTTAACAGTGGAAAGGCACACATTTTTTGTTTACTTTTGGGTTTTTGGTTACTGATGAGTGAACCCAGGGGTACTTAATTCTTAGTTAATCTCCTGGTCTTTTTAAATTTTCTGTTTTAAGACAGGGTCTCAGTAAGTAGCATAAACCCTCACAAAGTTGCTGAGGGTGGCCTTGAACTCTGGAATCTCCTGTCTCAGTCTCTATTGCTCCTGGGAATACAGAATGAACCACTATGCCAACCCACATTTTATATTTAAAGTGACATCTTTCAGACTCTTGGTGGCCCTTTGGATATGCATACCCTTGATGACTTGGCAGTTATTTTATGTTTTAATAGTGAACACAAAGATTTGAACCTCTTTATTTGTAAGATTTTGTGGAGTTTTGTGTATCAAGACAATAGTGAACCATTTTCACAGATCACCTTGGACAAGTTATAGGAAGAGGAATGATTCATTCTATAGGTGATTATATTTTCACTTGATGTACAAAGTTTCAGGAGACATATCTAATTTTATTAAGAATGAATTTTTAACATTTTTTATTTGTTTGTTTATTTATTTATTCATTTATTTATTTATGGTAGCATTGGGAAGTGAACCCAGGGCTTCATGCATGCCAGGCAAGAACTCTACCACTAATCTACAATCAAAGCCCTTCTTTACAAGTTACTAAGATCTTTTTATGTACATTTCACCTGCAGCTTTAAACTCTGACACAGTAGCCTCTGATGTGCCTTAGCACACTCTACCTCTCCAATTTCCTGCAGTGGACATTTGTATTGCTGCTGACCCCTATCACCACACATAATTGTCCCTATGCACCTGTGGGAGAATTTACCTAAGGCAGGTGCCCATAAACATAACTCTTTCCTCAAAAGAGTATTACCTAAACTTTTCTGAGCATTACTAGATTGTTTTATAGGGTGAATGCAGCATTTACTTTTCAACAATAGTCTTGTGCAGTACTGCATGCACATATTTCTCACAAACAATTGAAGTGACCCAGTATTCTGACATTTGCTGGGGCCTTTGTGGCTCTGAAGAGGTTTGCTTTGGGCTTGACGGCCTCCTGATCCAGTTTTTCCTAATTTCTTAAAGTCTCTTTTTATGAGCCTGTTGCTGTGTGTTTTTTAAACATTCTTTGATGTTCAGTCTTAAATCTATCTTTGCTTTTTGATCATATTATGAGTTATTCTCATCCCTAGTGCTTAAACTAAGTGTGTTCAGTTTCTGTTCCTAAAGGCAAAAGGAACACAACTGTGCCTTAGCATTCCTCTTGCTGCCTTTTAGCCTGTTGCAATCCCTTTTATTTTTAAGAACCACAAAAAAATGGACTTAGGTTTCATTCACAAAATATACATTTTTTCCATAAAAAAGCATTAAAATATTCTGTTTTCAGGATGTTCTTATCAAGTTAGTTTAACATTTTTATTTCAACAAAAATAATGCCTTCAAAATTTTATGAATTTTTACAGTTTTCCTTTCATATAAGCTTTTCAGTCAAGAAATAAATTCTCTAAACAGACATTTTTATATTTTCTATATATATTAACTGCATTAACACAGAGATCCAGAAACCAGAAGCAGAGTTTTGCTCTCTAAAACTTTCTATCCTAGGTGGGTATTAAACCATATCTGAGTTACATTAATCTAAATGGGGCTAGGGTCTGAGAGAGGCTGTTCTGGGCAGGGGCAGCTGTGTGAAGGCATTAGAAACTGGAGACTTCCAGGCCCTTCCTTAAGTAGATGCAGAACAAAAGTACTATCCAAGGAGACACACTTCCCACTTAAGGAACTCCTGCCACACATTCTTTTCTATACTTGGATAGATTTGTTTGAGGCCAACAGCTGCGGCTCTTTTGCATTGTTCACCTGGATACCTTCCATACCTCTGCCCACCAAAGCAAGAGGATCCCTTTCCTAAGCCTCTGATATCAAGTCTGTAGCACAGCTCAGAATCAGAGCTTTGTCCCACACCCCATGCAGAACTCCTCCATCTCTGTTCTCTCTTCATTCTGTCTACTGTTGAACAAGAGAATCAAATATTTATGAGGGCCTATAAAAGCAATATCTCTTGCCTATTAGTAAGTAAACAAAGAGACATGTGTAAGAGAGAAATCTTACATTTGTCTGAAAGGTAGAATAAACAGAATCCCTCAGATTGAATACTCAGTACTTGTAGGACTCAGTGATCATGGCCAAGGATTAAAGATCAGCATGTTTCTGGGAAGCCTCTTTCCAGGACTACATGGATGTGACCAAGTGAATCTGCCAGGACAGGTGACTTAATGGTTGCTTTGAAGCATGGCACTCTCCTGAGGCTGAATTTGAGTTCTTCTGTCCAATGGGCATAGGGTTCCAGGCAGGCAGGTAGGAGGAACTAGGCATGTTTCTTAGTATCTGTGCTGTTGGCAACTGACTGTGTCAAGGACAAGCCCAAGATAGGAGCCCCCATGGCCTAGAGAGCAGTTCCCAGTAGAAATGTAGGGGAGTAGCCATGGCCTAGCATCTTCTGAGCTCAGTATCAAAAACAACTGGGATCTCAGTGTCATCTCTGCAGAATTCAGAACCTGCTTCACACAGAAGTAAATGGTCCATGATTTTGGCCTCTAGATCAGGAGAAACAGTGTTAGGGCTCAGAGAAGTGGCAAAGGATTGAGTGGCTGCTAAGCATTTAGATGCTTATATATGGCTCTCTTGCAGAATCTTTTTTTTAAATTCTTTTTTTGTTGTTGTTGGACACAATACCTAATTTTTATTAATTTATTTTTACATGGTGCTGAGGATCAAACCCAGAGACTCACATATGCTAGGTGAGCACTGAGCCACAACCCCAGTCCTTCTTGCACAATCCTCCTGTATAGTTCATTATGTTGTGTGATAATGGTACTCTTGGAGGCAAATTGCTTCAGAAGGCTGGGTCTGATGAACTTCAGTGGAAAAACAATCATCTTCACTTGAGTATTCTGAATATCTAAGAAGAACAAATCAAAAAAGCAAAACAAAAAGAAAGGAAAGCAATCATCTTGAATGAAATTAATAAATCAAATGGTATCAGTTATTAGATTAAGGTTAAAATATTTTACAAAGTGTTACTTATTGTGAAATGCTAGTCTCTCTGTTTCTTTACTGATATCCTATGTCACATAGTATTTCTTCAGGGCGTGTATCTTCTTCTTCTACAAAGGCTTAATTCACTATTCCAAATCGAACCACAGGCTATGCTCTAGCTGAGAATGAAATTTAGGACCTCTTGAGGAGGAATGTTTGAGAGAAGATGAAGATCAATTCTTCAGTCTTCCCTGGAATTATCAACTGCCTATTTTGTTTCTTTAAAGATGAATTTCTACATGAAAATGACTAAGGGGAAGAGAGAGGTGATGGGAAGGAAGGAAAGGAAGAGAGGGCAAGCTATAGACTTAAATATCAAGTAACTAAATATGGCTCAGAATCAAATTCTTGTCTCAACTTATAATAGATTTAAGTGACATTTTAATTTTCTAAGCCACAGGTGGTGGTGATTGATTAACCTGTGAGGGAGAACAAAATTGTTAATTTCAAAAAGTAGATTTCAGATATTAAGAAATCATATAGGTCATTCAGGCACAGTTGTCTCATACACCTGTAATCCTAGCTACTAGAGTAGCTGAGGCAGAAAGAGTAAAATTTGAGGCTTGGCTGAGTAACTGGAGGAGATCCTGTCTCAGGATGATAAAAAAGGCTGGGGATGTATCTCTGT
This sequence comes from Ictidomys tridecemlineatus, assembly GCF_052094955.1. Taxonomy (NCBI): domain Eukaryota; kingdom Metazoa; phylum Chordata; class Mammalia; order Rodentia; family Sciuridae; genus Ictidomys; species Ictidomys tridecemlineatus. Next base: position 171,654,709 of record NC_135479.1, read on the forward strand.
TCTAAAGTGATCCAGCTTCAATTCTCAGTACTAAAGAAGGTAAAAGGAAATGTAAAGAAAGTGACAGTTCCTGAGACATAATACAACTAACAACCCTTTTAAAGTTATATTTATTCTTATGTGTTGGTACTATTATGCTAAAAACATAAGCCCTTTAAACATCTCCCTAATGTAAGGAGATTTTTCACATTCTTGTACCAGATCCACTTGATATTTATTTTCTTTTTTAGATAGGGTCTTACTAAATTTCTCAGGTTGTCCTAGAACTTGAAATCCTTCCACCTCAGTCTCCTGAGCAGATGGGATTACATGCATGACTCACTGTTGCCTGGCTATCAGATTCACTTTGAAATTGTTAGAAGTACATATATTTAGCATCTTACAGGACCATAGTCTACTGTGTTTAATGATTCTTTTACTCTCAATGTCATAAACTCTGCATTAGTACTAACTTAAGCATATACAGAGTGCTTACCTTTTGCCACATATTATTAAAATAGCTATAAGTATGGCATGTTCCCTCTAAAATATGGAAACTTAAAAAAATTTACTTTAATGTAGAATAGGGATTGTTAGGGCTTGGGAAGGTGTGAAGAGAAAGTGGAAGAAGAGTGCATGGATGTTACAAATAGACTCCATATGTGTATATGGAAAGATGACATGAATTCCTCCTCAATATGTACAGTTTAATATGTGCCAATAAATAAATCAATTTTAAAAGCACTACATAGGCAAAGATGAAAAAATCCATTTTTTTCTCTCCTATATTAGCAGGCACAGAATTCTGCAACTCTAGAGCTCCACCTGGAAAGAGACCAGGGTTGGGGGGAAATTCCCCAGCTTGGAAAGCCTTGAGGAGACCAGAACCCAATCTAGTTTACTAGGGCTGCTGAGCAGAATTCTTAATGGCACAAAAATGACTTCCACATAGATAGGATTGGAGACTTCTGTCTAAGCACCTGTCTGGTCTTGGCAGCCCCACGCTGCTGCAGATGAGGTCCTTGTCCCAGTAGATTAGTAGATGCAAAAGAACAGAAAGAAAAAAGAACCTGATGGAGGCAATATGTGCCCCCCAGGGGCATTCCCATAGCATGCTCCTGTTTTCTTGGTCTCTGAAACTCATTTCTGTTTCTGATCCACTGTTCCATGCTGCCATCCTCACACAAGAGCCTGCAGATTCACACCTTCCTCAGTTGGGTTGGAAAGGCACAGGGTGAAGTGGTGCCTAGATATTGAGCCTGGAATATGCCTTGGCACAGGGACACTTTTATTTTGGTGCCTTTACTTTTCTAGACATTTAAGAAGTTTTGCAAATTGAATCAACCTTATTTGGTATAGTAACATAAAGGTATTTGTCTTAATTGGCTTTATGGATTGCGAGGGAATATTTCTTGATGACATTTTATCCTCATTTCAAATAAAGAAAAAATAAGTAGTCATTTCATGAGTTTATTCAGTTAGTTGTTAAATAGGAGAGTAAAACAGTCAGCGAATGGGAAAACATAAGACCTTTTTTTTGTCCATTTGCCTTTAGGTTAAGTCTTGACTCTTGCCTTTCCATTCTGAACTTATCTGTTACCAGAACTAGCTTCTGGCTTGGGCCCTGGCTTCAATCCTATTCCTATCTTTCAGAATCCCTTAAGTGAGTTGATGCCACACCTATCATTGAAAGTACACATTCAGTTATGATTCAGTGAAAAATTGAATGCTAGCACAGCAGTCCGAATCCAACACTTACTACAGGGTTGTGTTATCATATAGATTTACCACTGGCTCATATACCAGTTACTCCAGCTTTGCCTTATGCCTGCATATGCTAGAGAGAAGCACCCTGGCATCTGCTTCTTGCCCCCAATGGTGATGATGCTGTCATCTTGTTTTTTAGATGACACCTTCTCTCTGCTGGTTTCAACAGGTTTATCCAAAGGCTTCCACAGATTCCATGCGTTCTAGGTGGGTTCAGCTGAAAGACTGCGTTGGTATCTGCGAACCTTCACTCCTTCTGGCCTACTTACTGTGACCAGGTGGGAGAGGCTCCTCCTGGACACATGGCTGGCAGTACAGGTGGTGTTAGATTATAGGTGGGTGGCCCTAGTAAAGGAGCAGAAGGCCTCTGGTGAGTGGGGAGACAGACCACAGCGACAGGTGTACCATCCCAGAGAAGATGAAACCCGCCTTTGCCTTTTGGATACAGGGCCCCAGGAGAAGAAAGGACTGTGCTCAGAGTGTGCGCCTGTGCTGACAGCTCAGGGCCCTGGGTCTTAGGTGTAAGCCTGGGTAGCAGCACAGGCTTTGCCGCTTTACCTGCCTCCTTCCTAAGAGCAGCTCTTTAAGCTGTGTTCTCCAGTTTCCTTTGCCTCGGTTTACCTGTCGACCACTCTGATGCCTGGTGCAACGGGTTTTTCTTTCCACAGGGGCCCAAGGAGACTTCAGCAGCGCCCTTCAGTAGCTAAAGGAAAAGAGAAAGGACTCTTTTAGGCATGCTTAGTGCTTTCCCTCCAAAAGGAGTCTGGGATGTACGACCTTCTGATGCCACCTAGTGGACAGCTAACGTCAAAGCACCGGGAGGCCAGAGGCTGTGTGAAGTAGGTGAAAAGCTCACCATGAATGTGGATTTTCTAAGTGGGGTTATTGTTGCTCAGCCCCGTGACAGTTTCCAACTGAAACAAAGTTTTGAGGGACCTTAAAGTAGTTGTCTCCTTCCTCTCCATCATTTCCTTTATCCCCCCAATGCAAGCGTGAAGGCCTCTGACCATGGATGGAAAATGAACATTCAGGTAGTTCAACAGAGAATGCAGTAGGAGGAAAGTTTCCTATTAAACTAATCAGTCTAATAGTTAGTTAGTTCTCTTATCAGGATTCTCAGAAAGCCCCTAGCCATGTGTTCTTGTAACTTGCATACTTAATGTTTTTCAGTTTTCCTTAAATAGATTTCTCTAACCTTCCTCTAATTATATGAGCGTCTTCCTCCACAAAATCTTGATACATCCCTATCTGGAGTGGTGAGTATCAGAAGTGTATATTGGAATTTCAATGGATATGGCTGTCAAAGAAGTGCTAGGGAGAGAGGAAAGAGAAATAAGGAACTATAAAGACCTGATGGGGAAGGAGGAGGACTGTGTTGGCTTTGGGCTTAAACTCAGAGCTTAGTAAGACCTGAGAAATTGCCCTGTGCCTCAGGCTGTCCTTTCTCTCTCTTTCTGCTTCTGGATTTGCCCACTTGATCTCCTTGTGCCTATCCAGGGCCACTACAATGGCACCCTCATGGGTAATGTTAAGTTGCAAGAGATTTGGCTGGTGGCCCAGAGTAAGAAATCTGGTGTCTAGGTTATTGTTTTTCATTTCTTATTTATTTATTTTTGATGCTAGGGATTGAACTTAGGGGCATTCCACTACTGAACCACATCCTAGCAATATTTTGCAATTGATTTAGACACAAGATTCTCACTGAATTGCTTAGCACCTCATTTTTTGAGGTTTGCTTTGAGCTCATGGGCTCCTGCCTCAGCCTCCTGAGCTGCTGGGATTATAGGCATGCACCACTGTGCCCAGCTTATATTTTCTTTTTTGACTTAAAATATTTGTTAAAACTTTTAGTGACCTTTAATAAGTTACACTTAACAAAGTCAAAATCTTTTTTCTTAAATCTGCAAACTTTAGAACTTTAAAAATATACATATGCTTTATTATATATCCTGTACATTTGTCTTTTGTTACTATGTTTTCTCCAAGAGTAATGCCAGTTTTAAATTATCTCTTGTATTTGATCAACAGTTCAATAAGGTTAAATTCATCATTTCTTCCAATGACATCTTCTTTATAATATCTAATTTCCAAAATTTGTTTAAGACATTTTAACTGGCTAGGCATGGTGGTGTACGCCTGTAATCCCAGCAGCTCAGGAGGCTGAGAAATGAATATAGAAAGTTCAAAGCTAGCCTCAGCAATTTAGCAAGGCCCTATTCAACTTAGTGAGACCCTGTCTCTAAATAAAATACAAAAAATTGCAGGGGATGTGGCTCAGTGGTTGAGTGTCCCTGGATTCACTCTCCAGTATAAAATAAGAAAAAAAAAAAAAAAAGAAAGAAAGAAAAAATAAATTCTGTATGATTGCAATATCATAGACATTCTGTGTTTTCTTGTAGTGAAATTTAAATTTTTATATTTAGGTCCTTATTTGTGGCTTATATTACTTTTGGGTATAAGGTAGAGATGTTAACAATTTCATCTCTAAATGAAAATTACAAATCCCCATATTATTTCACTTATTGATATGAAATGTCTCCATTTTACACAAAATTAATATTTATATTTGTATCTGCTTAAACCCATATAATATTCCTAATTAATTTTATTTCCAAAAAGAATAGAAATACTAACTAAAGTGGATGAATTCCAGGTGGCCATATTTGCCGCTCACTTTCTTGGAGTGGGCACATCATAGGTCAGGTGTCATTTCTGATGTCATAGTTTGTCTCCACATCTGCCTCCCTGATCTAACTAAAAGGCAGTGATATCCTTCACCGCCACATTGCCAGCATCTGGCAAAATGCCTGGACCTTCAGCACTGGGCACAGTATTTTGAAGAGCAGAGCAGTTGGCATGGTGACAATTGAGAAGAATCCTAAGCTGATGTCTACTGATCACCAATGGAGCTGGACACTGACTACCACTGTCCTCTTCCCCATTTCCTCTCCACTTTGTGATTTTTAAGTATGAATCTAAGACCTTCCTTGAGTCAGCTCCAAGTGTAGAGCCAAACCCAGCTTAGAAGTCCTGAGATCTTGACTGTAGCTTTAAGATCTTAGTTCCTGTTTCAGCCCTTCTTCGATGAATTGGCTCAATATCATTTTCTCAATATGAGTGTCCTGCTTTTGTAATCAAAATTGGATTTGGCCATTTTCTCTGCATTGGCTGCTGTGAGGATTTGTGGGTAACTCTATAACTAATATCTTGAGACAGGGAAACAAACATATTGGAAGAGCACTTACATGGGTGAGGACCTGAGTTCAACCCCATCACTGCAAGAAAGAAAAAAAGAGAATGCATTTTTGATTGGTTTAGAGAAGATTGAAAGATTTGGTTTCTGTAAAAATGAAATGTATTCTTGAAGCATGAAAGACTAGGCCAAGTGAAGCCAGAATTTGACAGGCAGCCAGTATATATAGGTAAATTGAGTTAGGTCAAACCATGGAGACTAATTTTGAGTGAGTCTGGGAAGTTGGACACTGTCCCCTGAGTGACTAAAATGTTAATTCCTTCAGAGCCCTTCTTCCACCCTTATCAAGAATCTATCCCTGCTCCATCCTGTTGCCAAGGTAACCTGTCCCAGGAATTGCTCCTTCCTACAGGGAGCTATAAGGTGGTTAATGTGTCCTTAGCTACTCCATCCTGCCCTTCCCCCTTTAGCCCACCTTTGGGCCATCCCACCAAACATTCCTAGGCCTAGTGCTGGGCCTAGTCACATAAGCAAGAAGGAGAAAGAAAAGTGGGGATAAGCAAAATAGTGCTGGGGTAAGTGGCCAGCATGTGCAGGGGTCTGAGTTTGATACTCAGCACCACATAAAAATAAATAAATAAAGTAAAGGTATTGTGTCCAGCTACAACTCAAAAATAAATATTAAAAAAGGCAGGAGAACAAAGGAAACCTAGAACATACAAAAATGGCAGAACACTTCACTTCTTTGGATACCAGGATACCAGCTATGGCCCTCTTCTCCCTTGAGGGAGAAATCTGTGTTACCTCTTTTTAAATAAACCCTTTTTTATATGCTTGCCTTGATGTGAAAGGCAAGTGACTAACCAAAGACAGAGATTAAACCATGAGATTTTATTGGGAGGCTGCCAACAGGGGAAGAAAAGAGGCAGGGAATAGAGGAAAGGAGGAGGGCAGAGAGAAAGAGAGCAGAGAACAGAGGAATATAGTGAGAAACTGATGTGATTCTGAAGTAGCACCCCCTTTCTCCACTGAAACGTCTTAACTGGGCCTCTCCAGAAATCTTCACCCAGACTAACATTAGGACTGTCAGCAAAAAGTCTCTGCAAAAGAGTTCAATGGAGATAAACTTCCTATATTCATCTTGCCCTGTTTTACTTGGTTATTGGCTGAGAAGATACCAGCACTCCAGGTGCTGGACACTCCCTTACGAGTTTTTCACAAATGTATCCAGTATAGTACTTTGAAGAAATGTGCAAACAAGACCTCTGGCCTTGAGCTGGGCTTCACAGAGATGTCTACATTTTTAAAACAAGTTACAAATGGGCTCAATGGTAACATCTGGCAGGGGGAGAGAAGAAAGGGGAAAAGAAGCTCTCTCCTTCTCAGGTGTTGTCCTTGAAGAGTTAACTTGCTCAAAACAGTGAAAGGAAAAGCTGCTTTTATGTGAACTTCTACAGGCTGTGAATTTCTGAGCCCCTCCCCTTACATGCTGGGTATAAAACTCTGAAACTCCCTGAACTCAGGGGATTAATGGATGAGAGCAAAAGCTGTGCCCTCTGAACCTGGGTACAGCCGAATAAAACTTGTTACCTTCTATCTTCAGTGCCTTGCCTCCTTTGTCCCTACAACAACTCCATATTTGAAAAGAGCTTCTAGCTCAAGGCCTGTCCAGAGTGAGGAGGCATGACCCTTGTCCTTGGAAAAATGCACAGAATTATCCTAAGCACATATTCGTCCTGCTGAATTGTTTGTCTGCAAATAACAGGAGAGATCTGTGGTGCCAGGTTTCCCTGACTCAGTTATGCTACCCATAGCAACCCCCTAGCAACCACCAGTCAGCATGAGACAGGGAAAATACCTGGGATGCCAGATGACCCCACAGTAGTCTCATTGGTTGATAATGTGTTTGGAAACCATGTGGTTTAGCATGTACACCTCCCATAAATTAAACCAATTAGTTCAAATTAACCCCACACTTGTACTAACCAATCACCCCTACCCAACTTGTTCCTAGCAGTGAATGTGCTATTCAATGTTAAGAGTTGTTTTTGACTTTCCTGTTACTGCTGTTGACAGGTGACAACCAGTGACGAGTCCTTGCTTCCCCGATGTTGAAGAATAACACCAAAGAAGCACGCCGAGGCAAAGTCAGAGTAGAGATTAGAAGTTTATTAAAGGACAGCAGAAAAGACTTCTCCCGGAGGAAGAAGGGGACCCAAGAGGTGGAATCCCGTTGGCCGGCAAATGTATTTCCCTTTTTATAAGTTTGGTAATGGAATGTAGGTTGGAGGGCCCGAGGGGTGGAACACAGGTGAACCTAATTATCACCTTTTGGAATGGGATTATCACTTCTCTGGGATGGGCTATCTCCAAATCTGTTGGGAGCTATTCATTAATACTTCTTCCAGGTGGACTTTGGCCTAGGGCCTTTTTGGGACTTTATTAACATTCCATGAATTGTATTTTTCCTGAGTCATTCCCAGCATGGCTTCCATTTTAGATTTCACTCAATATTAGACCCGATTTACCTAACTACACTGACTACCTAACTTTAAATCTGGCTTCATTCCCATAGTATGGAATAATATGTTGTGATGCATAGAGTATCTCCCTCAAAACCTATAAAATTGCACTAAACAATGGACAGGGGCTCACTTCTCCAATCGGCTGCTTCAGAAATGGTTGTGAGTCCAGGCTCAAGCTTGTAATAAAGAATCTTGTGTGATTGCATTGGATTTGGCTTCTGGAAGTCTATTGGGGTCCCATTAATCTGGCATTATAAGAGCAGACAGAAAGAGAGTAGAAGAGAGAGAGAAAGAAGAGGAAGAGGGCTGAGAGGACCAGAAAGAGGACAGAGTGTGAGCTTTCAAGCTTTGGCTTAAGAAGGGTTGCATAGGTGATGTGTGGGTGCTGATTGGCAGGGTGACTCAGAAAAAAAGAGCAGACCCTCTGTCCAGTGGGTATTGGTCAAGAAAAACCTTTGAATTGCATGCTCTTTAGCTTGGCATCCTTCAGAGAGGAGGGGAAGTGGTAAGGGATTCCATAATGTTCTCTGGAGACTTAACTTCAGCAGGGAGTCTCCTACACACCCAACACGATGTGCTTCTCTATTGTTCAAACTTCAACATGTGGTGAAGCAGAACTTGTCACTAGTAACTTGCGGTATTACAAGGATAGGCTAAACCTGGCAAAGGATTTTTTTTAAATATATTTTTAGTTGTTAACGAGCATTTATTTATATATATATAGTGCCAAGAATTGAACCCAGCGTCTCACACATGCTAGGCAAGTGCTCTGCCACTGAGCCACAACCCCAGTCCTGGTAAAGAATTTTTAAGAAGCAGCAGCAATCATTGGTAGTAGCCAAAGTAGGGAATATTTGGTCATTTTTTGTGGTTAGGAAAATACTCAGGATTTTGACTGCGTTCACAAGTGATTATAGAGTGATCTTGTATTCATTTGATTCACTATTGACACAAAAGGTCTTGTCTGAAGTTGATGTTCTGTGAAATTATTCAGTAGGAGATCAACAAGGGCTAGCTCCTTGCTACACATTTGAGCATAGACGAGTAGCACCCATCTAATGGATCCCAGGACTGCTTTTCTCCTTTTAATGTGGTCTGCCATTATGTTTCTTAAGGTAAGCCTGAGTGTACACATTGGAGAATGAATTCATTTTGTGTCTGAAGTAGCAAAAATAACATGCTGTGGTCATAATGTAGGTTAAAAGTAATATCTTTTTGACTAACCATGGGCCTGTGAGAGCTTTCATACTGAAGAAAGGCTCACAATACAATGGGTAGCACAGAGAATTGGACAATAGAAAGGTGAAGTAAGAGGAGTATAGTAATTAAAATTACAAAAGTGAATCAGAGCTCAATGTTTCAGGTCCCTAGAGTCAAAATGTTGCATAAAAGAACAATTACTTTAAGTAATTGTAATTAATACATAGCAAAAAATTTCCCTATGCTAGATTGTGCTAAGGTCTTCTAATATATAAGTGTGAGAAGAAAGTGGATTCAACAAGTAGTATAATTATAGCATCTATTTGACTAAGAAGGAAATTGATGGATTACTTCAATTTGTATCAGAAACATTATATCCTGTAGCATATAGGAACTATGCATGTCATTGAAGAGAATGAATGAGCTTAGTTTTGAGTCAACACATGAGATAGTAGTTTCCAAAGTTTTTAACGCAAGGTATAAAAGTTTAGTCCCTTGGATTGACATTTATGTTTGTATTTATACTTCGTATTGGTGTCCTGGGTTGAAATTTCAACCTAAGCTCTTTTCATGTATTCTTGGTTTGGCATTCTTGCTTCATCTCAAAGGGCTTTCTATTCTTTCTTTCTTTCTTTCTTTCTTTCTTTCTTTCTTTCTTTCTTTCTTTCTTTCTTTCTTGCTTGCTTGCTTTCTTGCTTTCTTTTCTTTTCTTTATTTTTTTTGCATGAATATTCTGCACACAACTTTGACAGATCCCAAACTACTATTCAGGGCATATAGGCTAAGTAGATCTTAGAGGTAAGGTCCTGTAGTCTTTTCAGGCCATAGAAGCTATGGCCTAGCTCTAAGGCCATACAGACCACAGAAGACAAAGAGGCTAAGCAGGTCCTAGAGGTATACATATCATAGAAGTTACACAGGTTATAGGACCTATGCAGGCCATGGAAGACACATATTTAATAGATGTTATATAGGTCATAGAGGTTACTTTGGCCATTGTGGCTATGCAGATTGTGAAGAATATGCAGGCAATAAGGACTTTACCCATCAGAGAAGCTATGTCTGTCAATGAGATTACCCTGGCCATAAAGATTACTTAGACAACAGAGCCTACGTAGGCCAGTGGGGCTCCATAAATCAGGAGAGGATACAAAGCTCATAGAACTTCTGAGGTTCTGGAGCAAGCTATGAAGTCTTAAAATGACATAGAATATTCATAAGTCTATTCAGGCCTGTCCACAGCTCCCAGGTCTTAACACTTCCTGTACCTTTGCTTTGGGCTTTTCTCCAGGGAACTCTGGGAGTTTCTGGGAATTTCATTCTTCCTTGGTGTTTAAGATACTTGCACAAAGAAATGTGGTAGAGGGGAATGGCAGCCTGGATAAGGCTCCTGGATGAGAGCCCTGGGCTCTGTGCTTTCCCAGCTGAGGGGTGAGAGTGGTCAGCGAGACCAGACCAAGGTGGGTAGTGACTCCTTGCATTTGGCCTGTTGCTTCCCCGGTACATGTCAGAGGCTCTGTGCCTTCAGGTGGAGCAGGGCACTACCTGGGGGCCAACATTACATCTTAAAAGATTTTCTTGGGCCCAAGTCTGCAACTCAGACCCTCCTAAGGTGTGGCAAGTCTGCACCCTTACAGAAGGTAAGGAGTATCAGTTGAGCTTTGAAACATGGGAGTCTGTGGCTGCACATATTTTGGGGGAAGCCCCCGATGTCAGGCTGGCCCTTAAGCTGAAGCCCTTGGAGCCTAAGGAGTGGGATTATGGACCTGGAGGATATAGGGTCCAGGTCACAGGGCTTCATAGCACACCCAGTTTTCCCTGGACAGACAAAGAGAAAAGACTGCACTGCTAACTAGCTGGTTGTCCTGGGACAGTTCCTTACCCTTCTCAGCCACTAATGACGTCTGATATTAGTCCAGCAGTTTCTAATGTTTTAAAGTAAATTTCTTTTAATTGGAAATTTTTACTCAGTCCCATATGAATCAGATGGAGTGGAGTATTAGGAGTGCAGTTGGGTGGGTAACACCCAGTGCCCCCCAAGGGCCCTTGCAATGACTTATGGTGCAAGCCCTCTCCTTTTTCTTGCCTTCAGAAGATGAGGGACTTGACTGTGAGCAGTGGGGTGGAGGTTAGGGAGAGCCCCCATGTTCTGACTCTGTGCTTATCTTCCCATCAGGCCAGTGCTGCAACATCCCACCCGGTGATGCCAGGATGTGTGCTCTACATCAAGGTCTCTTGGGCCTGAGCCCTCACTGAATCCCCTGTTGGGGCTGCCATGGCCCCCACAGTTATCTAATCCTTATAAAATATATTTTTTGTTGGTTTTTATCACTTCTCTCTGTCTAGTTTCCTGTGGGAGAGGGGGAGACTATGAGGGGCTGGAAAGAGCTCTTCTGGAAGGGAAGATCTTTGCTTTCTGGAGACCGAAGCTCAGGAACCAACACTGTCTGGCTGGGCTTGACTATCTTAATTGACTTGCATAATCTCTACGTTCTTAGTGACCTAAATGATTTTAGCAGCTCCTATTATCTTTATAGCCTCTATGACATTTGTACGCTCTATAGACTGTGTAGCCTCTACAGGCTGAGTAGCTTCCATGACTTGAATATTCTTTTGGAACTGAGTGCCTCTATGAGCTATGCAAGGGGGAGACATTATGACCAAACTAAAATCTATGAACTGAGTGTCCTATGTCTTCTGAGTAGCCTCTCTGACCTACGTATCCTTTATCACCTGAGTATGACTACTATAGACTCTGTAACCTATCTACCCTTTAGGGATCAGGGAAATAGACCCAGTGTCATACCATACCACCAGGCCCACTTGAGCCCTTGGTTTACCAACTCACTTGGGTCCCAAGGATGCAAAGAGAATGATGAAACAGTTTCTTCTGCAGCCTGCATCATATGGGTTATCATGCTGGAGAGAGATGAGGAAAGGAAGAGCAGCTCAGAATCAGCAAGAATGGGCAAGGCCATCTCCCAGTGACCCTTGCTATGTTGGTCAGTTAAGCCAGGGCACAACATGGCAAGGCTCCAAGAGTGACCAGGGCCTCCTGCCTTCCCAGGCTCCAAGGAAGAGTGACATCCTTCGACCCACTTGTGAGCAGCTCTCCCCAGACAGTGGTGACTCAGCACCCACCTCTTCTGTCTTCTCAGGACTCCTCATCCCCTTTTGCTTCCCTTTGCAGGATCCTTGCTCTGTCTCCATTGGCCACATCTGTCCTCTCACTTCATCCTTCCAGGTACCTTTTAAGATCTTTCTTTTTTTGCTCAACTGATCCAAAGATGGTGTCACCACCCTGCTCCCAATTTACTCTTTTATCTCGATTTTTTCTAAAAAATTACTTCATTTAATTTAACTATCTGGGAGACTAGTAGCAGAAGTAAATGCCCAGACATATTTCCCTAATCAAAAGTCAAATTTTCCAGGCAAATATGAGCTGAAGACCTTCAGTACACAAAGCAGGAAAGGTCAAGCTCAAAGGTCATGTCCTTCCCTGGATACTGACTGTCTTCTCTCCCTTATTCTACTTTCTCTTTCCCCTGATTTCATTCATCACCCTTGACCCCTCCTCCTTCCAGACAAGGTGGATTTTTAATCCAACTTCCTGAGCTTTAGGTAGCAAATACTCTGTTAGAATGGCAGGTGGCCCAGCAGCACCTCTATCCAACTCTATCCAGCACCTCTACCAACACTCTTCTCCACTGAAGGAAAGATGATTTCACATCAGAACAGCTCTGGAATATGTCCAATAAGCAATATAAATCATTGTTCTCTATGAATTTCTGCCTCCTTTATGGTGTTCACAGCACTTAAGAAATGAATATACCACCAGGTACAGTGGTGCAAACAGAATCCCAGAGACTTGGGATTCTGAGGCTGAAGGATCGCAAGTTCAAGGCCAGCCTCAACAACTTAGCAAGGCCCTCAACAATTTAGTGACACTCTATCTCAAAACAAAATATACTAAGGATTAGGGATGCAGCTTTGGTGGTAAAGCACCCCTGGGTTCAATCCCTAGTACCAGAAGAAATGAATTAATGTCAGAGTATTAAAAAGTTGCAGAATTTTTGAATTTAGAGAAAGAATATTTGATTAGATATATATCATGCATAGAAAATATTGGTTGTACATAAGGTATACAAAATGCTTAAGGCACCCAACATGGCAGCGGGCGGGGAGGCAGTGCTTTCAGTACCTCCTCAATAACAGGGTCAGAGAGTCGCATTAATACGTTCAGATTCTACCTGCTAAGAAACTTCTAGCAAAATTCCGCTGAAGTGAGACCTGTTGGTGAATTTGTAGGATTATTGGAGGTGAAGTTTGCCCCAGACAGTGAATCTCTGCTTCGTGCGGTGTGGAGGTCCAGACCACCCACCACTGCTGCACAGGACCAGCCTCCAGGGCAGTTCATCATGCGGGGTGCAGGGACCCTATGAAGAGGTCTCTAACCAAGCCTTCATGAAATAGCGAACCTGGAACCAAAACCAACCGAGACTGGGTCAGACCAGAGACAAGCCAGACCCACCCCTCCCTTTGGACACTCCAGCAAGGAGCCTGGGGCCCGCCATAGCAGAGAGGTGATGCCACCAGAATTCAGCCAATGGGATTCCTTTCCAGCAGAATCTGCTTTAGCAGGTGTGTGTCTCCCACCCCCACCCCCACCAGCTACATACAGGGGGGGGGGGAAACTCGACCCAGAGCCCTGTGGGCGTGACTGTGGGGGCCGAGGGAAAGGGAGAAGACCCCCATCCCCAACTCCCCCTACCACCAGCGGGGTGGGCGTGACTGTAGGGGCAGAGGGAAGCAGAGGAGACTCCCAACACCCAACTCCCCTTACCGCCAGCAGCATGAATGTGTCTGTAGGGGCTGAGGGAAGCAGAGGGGATTCTCAATCCCCAACTCCCTTACCACCAGCGGCAATAACCAAGGTTTTAGCCACCAGTTCCTGGCGCCGTGCCCACCAAAGGGATCCAGAAAAATTAAACTGTTGGTTCCCAGATCACAGCTCCACAGCACTGGGGCTTGGATGAATGACAGAGAGAGTGCTCAGTTGTTCAGGAAATAGGGCTTGCTGTGGGGTTGCAAGTGTAACCAGATACTTGGAGAGCACCTCCGGTGAGCGGGCTGGGCTGACTGGCAGGAGGAATGGGGGGAGGGGCTGGTGAAGAGAAAGGGCTCTGTACTAACAGGATTGAGAGAATCCCAGGAGCCGCCTTACAGGGATTGCTCCTGGCACATAGAGGGCAGAAGCTCCGCTCAGAGGGCACAGCTCCACCTACTGGAAGAGAAAAAAATGGATCTCTAAGACTTCATTTTTTTAAAAAAAATTTATATTTTATTAGTTTTTTTCTCCCCTATTTCTTCCTTTTTTTCTTTCCCTTTTCAAGTTTTATTGTTCTTTCCATTCTCCTCTATTCTATCTATCTCTCTCTCACACTCTTTCTTTTTAAGAGGACCTTTCTTCCTTTTCCCCCCAACTTTCATCTCAATTACCTGTAATTGTCTAAATGCAAATAGGTGATTGTTTCGAGGCTGTCTATAGGGCTCCTAAATACCTAGCTATTACCAAACACCCTGATCCAACTGCCTGGTAATATCCCCCTTCAGTAGAGCAATCTTCCAAAGTAGCCAAGACATACTAACCTTCATATCATCATAGCAACTAACCTAAACATAATGTCCTAAGACCAAAATGCTTAAGGAATTATAATTAATAAATTTCTAAGAATTGATCAGTAAATTTGAATACCTTCCTCTCCCTACATAGAACCCTATCAAACACAACTGGAATCCAACAGCACTGAGGCACCCAGACCAGCCTCTCCCACTGGCTCCACTCCTGGGGCTCCTGCTCCAATTGTGTGTCTCAAACACCCTCACACTCTACAGGACCGAAATCCAGCAGCATCATCTTCTTGCCCTATATTCTTACCAACTTCCTGCTGCCTCTTCTTCTTCCCCTTATCCTGGGGGATCAGGGCACCAGGCCTTTATCTGTTCCTTTCTCTCTTTCCTTATATTCCCAAATGTTGATTCTTATGTTTGTAGCTTTACTCATTGATTCAGAGGTCTTCTCAATCTTTGCTGGGGATTGAAGAATTCACGGCCTTGCACATGCTAAGCACACACTCTACCACTAGGATGCACCCCCATTAGAAATATTTCAGGGCCTCAGAAATGCTTCTGTCCAACCAGGCATTGTGGCACACACCTGTAATACCAGTGACTTGGGACACTGAGGCATGTTTGAGACCAGTCTCAGCAAATTAGCAAGACCCTGATTTACAATAAAAAGTAGCAGGGACTGGGGATGTAGCTCAGTGGTAAAGTGCCCCAGGGTTCATTACCAAGTAGCAAAAAAATAAAACCTAGTCACTGCACTGCGGATGGAAAGCACCCTGCAAACTGCATGGTCAGCCTACATTCAGTGGTGAGAGCAGCTGCAACACAAGGCCCTGAGCACCATGGGGAGTGGCCAGGGTAGAAAAGAGAGAGGGTATTATGGGAACCATATAGGCAACTCACAGCTCATGAATTAATCCACAATTCCCTGATTTACAGCAAGGGAAATTGAGTGACTAGGGGCTAAGTAGCATCCCAAGGTCTCCCTGATGGTCAGTTTTACAGCTAGGATTTGAACTTATGTGGTCTTTGCCAGAATCTTTGCCACCAACCACCAAACAAGTGACTCCAGAAGGAGTTGCAGTCAAGAAATGGAGTATGGTGGGAGTGAAAGTTGGAGCATAGGATCAATGCCTTAAATGGGTGCTGCAGGTAATGGAAAGGAGCACTGTCTGAAGAATCCCAGAGTGCAAACCTCATTTAGGTTCCTTGAGCCTTGGGGACCTTGGACTTGGCGGGCCTTACTCTGAGCAGATGAGGAAGGGCAATGGCGTATGGCCTAACCTGGGGCTGAAAGAAACACAGGATGGGGGAAGGGTAAAATCTGCCAGGAAAATTCAATGGTGATATTAGAAGCTGGAGAGAGGAGAAGACAGGCAGACAACAGGGCTGAGGAATAAGGGCCAAGCACAGGAGTCACAGGTGGGAGGGAACCACATATGGCAGTGGTGGGCTGGTGACTAAAAGGATGGGAGGTGATGAGCAGAAAGGCTCCTCTGTCTGTTCAGCTGTCTTGGGGTCTTCAGCTTCCCCTCCCTCACTGATGCTGCCCACCAATCTTCCTGGAAGAGCCTTTAGTCAAGTGATTGTCATACTAAAGGAATCCCGTGGCAGAGATGCCCACTCATCATTCCTAGTCAAAGCTCAAAGAAAAAGCAATAAAGACACACAGATGGAAAAGAAAGCAATGAAAATGTTTCTCACACAGGACGTGAGGTTCTATTAAGAATGAACAACAAGGAATGCTGGGGAAGAATCACAGTGGTCCAGCACCCAGTCTCAATCCCCAGTGCTGGAAAAACAGCAACACTAAGGACTCCTGCTCTTTGGAAGATGCTATGAAGAAAATGAAAAGACAAGCCATAAATTGTAAGAAAAGATTTGCAAAACATAGATCTGAATCCAGTATACAGAACTCCTGAAACCCAATAAGAAAATAACACTTAAAAAAAATGGGCAAAAGATTGGAGCAAAGAGTTTACCAGCAATATACCCATGGTTGAGAAGACATGAAAATATGCTGAACATCATTAGTCATTAGGAAAATACAGACTGTAGCCCTAGTGAGGTACCATTACTCATTTATTAGACAGGTTATAATTTGAAAACAAGAAAGAATAGTAACAAATGACAGTGTCAAAAGCTAGTGAGCGAAAGGAAAGATGGCGGCGAAGGGAGTGCATCACCCCAGTGCGCCGCATCACTGAGCCAGTGAAAGAAGATAGGAAACGGCTGAAGGATATCTTGTTGGGAATTTCCAGTGAAATCGAGGCGCTACAGAATCTAATAGACAGGTTTCCATCGTGCGAGGTTCGGCAGTGGGAGCTCCATTTCTCCGCACGGAGGATCGCATAGCCTGATTGCTCCGCGGCAGGTTGTCTGCGGCGCGCGCTGGGGATCGACAGGGAGCCGGAGCGGGAGAACAGCGAGGAGAGGGAGAACAGCGATACGGATTCGGGGGGCCCCTGCCAGCGATACATCGGCAGCGCTTGGTGCGGAGTTCCGGCTTGAGACAGAGGAGAGAAGCGGCGGTTCCAGTCACCGGTCTGACCACGGAGGACGGCGGCCTCCATCTTGGAGAGATGATGTAATCATCCCATTGTTCTGCTGATCTCAGCTCATTCAGCTACGGAACAGGTGAATTCAGGCTGGTATTTGCCTTCGTCTAGCAGACAGATTTCTTGCTCAGGATCGGGACTAGGGATCCTGTGGAGAATACTCTTGAAGGCTCGTGCCTGGCAAGGCATGCGCCGGGCACTGAGCAGCGGGACTTGGGTTCCCGGGACTTGGGTTCCCGGGGCTAACCGGGCCCAGGTCTGAGGAATCTGCGGAGACTGCCTGTGAAGGCGAGCTCCGAGTGGAGCGTGCGCTGAGCTTGGGGCGACTGGGTTCTGACTCCGGAGACAGTTTTGGCCTGGGGCTGGGGAACCCCGGGGGTCACTCGCTGGGGCCAGCTCCCAGCGGAGAGAGTGTATCCGGATCGGAAAGGCGGGGTTCTTGCTACCTAAGCTGCTTTGGCCCAAGGCTAGGGAACCGGCGGTGACTGCTTCTCGGCCAGGGTCCTGCTGGGTGCTGTGGGGGCAGAGTGGAGCTTCCACCTGCGCCCAGAGCAGGCCAAGTGACCCGCCGGCGTGGTACCATGAAACCCCAAATGCAGCTGGTGCTGAAGAGAGAAGCCGCCCACGCTTAGAATAGGACCAGCGACCCACTGGCAAGACAGGCCAGGTAGCTTGCCAACGTGGTGGACACGTAACACTGAGGCAGTCGCGTCACACTGGTTGGAGTGGGGGTGGAGCAGGGTTGCCGCTCGGGTCCGGAGGGGGCTCAGCGACCCGTTGGAGAGGTAGTCAGGTACCCCCATTGGGAGTGGGGGCTGTGCAGAACTGCGACCCACCGGCCTAGAGGTCTGCCAGCGTGGTAGACACGTCACACCAATTGGAGTGGGGGCACAGCAGAGCCGCCACCCACATCCAGATCAGGACCAACGACCCCAGGGTGTGGTAGTTACGTTACCACAATTGGAGTGGGGTCAGAGCAGAACAGCCACCAGTGCCTGCAGTGGGGGCAGACCTGCGACCAATTAGCGTGGTAGACAGACCACCCTAATTAGGGGAGGAGCACAGCCACTACCCGCCCTGCAAGGGAGACTTCCCAACTATACAAGAGCAATATAAATAAATAGGAGGTAAATTTCAAAAACACAACAGTTGCACCAAGCAGGAAGAAACGCGAGCAGTATGAAAAGACAAGGAAAGAAAGGACCACAAGCAATGCAGGTCAACTCAACTTTAGAAGAGGTAATAGCTGCAACAGACGGAATGTCAGATAAAGAGTACAGGATATATATGCTTCAGATGATCTGGAGTCTCAAGGAAGACATGAGACAGCAAAATCAGACAATGAAAGATCACATTGACAAACAAATCCAGGAAGTAAAAGATCAATTTCACAGGGAGATAGAGGTAATAAAAAACAAACAAATTGAAATCCTGGAAATGCAGGAATCATTAAACCAACTTAAAAACTCAATTGAGAATACTAACAGCAGATTAGATCACTTAGAAGAGAGAACATCAGACAATGAAGACAAAGTATTTCAACTGGAAAAGAACATAGAAAGCTCAGCAAGTCTGCTAAGAAACCATGAGTAGAACATCCAAGAATTATGGGACAATATCAAAAGACCAAATTTAAGAGTCATTGGGATACAGGAAGGCACAGAGCTCCAAACTAAAGGAATAAACAGACTATTCAGTGAGATTATACAAGAAAACTTCCCAGACTTGAAGAATGAGACAGAATCACAAATCCTAGAAGCCTACAGGACGCCGAATGTGCAAAATCATAAGAGATCCACACCTAGACACATTATAATGAAGATGTCCAACATACAGAATAAGGAGAGAATTTTAAAAGCTGCAAGAGAAAGAAAGCAGATTACATTTAGGGGCAAACCAATCAGGATAACAGCTGATCTCTCAACACAGACCCTGAAAGCTAGAAGATCCTGGAATAACATATTTCAAACACTGAAAGAAAATGGGTTCCAACCAAGAATTGTGTATCCGGTGAAATTAAGCTTCAGGATAGAAGATGAAATTAAAACCTTCCATGATAAACAAAAGTTAAAAGAATTCGCAGCTAGAAAACCATCTCTTCAAAAAATCCTTGGCAAAACATTACAGGAAGAGGAAATGGAAAATAACACTGAAAACCAACAATGGGAGATAGGACAGTAAAGGGGGAAAAATAGTCAAAGAGGATAACAAATCAGGTTTAGAAACATCAATAAACAAATATGGCTAGAAGAACAAATCATATCTCAATAATAACCCTAAATGTTAATGGCTTAAATTCACCAATTAAGAGACACAGGCTAGTAGAATGGATCACAAAAGAAGACCCAACAATATGCTGCCTACAGGAGACGCATCTGATAGAAAAAGATATTCATAGACTGAAGGTGAAAGGTTGGGAAAAATCATACCACTCACATGGACTGCGGAAACAAGCAGGAGTGTCCATACTCATATCTAATAAAATAGATTTCAAACCAAAGTTAATCAAAAGGGATAAAGAAGGACACTTCATACTGCTCAAGGGAACCATACACCAACAAGACATAACAATCATAAATATATATGCCCCAAATAATGGTGCGGCTGTGTTTATCAAGCAAACTCTCCTCAAGTTCAAGAGTCTAATAGACCACCATACAATAATCATGGGAGACTTCAACACACCTCTCTCACCACTGGACAGATCTTACAAACAAAAGTTAAATAAAGAAACTATAGAACTCAATAACACAATTAACAACCTAGACCTAATTGACATATATAGACTATACCACCCCAAATCAAGTAGTTACACTTTTTTCTCAGCAGCACATGGAACCTTCTCAAAAATAGACCATATATTATGTCACAGGGCAACTCTTAGACAATATAAAGGGGTAGAGATAATACCATGCATCTTATCTGATCATAATGGAATAAAACTGAAAATCAACGATAAAAGAATGAAGGAAAAATCAAGCATCACTTGGAGAATGAACAATAGGTTGCTGAATGATCAATGGGTTTTAGAAGACATCAAGGAGGAAATTAAAAAATTCCTAGAGTTAAATGAAAACACAGACACAACATATCGGAATCTATGGGACACATTGAAAGTAGTTCTCAGAGGAAAATTCATTGCTTGGAGTTCATTCCTCAAAAAAAGAAAAAACCAACAAATAAATGATCTCATACTTCATCTCAAAATCCTAGAAAAAGAAGAGCAAAACAACAGCAAAAGAAGTAGAAGGCAAGAAATAATTAAAATCAGAGCTGAAATAAATGAAATTGAAACAAAAGAAACAATTGAAAAAATTGACAGGACTAAAAGTTGGTTCTTTGAAAAAATAAATAAAATTGACAGACCCTTAGCCATGCTAACGAAGAGAAGAAGAGAGAGAACTCAAATTACTAACATACGGGATGAAAAAGGTAATATCACAACAGACACTTCAGAAATACAGAAGATAATCAGAAATTATTTTGAATCCTTATACTCCAATAAAATAGAAGATAGTGAAGGCATAGATAAATTCCTTAAGTCTTATGACCTGCCCAGATTGAGTCAGGAGGATATAGACAACCTAAACAGACCAATAACAATAGAGGAAATAGAAGAAACCATCAAAAGATTACCAACTAAGAAAAGCCCAGGACCGGATGGGTATACAGCAGAGTTTTACAAAACCTTTAAAGAGGAACTAACACCAATACTTTTCAAGCTATTTCAGGAAATAGAAAAAGAGGGAGAACTTCCAAATCCATTCTACGAGGCCAACATCACCCTGATTCAGAAACCAGACAAAGACACTTCAAAGAAAGAAAACTACAGACCAATATCTCTAATGAACCTTGACGCAAAAATCCTCAATAAAATTCTGGCGAATCGGATTCAAATACATATCAAAAAAATTATACATCATGATCAAGTAGGATTCATCCCTGGGATGCAAGGCTGGTTCAATATACGGAAATCAATAAATGTTATTCACCACATCAATAGACTTAAAAATAAGAACCATATGATCATCTCGATAGATGCAGAAAAAGCATTCGACAAAGTACAGCATCCCTTTATGTTCAAAACTCTAGAAAAATTAGGGATAACTGGAACATACCTCAACATTGTAAAAGCAATCTATGATAAGCCACAGGCCAGCATCATTCTGAATGGAGAAAAATTGAAGGCATTCCCTCTAAGATCTGGTACAAGACAGGGATGCCCTCTCTCACCACTTCTGTTCAACATAGTCCTCGAAACACTGGCCAGAGCAATTAGAGAGACAAAAGAAATTAAAGGCATAAAAATAGGAAAAGAAGAACTTAAATTATCACTATTTGCAGATGATATGATCCTATACCTAGCAGACCCAAAAGGGTCTACAAAGAAGCTATTAGAGCTAATAAATGAATTCAGCAAAGTGGTAGGATATAAGATCAACACGCATAAATCAAAGGCATTCCTGTATATCAGTGACAAATCCTCTGAAACGGAAATGAGGACAACTACTCCATTCACAATATCCCCCCAAAAAATAAAATACTTGGGAATCAACCTAACAAAAGAGGTGAAAGATTTATATAATGAAAATTATAGAACCCTAAAGAAAGATATAGAAGAAGACCTTAGAAGATGGAAAAATATACCCTGCTCATGGATAGGTAGAACTAACATCATCAAAATGGTGATATTACCAAAAGTTCTCTATAAGTTCAATGCAATGCCAATCAAAATCCCAATGGAATTTCTTGTAGAAATAGATAAAAGAATCATGAAATTCATATGGAATAATAAAAGACCCAGAATAGCAAAAACAATGCTAAGCAGGAAGAGTGAATCAGGCGGTATAGCGATACCAGACTTCAAACTATACTACAGAGCAATAGTAACAAAAACAGCATGGTACTGGTACCAAAACAGGCAGGTGGACCAATGGTACAGAATAGAGGACACAGAAACCAATCCACAAAACTACAACTATCTTATATTTGATAAAGGGGCTAAAAGCATGCAATGGAGGAAGGATAGCATCTTCAACAAATGGTGCTGGGAAAACTGGAAATCCATTTGCATCAAAATGAATCTGAACCCCTATCTCTCACCATGCACAAAAGTTAACTCAAAATGGATTAAGGAGCTTGATATTAAATCAGAGACATGGCATCTGATAGAAAAAAAAGTTGGTTATGATCTACATACTGTGGGATCGGGCCCCAAATTCCTCAATAGGACACCCATAGCGCAAGAGTTAACAACTAGAATCAACAAATGGGACTTACTCAAACTAAAAAGTTTTTTCTCAGCAAAAGAAACAATAAGAGAGATAAACAGGGAGCCTACATCCTGGGAACAAATCTTTAATCCACACACTTCACATAGAACCCTAATAACCAGAATATACAAAGAACTCAAAAAATTAGACAATAAGATAACAAATAACCCAATCAATAAATGGGCCAAGGACCTGAACAGACAGTTCTCAGAGGAGGACATACAATCAATCAATAAGTACATGAAAAAATGCTCACCATCGCTAGCAGTTAGAGAAATGCAAATCAAAACTACCCTAAGATACCACCTCACTCCAGTAAGATTGGCAGCCATTAGGAAGTCAAACAACAATAAGTGCTAGAGAGGATGCGGGGAAAAGGGCACTCTTTTTCATTGCTGGTGGGACTGCAAATTGGTGCAGCCAATTTGGAAAGCAGTATGGAGATATCTTGGAAAGCTGGGAATGGAACCACCATTTGACCCAGCTATTCCCCTTCTCGGTCTATTCCCTAAAGACCTAATAAGAGCATGTTACAGAGACACTGCTACAACGATGTTCATAGCAGCACAATTCACTATAGCAAGATTATGGAATCAGCCTAGATGCCCTTCAATAGATGAATGGATAAAAAAAATGTGGCATTTATACACAATGGAGTATTACTCTGCATTAAGGAACGACAAAATCATAGAATTTGGAGGGAAATGGATGGCATTAGAGCAGATTATGCTAAGTGAAGCTAGTCAATCGTTAAAAAACAAATACCAAATGACCCCTTTGATATAAGGGGAGTAAACAAGGATAGGGTAAGGACGAAGAGCTTGAGAAGAAGATTTACATTAAACAGGGATGAGAAAAGGGGAGGGGAGGGGAGGGGAGGGGAGGGGGGATAGTAGAGAATAGGACAGACAGCAGAATACATCAGACACTAGAAAGGCAATATGTCAATCAATGGAAGGGTAACCGATGTGAAACAGCAATCTGTATATGGGGTAAAGTTGGGAGTTCATAACCCACTTGAATCAAACTGTGAAAGATGATGTATTAAGAACTGTGTAATGTTTTGAACGACCAACAATAAAAAAAAAATTAAATAAAAAAAAGGCAAAAAAAAAAAAAAAAAAAAAAAGCTAGTGAGCTTGTGGAATAACTGGAATTCTCGTACATTGCTTGTAGAAAGTAGAAACGGTACAGTTGTTTTTCCCAAAAAGTCTCACATATTTTTACCTTATGACTCAGCAATACCACCCTTAACAACGTATCCATTTCATGGATAGGCAGAACTAACATTATCAAAATGGCGATATTACCAAAAGTTCTCTATGGGTTTAATGCAATGCCAATCAAAATCCCAATGGCATTTCTTGTAGAAATAGATAAAGAAATCATGAAATTCATATGGAAAAATAAAAGACCCAGAATAGCAAAAGCAATTCTAAGCAGAAAGTGTGAATCAGTCGGTATAGCGATACCAGATTTCAAACTATATTACAGAGCAATCGTGACAAAAACAGCATGGTACTGGTACCAAAACAGGCGGGTGGACCAATGGTATAGAATAGAGGACACAGAGACTAATCCACAAAGTTACAACTATCTTGTATTTGATAAAGGGGCTAAAAGCATGCAATGGAGGAAGGATAGCATCTTCAACAAATGGTGTTGGGAAAACTGGAAAGCCATATGCAACGAAATGAAACTGAATCCCTTCCTCTCGCCATGCACTAAAGTTAACTCTAAATGGATCAAGGAGCTTGATATCAAATCAGAGACTCTGCATCTGATAGAATAAAAAGTTGGCTCTGATCTACATATTGTGGGGTCGGGCTCCAAATTCCTTAATAGGACACCCATAGCACAAGAGTTAATAACAAGAATCAACAAATGGTACTTACTTAAAATAAAAAGTTTTTTCTCAGCAAGAGAAACAATAAGACAGGTAAATAGGGAGCCTACATCCTGGGAACAAATTTTTACTCCTCACACTTCAGATAGAGCCCTAATATCCAGAGTATACAAAGAACTCAAAAAATTAGACAATTAGATAACAAATAACCCAATCAACAAATGGGCCAAGGACCTGAACAGACACTTCTCAGAGGAGGATATACAATCAATCAACAAGTACATGAAAAAATGCTCACCATCTCTAGCAGTCAGAGAAATGCAAATCAAAACCACCCTAAGATATCGTCTCACTCCAGTAAGATTGGCAGCCACTATGAAATCAAACAACAACAAGTGCTGGCGAGGATGTGGAGAAAAGGGTACTCTTGTACATTGCTGGTGGGACTGCAAATTGGTGCGGCCAATTTGGAAAGCAGTTTGGAGATTCCTTGGAAAGCTGGGAATGGAACCACCATTTGACCCTGCTATTGCCCTTCTCAGACTATTCCCTGAACACCTTAAAAGAGCATGCTACGGGGATGCTGCCATATCGATGTTTATAGCAGCACAATTCACAATAGCTAGACTGTGGAACCAACCCAGATGCCCTTCAATAGATGAATGGATAAAAAAAATGTGGCATCTATACACAATGGAGTACTATGCAGCAATAAAAAATGACAAATTCATAGAATTTGCAGGGAAATGGATGGCACTAGAGCAGATTATGCTTAGTGAAGCTAGTCAATCCCTAAAAAACAAATACCAAATGTCTTCTTTGATATAATGAGAGCAACTATGAACAGAACAGGGAGGAAGAGCAGGAAGAAAAGACTAACATTAAACAGAGGCATGAGATGGGAGGGAAAGGGAGAGAAAAAAGAAATTGCATGGAAATGAAGGGAGACCCTCATTGCTATACAAAATTACATATAAGAAGTTGTGAGGGGAACGGGAAAATAAACAAGGAGAGTAATGAATTACAATAGATGGGGTAGAGAGAGAAGATGGGAGGGAAGGGGAGGGGGGATATTAGGGGATAGGAAAGGTAGCAGAATACAACAATTACTAATTGGGCAATATGTAAAATTGTGGATGTGTAACCGACGTGATTCTGCAATCTGCATTTGGGGTAAAATTGGGAGTTCATAACCCACTTCAATTTAATGTATGAAATATGATATGTCAAGAGCTTTGTAATGTTGTGAACAACCAATTAAAAAAAATTGAGGAGGCAGAGAAGCCCCGTGGCCATGGGAAAGCCCACACTCCATCTTGGGCCAGTTCTCGGCATCTGAAATCAGGGCCAGACTCTTTTTTACTCTGGGGCAACCCAGAGCCCCCATGAGGCCTGGCTCACCTGAGATCAGACTTACCCACCTTAAGGGCAGATCTTAATATCCAGGCTAGAGACAGACCCGATTCCCTCCACCAAATGTCACCACAATTACCAGCCTCCCGTAGTTCCCTGATAGGCTCCCCACAACTCTGTGCTTCTCACTAAATATCCTCTTTACCCTCTTTGCCTCCCTCCACTTTCCTGCCTCTGCACTCTCACTGTCTATTTCCCATCTGTCTCTTGGTGAGAAACCCAACAGCTGGCATGGAGACTCACGAAAATATGAAGAACACTAGGCTTAGAGAGACCAGTGCTGCCATAGTCAAACAAGCCCAAAGGCTCGAGAAAAGCCAGGATCTGGCTGGAGGTGCAGGTGGGGACCAGAAACCATTTGAGATACTCATGCTGAGCCTGCTCTCAAACAAATAAGAGCCAACCCCTCCTTCTCCTGGCTTGGCACCCAGAGTACCATGACTACAAGTGTGACATCAGAGAGGTTCCAGAATGGGGGCTCTGGCTGCTTCCAGTGCCCTCTGAGAGCAACCCTCTCCTGCCCTCACATATACACCTATAGACTGGGACATCCTACTTTTGCAATGGTGGCTTTGTTGGAGCTGGTGAGGATGGGATGTGGTTTGTCCCTCAAAGGTTCATAGGCTGGAGGCTTGGTCCTGGGTGTGGCAGTGTTGAGCTGGTAGCACCTGTAAGAGGTGGGGCCTAGAGGGAAGTAATTGTGCCACTGGGGATGAGGCCCTGGGAAGAGAGTAATGAAATTCTTAATGGCCCCCATTAGTTCCTGTGAGAGAAGCTTGTTCTAAAAAGAACAAGAATCATCCTCCCCAGTTTCTGGCCATGAAGTCTCGACCCCTTGCATGTCCTCCAACCATGATGCCATTCGCCATTTTGTGAGCACTCTCACCGAAGTTCAGTCACAGGTGCTGCTAAATGTTGGACTCTGAGCTAAATAAACCTCATCTCTTAATAAAGTACCTATTCTTGGGTAATTTGTTAGAGTCAGAGAAATCAGGCTAATACAGAGACAATATAATATGGTTCCTGGGGAGATGGCATGGGGAGATGTTTGGTGATGGTTATCCAGTCTCAGGCCCAGTTCGAATTGAACCAGGCAGTGCTGGTTGCTCATCCTATCTCTATTTCTTTCTCTTTCTGTTAACAGAGTTCCAGTTTGGGGAAGGAGGTAGCAATCTACACAACTAAATAATCTCCCAGCTTCCCTCATTAACAGGGTGGGCTTTATGACAGAATTCTGATCAAAATATAAAATGTTGGGGATGTGACTCAATGGTTAAGCAACCCTGGGATCAATCCCTGATGATGATGACGATGATGATGATGATGATAACTTGAACATGATTATGGCATACAACATATCTTGAAACATATTCACTGAAAAATGGCTGAGTCAAGCTATTGAACATATACACTCTTTCAATACTTATTTGTGATGAGAACCCTTAAAATCAACTCTCTGATTTATTTTCAAGTGTATATAACATTACCAACTGTAGTCATTCTGTTGTATGTTGTTAACTGTAGTCATTATATTGGATAGTACACCCTTTAAAATCAATCCTCTCATCTAAGTGTAATTTGGTCTCCTGTGACCAGCACCTTACCAGTCCATGGCCAACCACCCCTGGGCCCGTGGCAGTCATTATTCTGCTACTTCTTTCTTTTTTTCTGATTTTTAAAAAATAAACTACTGCAGAATACATTACAATTATATTACACATATAGAGCACAATTTTTATACCTCTGGTTGTATAGAAAGTATGTTCAAACCATTTCATATCTTCATACATTTACTTTGGATAATGATTTCCATCACATTCCACCATCAATTCTAACCCCCTGCCTTTTCTCTTCCCATCCCACTACTCTGCCTTATCTAGAGTTTGTCTATTCCTCCCATGCTCCCCCACCCCCACCCCACTATGAGTCAGTCACCTTATATTAAAGAAAACATTTGGCATTTGTTTTTTTGGGAATTGGCTTACTTAGTATTATCTTCTTCAACTCCATTCATTTACCTCAAATGCCAAGATTTTATTCTCTTTTATTGCTGAGTAATATTCAATTGTGTATAAGCCACATTTTTTTGTCCATTCATCTACTGAAGGGCATCTAGGTTGGTTCCACAATTTAGTTATTGTGAATTGTGCTAGTACTTCTAGCACAATTCACAATAGTACTTCTATCCTAAGTACCAATTATTATGCATGGGCTTATTGCAGAAAGGCAATAAGCATTCAGTGAATTGATTTAATAGTAATTCTAGTTTAGGAAATAAATCAAGGCTGTGGTATTGATTTTGGCTGAATCTGTTAAAAATGTAACTTTTGGAAGAGGATGATTGAAACTGAATTTTCAAGGGTGGGTAGAATTGGAGAGATGTGAAAGACAGTGATATGATACTGACCTTACTCAGGGATCAGAAAATTTTTTTTGTAAAGGGCCAGATCATGAATACATTCTTGTGTGTGTGTGTGTGTGTGTGTGTGTGTGTGTGTGTGTGTGTGTGTGTGCATGCCCAGCAATTAAACTCAGTGGCACTTAACTACTAAGCCACATCCCCAGCCCCCCCCCCTTTTTTTTTATCTAGACACAGGGTCTCACAGAGTTGCTTAAAACTTTATTAAGTGGCTGAGGCTAGCTCTGAATTGGCAATCCTCCTGCCTCAGCCTTACAAGCTGCTGGGATTACAGGTGTGTGCCACCTTGCCAGGCAGGGCTGGTAAATACTTCAGGCTTATGCATCACATGGTCTCATCACAATTACTCAACTGTGTCCTGGTAGAACAAAATCAGTCATAGACAACAGGGAAACAGTGTCCATGGCTGTTTCCATAAAACTTTGTTTATGATCACTGAAATTTAAATTTCATTTACTTTTCATGTGTCACAAAATAGTATTCATGTTCTGAATTTTTCTACCACTTAAATTGAAAATACTATTTTCAGCTGTGAACCATACAAAACCAGCATTTGATCTGAAAGTTATATTTGTTGAGACATGATAGGAAAAAAAAACAGAAAGAAAGTGGGAGTGATTTGGGTGATGCAAAGGGCAGAAACAATGTTTGGAAAAAGAAAAAAGAAAAGGAAGAAATCAGATGACATTAGAGAGATAAATAATGAGAAATGGGACTGTATAAGATTCTATAGAGTGGCTGGGGACATGGTTCAAGCAGTAGTACACTCGCCTGGCATGCATGTGGCCCAGGTTTGATCCTCAGCACCACATACAAACAAAGATGTTGTGTCTGCCGGAAACTAAAAAATAAATATTAAAAAAATTCTTTCTCTCTCTAAAAAAAAAAAAAAAAAAAAAAAAAAAAAGATTCTATAGGTTTTTTTTTTTTTTTCTTGAGAACTCGGCTTTAGCAAAATAGTGAATCATTAAAAAGTTTTGGGTTTGAACATAGAAATGCCCTGATTTGATTTAAAGTCTGTAGAGGATCATGAAGTCCAAGTTTAACCTGGTTTTAAAATAGGAAGTAGTTAAACCTGAATGGATGAATTTATGAGTGAAAAACCTAAGGGAGATTCTCTTCTGATACAAAAATCAATTTTATCCCCATTGTGTGTGCTCAATTAATTCATGGTTTGGTTAAATCACAGGGTGGGAATCTGGGGGTTGGGGGGGGAAGTAAGGAGGTGGCACTTTCAGAGACTGTCCTTATAGCTTTCAGCCAGAATGAATTTAATTCCCTCCACATGTGGGAAGACTTTTCTCTATTGAATTCAATGCATAACAGGAAGGCATTTGAATCCCATTTAATCCTGACTGATCAGGAACCGGCTGCAAAGTCTGAATACTCATGCTGAAAAAACTAGTTTTCTTCTCTGGAACCAGTTTGGGTAAATTAAGCAAAGAAGTTTTTTTTTTTTTTTTTTTTAATCACAAACTTTATAGAGACAAAGCACTAAGGTTTATATTTCTGTATTAGTCTCCACTTCCCTTAACAGAATGTTGGTGCAGAGATAAGGCCTGAATAAATAACCTCAGTGACTCAGTGTAATTGCCTTGTGTGCCCTGCATCAAAGCATGGCTGTTAGGAGTCAGTGAGGCTTACATCCAGGTGAGGAACCTGGCACATGCTGATTCAGTGGCCCTCCTGCTTCTGTGTTACTTGGCAGCCAGATCACAGATTGGAAGGAAGGAGGCCTTGGCCAATGGCTTTTGTGATCACTGGCTCCCACAGCTCTGGCTCTTTGTTTCTGGATAAGGCTGTGTGTTTAGTCAATTATCTAGATGTTATCTGCCTTTTTGCTCAAGAAATATAGAACTCTATCACATTAGTTCTCACTGCCAGGAATGAAAAGTTGAGCACCTCCAAAGAGGTCTCTTTCTAGTGTCACTGGATTTACTCTCCCAGGCTGATCATTCATTTGAGCCTGGTAGTTACATCTGAAATACATATGCCTAGAGAATGTCCAGGCAACAAAATGATGGCACTTTTTAATCAAAACAGAAGTGACACTTTAGAGTTCCCTGTGCAGAATAAATAAATGAAGTTCACAGAATAGCACCTGGCTTAGTGTCAATTTTCTCTCATACTGTTCCTTTCTCCAAGATAAGAAATGCTTTAGGTTCAGACCTTCAGACAGGGAAATGGAAAACCTCTGTGTGTTATAGAGGGTCCTTGGAAAACTGTGCATAAATTCTTGACCTTTCTTTCTGGAAGGAAAAGAAAAATCCTGGATGGAACCCAATTTCCTCATTTTAAACCTGTGTGAGAAGAGCTGACACTGCTCTGGGGGACCTGCTGTGGTCCCATTCTGCCATCTAGCGAACATGAAGAGAAATGCCAAATTTAGTGCAAAATTGGCAATAATGTCATAATTTTCTTTTCAAAATCTGTAATTCACCAAATATGTGCTTTCTGATTCAGATAATTGAAATCCTATGTTATGTTCGCTCATGAAGGTATTTCACTTGTGAACCTAAATAACAATCAGAGATTCTCTAAAGATTAATAAAGTTTACTGAAGAAAAGCAGACCTAATCCAGGGGAAACTATGGGTGTATTCAAGGAGATTGAGGCAAGAGGAAGGTTTTTATTTATTTATTTATTTTAGTTATTTAAAATAAATAAGATATTTTGAAATAATAATATTTAGATACAAGGATCAATGAAAGGGTGGTGTCAGTCCAAGGTAAACAGAGTTTACACAATTTTCTGTGTAAGGTTGTGGTGGCCTTTGTGTGAGGTTTGGGTTCTGGCACAGTCTTTTCTGAATAATAGTTCTTGTGACCATCACACGTGTATGAGACCCCTTCTTTATAACTGCCTGGCATGGTTATATTCTTATTGTTAGGGCTTGACAAAAAGACTCCATTTTTATTCTGAAAATGTTCACATATTAAATTATTTAAACAAAAATGAATGTTAGGTTTTAAATGCTAAGCCCCCCCACCAAATGATTTCCTAAATTATTTTTTGTGTTTGCGTCTGAGGGGAAGAACAGGGCTTCCCATTACTCACATGAATTTTCCCCCCACCTTTCCCATTCCTCTCATCCTTCTATCCCAACATACTGTATTTATTCTGATGCATGGACTGGGAGTGGCTCAGAGGCCAGGATTATATCCTCCCAGCATACCAGGGGGCTTTGGCTGGAACCAGAGTCTTTCTGTTCATTTTCCAAGAATGCAGCTATCACTTGTAACCAAAGGAAATGTTTGGCATGGGCTTGTGTCCTCTGCTTGGTTTCATGTGTGTTTTTCCTCTCCTTTTATTATTCAACCTGTTCACAAACATAGTCTGCTTCCTCCCCAAAGTTTTTATGAAAGTTTTCTTTTTGCTTGGGATGATGCAAAAAATGGCAGCCAAATAACCTCCAAAGCTATCATAGAGAGTTATCCAGAGTTGTTTTGAGACCCACCAGTTAGAATCATTGTGATTACTATTAACAGTAATCATAGCATGTGCCATTTTTGAGTCCACATCAATTCAAAAGAATTGTATATTAGATGTATATTTTTTCCTATTCCTCACACTACCCCTACAAAATAGTCAGTGTTAGCCCCACTTTAGAAATAAGAAAACATGGACTGGGATTTTGGCTCAGTAGTAGAGCACTTGCCTAGCACATGTGAGGCCCTGAGTTCGATCCTCAGTACCACATAAAGATAAATAAATAAAGATATTGTGTCTATCTACAACTAAAAAAAAAAAAATAAGGAAAAGTGTATAGAGTGGCAAAGGAGCATACCCCAAATCACAGCTTTTGATGGCAAAGGCAGAAACACACTCAGGTCTGGCTGGCACCAAAGCCCCTTATTCCACCAGTGGGCAATGGGGAGTAGGCAGTGGGCCTCTTCACTGTTCATTCACACTCATGCCCATGACTGGCCAGACCCTGAGTCTGAGATTCTGTGTTGTGTCTCTGTGCCAGCTCTTTAGAATCTAAGACTTAATACCAAAAACTCAGGTCTGCGGAGCCCAGGACCATGAACCAGGAATGAATTAAATGTACAAGTGATTTAAACTAGAGCAAAAGGCTGCCCTGGGAGCCGAGACTGGAAGGGTCAGAGTAAGGAAGGAACATAGTCTAGGGGCCAGGACCCACAACCCCTGACCCCAATTTGTGCACTAAGAAGTCCCCACAGGTCAATTACCATAGCTGGCTGGATGCATGTGAGCGGAACCTTCCTCCCCATAAACCAGGCTTTGCCCCCAGCATCTTTTCCAATGTTTGCAGATTCTAAGAATTCCAAGTGTCTTCCAGGAGCCACCAGGATAGAGAGTGAATAAGGCATTGTCTCTGCTACCCAGAGCCCAGGGCCATAGAAGAAGACACGCAGAGCAGCTGCAGTTTGGAACT
The DNA here is from genome assembly GCF_052094955.1 of Ictidomys tridecemlineatus. Lineage (NCBI taxonomy): Eukaryota > Metazoa > Chordata > Mammalia > Rodentia > Sciuridae > Ictidomys > Ictidomys tridecemlineatus. The sequence continues at coordinate 171,686,909 of NC_135479.1, forward strand.
CACCCTGGAAGAACTCTGGTGACCCCTCACACATGCCCACAGAGCTTCACCTGCTTTGCCTCTAAAGTAGAGCAGAACACATGGGGATGAGGTGGGAAGGACAGATGAGGCCATTACACTAAGGGTAAATATCATCCAGGAAGCTGTTGGTTTCATTTCATAAATGAACTTGTAAGTATACACTGTGTTAGGGTGTAAAGTTTTGCATCTCCCTCTAAGGAGAAGGAAAATTCAGTTCTACAAAAACTGAGGTTCTTGTGGGTGCCCCAGTTGTCCTCATCCTCACCTGAGGCACTAGGAGCTGAGGGAACCCAGTGTCTCCATTAGTATCAAACGTGGGTCTTCTTCTTTCTCTCCCCTGTCACAGGCAGCACTGACACTGGGAGGTGGGATCTGGGTTTTGATGGAGCTCAGAGGATCCTTTTTTTCTCCAGGCTCAGGCAAACCTTGGAGTGGGGGCAGGGTGGCCTAGATGACCCCTTACATGGTTCAGTCAAGTGTCTGAGACCCTCTTGTGTCCTGACCTGAAGCCCCACCCCTCCCTCTTTCCTGCAGGGCCCAGCAGGAGAGTGGGACAGAAGCCCCAGCTCCAGGTGATTACCTCAGCTCAAGGTGCCAGCTGCCTGCAGGCCTCTTAGTTCTCATTCTGCCCACCTGGGCTGTGGGGGTTCCAGGCTAAGCCAGGCCTCAGAGCCAGGCCAGGATCACCACCAAAGCCTCCCAGCAGGGAGCTCTGTAGTCCCTGAAAATCCCTGCAATGTCTGGGACACTGAGGCCATTGAACCCTGGAGGCTCAGCCCCTCTGGTTCCCGCAGGGAGTGATACAGGACACAGCTCCCTCCATCCCTCCAAGCCTCCCTTGCAGACCTCTCAGGAAAACAGTCATTTTACTCTTCTCACTATTTGCTGCTGGAGTAAGGGACCACTGAACTGGATGATAGCCCAGAAGAGGAGTCTCATGGGGTTTCCTGCAGAGTCTTATCTGGAGAATGAAGGTAGGGCACATCCCTGAGCCAGGTCCCGGCTGCCAACTACCCTTCACCCTCTATATGTGTATGTATTTGTTATCCACATGTATAAATATAGTAAGTTCATTAATAAAAATAATTAGTTTCAGTAATAAATTCCCTGATCCTTAGTAGCTTAAAACACTAAATGCTTATTATCACAGTTTCTCTTACAACTCAATCATAGGAAAACAAAATAGCCCAATTTAAAAGAAACAAAGGATTTAAACAGACATTTTTTCAAAGATATTTAAATGGCCTATAAGCAAAAAGATACTCATTATTGATCATTAGGAAAATACACATTTAAAAGAGTAGTATGAGGAGATACAACTGCAGACTCACTGGGATGGCTATAATAGAAAAGACAGACAACAGCATGTGCTAACAAGAAGACAGAGAAATTGGAGTGCTACACTTTGCTGGAGGGAATAAAAAATGGTTCTGCTACTTTGAAAAATAGTTTGGCTGTTTCTTGGAATATCAAGCAAGGAGTTACACTGTGGCCCAGCAATTTTATTCCCAGGTATATATCTGAGAGAAATAAAAAATATGTCTATACAAAAATTTGTATTTAAATATCTAGAGTGGCCTTATTTATAATAGCCCAAGTGTGAAAGTAACCAAAATTTTTATCAATGGATAAATTTGGTATACCCACATAATGGAATACTGTTCAGTCACCAAAAAAATGAAGCATTCAAGAAATATTGTATTGTATATCATTCAACTACATGAAATATGTTTTATATTGTGTTGAATGTATTGTGTTATATGTATTATATATTTTATGTACATACACATTTTGTATCATTCAACTATATTAAAAATTAAGAATAGGCAAACCTGTACATACAGTACAGAAGTGGTTGCCTAGGGATCAGGATGGAAATGTATGATTTCAAACAGGTATCAGTTGTCTTTGCAAATGATGGAAATGTTCTAAAATTAGAACATTAGTGATGTATACATAGCTCTGTACATATACTGAAAACCATTGGATCATTCACTTAAATTGGATGAATTTTATGGAAGGTAAATAATATTTCAATAAGGGCTGTTTCCTTTTTTTAATATTCACTTTTTCGGTGTAGTTGGACACAATACTTTTATTTTACTTATTTATTTTTATGTGGTGCTTAGGATTGAACCCAGAGCCTCACACATAGTAGGTAAGTGTTCCACTGCTGAGCCACAACTCAGCCCTGTTTTCTATTTTTTAAAGAAAAGGAATTAGTGTTTTGATACAAACAATAATGATAAATCTCAAAATAATTGCTGAGTGAAAGAAGCTAGAGGAGGTGAAAGGCATATATTTACAATTACATTTATACTAGAAAATGCAAACTGATCTGTACTGACAGAAAGCAGATCCCTGGCTGCCTGTATACAGGAATGGAGGAGGGGATGTGTTAGCAGGAGGGGTTGTAAAGAGGGAGGAGGAAACTTTTGGAATGGACCGTTTCATTACCATGTTTGTGATAATGGTTTCAGATATATGAGGACATGTACTTTAAGTGCAGTTTATGGTATGTCAATTATACTCCCATAAAGACTTTCTAAGAAATTATTTAATGGTAATAATGCTCTGATTTGGCATTGAAACCAAGTTATATTCAGAAAAGTGTCCCGTCCGGCAGGACACATCAATGTGGGCAGCGAACCTAGATGGGGAGGAATGAAGGGACAAGAGACACGAAAGGTGACAGCAAGACAAAAGTTCTGATCAAGCAGCAAACTTTTATTGTTCACACAGGGGTATTTATATGCTGGGGATGGGGAAGCTCTTCGCAATTGCTGGATGTGGGTGGGTAAAACTGCCAGCTGCAAGATGTCTGATGATCTTGATAACTGCAGGGTGTTCCAGGGAGATAGGTAGCTGCAGGGTGTTCCAGGGAGATAGGTAGCTGCAGGATGCCTTCAGGGCAGAATGTCTCCCAGGGGGCTGTCAGGCTAATCTTTGAAGGAGAATGTCCTTCTAGTTCCCGACAGAAAAGCATAGAAATAGAGCAATGGTTCTTGGAGAGATGGCATGGGGAGAAGTTTGGTGATGGTTATTCACTCTCAGGCCCAGTGCTCACTACTCATGCTATCTCTGTTTCTTTCTCTTTCTTTTAACGGAGTTCCAGTTTGGGGAAGGAGGTAGCAATCTACACAACTAAATAACTTCCCAGTTTCCCTCATTAACAGGGTGGGCTTTATAACACAATTCTGTCTGAAAATAAAACATAAAATATTTTGGGGATGTGACTCAATGGTTAAGCAACCCTGGGTTCAATCTCTGATGATGATGATGATGATGATGATGATGATGATGGTAACTGGTACATGATTATGGCATACACCATATCTTGAAACATATTCACTGAAGAATGGCTGAGACAAGCTATTGAACAGATACATTCTTTCATATAATTATTTGTGGTGATAACCCTTATAATTGAGTCTCTGAGTCATTTTCAAGTGTATATAACATTGCCAACTGTAGTCATTCTTTTGTATGTTGTTATTAACGTTATTCATTATATTGCAAAGTAGATCCCTTAATCATCTCCTTCCCATCTAAGTATAATTTTATCTCCTGTGACCAGCATCTCCCCAGTCCAAGGCCAGCCACTCCTGGGCCCCTGCCAGTCATTATTCTGCTCTCTATTTTTTCTTTCTTTTTTGTTTTTTAAAAATAATTTATAGCAAAATGCATTATAATTCATATTACACATATAGAGCACAATTTTTCATACCTCTGGCTCTATATATACTATGTTCACACCAAATCATGACTTCATATATACACATTAGATAATGATGTCCACCACATTCCACGATCATTGCTAACCTTCTGGCCACTCCCTTCCTGTCCCACCCCTCTGCCTTATCTAAAATTTGTCTCTTCCTCCCATGCTCCCCCTCCCTATGCAACTATGAGTCAGCCTCCTTATATCAGAGAAAACATTCACCATTTGTTTTTTTTTTGGGGGGGGATTGTTTCACTTAGCATTATCTTCTCCAATTACACACATTTATCTGCAAATGCCATAATTTTAATCGCTTTTATTGCTGAGTAATATTCAATTGGGTATATTTGCCATATTTTTTTATCCATTCTTTTCTGAAGAGCATCTAGGTTGGTTCCACAGTTTAGTTATTGTGAATTGTGCTGTTGTAAACATTGATGTTGCTTTGACCCTGTAGTATCCTTTTTTTTTTTTTTTTAAGTTCTATGAGTTCAACTTTTCTAGATCCCACATGTAGCTGAGTTCATGGGATATTTTCCCTGTGCTTGCCTTATATCGCCTAGTAAAATGTTATTTGGGCTCATTCATTTAACACAAATGACAGGAGTTCCTTATTTGTTTAAAGACTGAGTAGTGTTCCCTTATGTTTCTAAACCATATTTTCGGTGTCCATTCATCCAACACAGCTTTTTCCATATCTTGGTTATGAGAATAGTGTTGAAATGAACATGGAGTACAGATGTCTTTTAACACACTGATGCCATTTCTTTGGATATATACCAAGTAGAGAGATTGCTGCACCATAGGGTAGTTGGGTTTCTTTTGTTTTGTTTTGTTTTTTGTTTTTTTGTTTTGTTTTGTTTTTGTGCTAGGGATCAAATCCAGGGCCTTGTGCATGCAAGGCAAGCACTCTAACATCTGAGCTCTATTTGTAATTTTTAAAGAAACTTCCCATACTGATTTTCATAATGGTTGTGTTAATTTACATTCCCTCAAACATTGTACACGAATTCCAATTTCTCCACATCCTGACCAGACCTCAATATTCTTTTGTCTTTCTTTCTTTTTCTTTTATATTTACTGGGAGTTGAACCCAGAGGTACTTTACCCCTGTGATACATCTGTAACCCTTTTTATTTTTTTATTCCGAGACCTGGTCTCACTAAGTTGCTGAGGTTTACCTTGAATTTGTAATCCTTTTGCCTCAGCCTCCTGAGTTACTGGGATTAAAGGCATGTGCCACCAAGCCTGCTTCTTTTGTTCATTTAATAATATACATTCTAATAGGTATGCGATGGTGTCTCATTTTGGGTTTAATTCTCATTTCTGTAATGATTAGGAATGTTGAGCCTCTTTTTCAAATTTCTGTTGGCCAGTTGGGTTTCTACTGAGATGCAGTAATATTTAGGCCATAGTCTACCATCAATTTTTATGTTGATTTCTGTTATAGTACAGGAAGGAGGAATCATATGCATTGGGTCATGGAAGAAGGTCAGAAGTGGTACTAGAATCATACTAACCAGTTTTATTGAGCTTTGGGGCACATCATGCAAGCCTTAGTTTTCTTTTTAATTAGGTATATAAGACAGCAGAATGCATTTTAATTAATCATGCACAATTGTAGCACAACTTTACATTTCTATGGTTGTACAAGATATAGCATTGCACCATATGTGCAGTCATACATCTCTTTATGGTAATGATTTCCATCTCATTGCACCATCATTTCTAACAATATGCCCTATCCCCACCTCTGCCTCCACTTTGCCCATCTAAAGTGCCTCCAATTATCCTATGCCCCCCACCCTCATTATGGATCAGTGTCCAATTATAAGAGAGAGAACATTCGACCTTTGGTATTGGGGGATGGGCTTACTTCACTTAGCATAATATTCTCTAATTCCATCCATTTATCTGCATATGTCATAATTTTATTCTCTTTTAATGATGAAGGACATCCAGACTGTTTCCACAGTTTAGTTATTGTGAATTGAGCTGCTACAAATATTGATGTAGCTGTGTCCCTGTAGTATGCTACTTTTAAATCCTTTGGGTATAGACCAAGCAATGAAATAGCTGCGTCAAAGGGTGGCTCCATTCCAAGATTTCTAAAAATTCTCCATACTGCTTTCCAGATTGGTTGCACCAATTTGAAGTCCCATCTGTAATGAATGAGTGTGCCTTTCCCCCCATATCCTCACCAACATTGTCTGTATTCTTGATAACTACCATTCTGACTGGCGTGTAATGAAATCTTAGAGTATGTTTGATTTGTATTTATCTAATTACAACAGATGTTTAACATTTCTTCAATATTTGTTGCTTGAATGTATCAAAATCAAATTTATTTCTACATCTCAATGATGAATCCTCTGAAAGAGAATTAGTAAAACTCCCCCATTCACAATAGCTTCAAATAAAATAAAATACTTGGGAATCAACTTTATAAAAGAGATGAAAGACCTCTAAAATAAAAACTATGAAACACTAAAAAAAGAAATTGAATAAGACTTTAGAAGATGGACAGATCTCCCATGCTCTTGGATAGGCAAAATAAATAATGTCAAAATGGTGATACTACTTAAAGTGCTACAGAGATTCAAAGCAAATCAAATTAAAATTCCATCATTATTTATTTTAGTAATAGAAAATGCAATAATGAAATTCATTTGGATAAATAAGAGACTCAGAATAGCAAAAGCAATCCTTAGCAACAAGAGTGAAGCAGGAGGTATCACAATACCAGACCTTTAACTATACAACAAAGCTACAGGAACAAAAATGGCATGGTATTGGCACCAAAATAGACATGTAGACCAATGGTACAGAACAGAAGACACAGACAAACCCACATAAATACAGTAATCTCATAGTAGAAAAAGGTGCCAAAAACATACTTTGGAGAAAGGATTGCCTATTCAACAAATGGTGCTGGGTGAACTGGATATCCATATGCAACAAAATGAAAATAAACCCCTCTTTCTCACCATGCACAGTACTCAATTCAAAGTGGATCAAGGACCTAGGAATTAGACCAGAGCCACTGCACCTAATAGAGAAAAACTTGGCCCAAATCTCCATCATGCCAATTAGGCCTCGGCTTTCTTAACAAAACTCCTAAAGTGAAAGAAAGAAATTCAAAGAATGACAAATGGGAGGGTCTCAAACTAAAAAGCTTCTTCTCAGCAAAAGAAACATCAATGAGGTGAAGAGGGAACCTACAATTTGGGAGCCAATTTTTACCATACACATGTCAGATAGAGCAATAATCTCCAGGATATGTAAAGAACTCAAAAAACTTAACACTAAAAAGACAAAAGGCATGAGGTTTCATTGGACCAAAGACTTCCTACCACTATAATTTTTTTTAATTTATTCATTTGTTTATTTTGTTTGTCTCAACAGAAATCCTTCCTTGAAAGTGGGAGTCCATTCCATATGGTTATCCCCTTCCTTCCTTCTATAAGGCTTATGGCAACTCTGGACTCTGGCCCAGCCAGTGTACCCTCCCTGACATTTTGGTAATAGTATAATTATTTCTAAATATTACAAATATTACTAATGTTCATAAGTTTGCACATGATCCAAGCAGAGCCAAACTGTTTACACCAAATCATCTCATTGAGCTTATTTGGTAGCCCCTTTCCCATAAGACAGGGGAAGTCTACTGGAGGATAAAATCAAGGGGAAAGCAGGTGAGGAGGAGATGAGGATAAATAAATGTGTTGTTGATGGTGTCTTTTGGACCCTTGAATCCAATCAAGTCTTCAACCAGTTGCACCCTTCTAGACATTCTAGTTATAGGAGTCAGCTAGTTATTAATTCACTAGTTATGAGAATTGATATACCCCTTTCTCACTGGACATGCTAGATTGATTTTCTATGATTTGCAATTGCAAGGATACTGACAACAAATGCACTGGGTGGGATATGGGGAAAGATGGTGGGGCTGACCTCTATGCAAACTCATGGCCAGCACATGGCCAGCACAGGGCCCACCATGCCCCCAGCGTGCTGCTGAGTGGACTTGAAGAAACACCTACACAGTGAAGCTGGCTGGTAATACAGAATCACAGAGGCTGGTCTGACCCTTTATCCATGGGTGGAAAGCAGGTTCTGCCTGGGTGACCTGGCAGCATCCCCTCTCTGCCTGCTTTAGGATGTGGAGCATTTCTTTTTAACTTGCAGAGCCAGCTCATCAGGACAGCTTTGAGATGAAGGGGCAAACCAAACACCACATCTGGAAAAGCACCTACTTCCCCATTCTTCCCAGGCCCTGAGCCTTGGGGAGGTGGACTCCCAACTTCAGCCCCAGCCAACCCTTTAAGAGTTCCCTAAGTTTCAGAAACTATTTTTAATAATTAACTGAGAGGACACAAACACACACAAAAAATCACAGGATATCAAATAATAGGGCCTTAGAAAGCATCTAGCTGGGGAAGTGTCCCAGCTCTAGTTGCCATAACAAAGTGCCACCAGCGGGGTTTATTAAACCACAGAAGCTTAACAAATAATCAGATTGACAGGGTTAAACATGAGGGGGATTTCTTTTCTTTTTTTTTTTTGCAGAAATGAAGGGTGAAAGTCTGAGTTCAAGGGACCTGAGTCCTCTACTCAGCTTGAGATGGGCTGTCTTCTTCCTAGGTTGTGAGGACACAGGCCCATGTGTCCATGTTTCCTCTTCTTATCAGGGACCATCATATTGGATTTTATACATGATCATTTTTCTGAAGGCCATTTTTCCTATGACCAACCCAAAATGTACATGGTTGGACAGGCCAATCCTTAGACCCCTGCAGGGTCTGGCATCAGAATGGGGTGTGACACCAACTCTGGGTAAGTTTCATGGCAATACACCCCATTCATCTCAGCTGGACACCCCAGTAAGGTGAGAGTGGCCAATACTTTCCTTCCCAAGAAGCAGAAGATGGACACCAACATGCAATAAGTGAGGTAGGACTGAGCACCAGCACTCAGGGGTGGAAGGCATTAAAGAAATCATACATTCAACAGAATGATTTTGTTTTGTTAAGTGTTAGCAGCTGTAAAACTGAAGCAAGCCCTCTCACAGAGCTTTTACCTAACAGAAAATAAGAAATTTCCAGCAAAGACAAAGAGAGACTCAAGAAGCCATAATTTCAATTCTGGGCACTCTGAAATCCAGAGGCTAATTTCTCTCAACACAGACATCTCTTTGGCGAGGATAGGGATAAAGCAAAATAGAAGCAAGAGTCTTACAATTGGGGATCAAGAGAGCTGGGTGTGAAGCTGAACCTGGCCTCCCCATCTCCCTGGCCTCTTTTCTGCCAAACTGTGAAATGAGTGCACCAGACCTATGAGCACTGATTTCCCCAGCTCCAAGATTCCGTGACTTTTCCCAGGGACAGGCCCTTCTCTCTTACTCTTTGGTTCCAGAACAAACAGCAAGCTTCTCAGACAGTTCTCACCCCTGAGCCTGAAGGGAATGCTTTTCTTAGAGTCTGAACTTAGCTCATTGTACCGTATCGCCAGCTTGTGACCATGAAGAGTATCCATCTCCACCGAGCACTCCTAGCCCCAGGTGAGCTCTAGCTCCTGCTGTCCAGGTCACCCAGTAAAGACCACCATCCAACCCCAACATTTTAAAATACAAAATTCAAAATACAAAAGACTTTCTAAAGTCTGTTTCAAGATAATTCATATACAACCTGGAAAATTACCCCAACTGTGTAAAGCTCTGAAGCATCTCATCTGGAAATAACAAGATCTACAACAAAGTTGTGGCAACAGGTCAAAGGTCCCTGTGTTGTTCATCAGCTGCCACAACCTTGCCACATCTTCCCTGACCACACACTTCTCAAACCAAGAGGCTGCTGCAGGGATGGGCTGTTAGCCACTCATTGTGTTCCAGCATCCAGCCCAGGGTACCACAACATTCTGCAACCTCCATTTTGACTATCACTTCTGTTTTGTTCAGTCCCAGCATGAATCTCAGCCCTAGCTGTTTGCTCAAATCACCTAGAAAGCCTTAGAAAGGCACCAAGTTCAGGGCCACAACGCCAGTCACATGAGAGTTCCTGCTGGAGGCAGGACTGGCACCTGAAGCTCTGGAATTCTGATGCACAGCCATTTAGTATTGAGCTATGCTGCCCTCAGAATGCCAGCAGGTGTCCATCCCACCAAGCTCTTGATGTGGACATGTGGCTATTTCTAAATTAACTTTAAATGACACATGAATCTTCAATACATTCCTCACACAGTGCTCACTAGTGCTCTATCTCTATTTAATCAAATTAGGACATTGCAATTAAAAGTTAAGTCCTTTTAATTGATCCCTCAATTATATTCTCTCGACTCTTCTCTGGAGAAACTCATCTTTCTGTCTTTGGCCTGTACCCTTACAGCCTTTTTGCTCTAATTTTTCTTTTTGCTGTTGTTGTTTGTTTGTTATTTATATATAACAGCAGAGTGCATTATAATTCTTATTACATATATACAGCACAATTTTTCATATCTCTGGTTGTATACATAGTATACTCACACCTGTCTTCATACATGTACTTTGAATAATACTGATCATCACATTCAACCATCATTAATTACCCCATGCCTCCTCCTTTCCCCTCCCACCCCTCTTCCCTATCTAGAGTTTGTCTATTCCTCTCATGCTCCCGCTCCCTATCCCACACTGAAGCAGCCTTCTTATGTCAAAGTAAACATTCAGCATTTTTTTGCGGGGATTGACTAACTTCACTTAGCATTATCTTCTCCAACTCCATCTATTTACCTGCAAATGACATGATTTTATTGTCTTTTATTGCTGAGTAAAACTCCATTGTGTATATATGCCACATTTGTTTTTTCCATTCGTCTATTGAAGGACATCTAGGTTGGTTTCCTGTAAATTGTGCTGCTATGAACACTGATGTGATTGTGTCCCTGCAGTATGCTGCTTTTTAAGTCCTTTGGGTATAGACAGAGGAGAGGGATAGCTGGGGCAAATGGTGGTGCCATTCCCAATTTTCCAAGAAATCTTCATACTGCTTTACATATTGGCTTCACCAACTTGCAGTCTCATCAGCAGTGTAGGAGTGTACCTTTTTCCCATAGTGGGAAGGGTCTGAGGAATGGTGCTGGGTGGGTGGGGGCCAGGACCCTAGCAAGGAGCCCAGGCTAGGGACTTAGAGGAGAGACCATGCCAAGGGACATCAGGGAAGGGCAGGGCTAGGGAGACTGGTGTCACTAGTGGACTGCACTGCAGGGACACCAAGGGGAGCAGAGAAATGGCCAAAGAAAGGGGACCACATTCAATACACAGGGACATGCTGGGCAACAAGGGCTACCAGAGGCTCAAGATAGGAGCCCAGCCATGGAATGGAGAGAGAAGAGCGTGTCTAGGGAAGAGGACTGAGGACTGAGGACAGTGCTGGGGAGGGAAGGCAGGGGATCCAGCAAGAAAAAGGCAAACTTGAGACCCAGTGCCACTGCCAGGTATCAGAGTTCAGGGTGAAGGACCAAGGGCCCAGAAAGAGCACGGGGCCCAGGCAAGGGGCAGAGCTCTATTTCCGATAAGGCACCCTGGTTCAGATGAAAATCCTTGGCAAGGGACTTGGAAAAGGGTGCCTGGCAAGGGACAGGGACCAGGAGGAGGAGGAGGATGAGACGGCATGGAACGGGGTCACGGTGAGTATGGAGAGGACTGGGAGCCAGGACCCAAGCAAGGAGCCAAGGCAAGTGACCCTAGGTGCATGAGGCCCACCAGTGGCCACTCCCACAGGGAAAGTGCTAAAGGAAGGGGAAAAAGGGGCAGAGCTAGGATAAGGAGACAGAGGGTACCATAAAGGGTTCCGAGAGGAGGACCCTAGGGGGCCAAAGCAAGGGACCCCCAGGTAAGACCCAACACAAAGAAACACCATGCGAAGCCACACGTCACAAGGAACTGGACCAGGGGATCCAGTGGGCAGCCAGGCCCCACGACTGGAGGGCGAAGAGTAAGGTTTCAGGAGGGCTGAGTTGCGGTAAGGACAGCATGCAAGACTAGAATACAGAGGAGGAAAGGAAGGGGATTGCCCAGGGCAAGGTGACGCTAGGCCCATGTCCACGGCCAGGTGTCAAGTTTGGGCAGTGAAGGGGGTCCAGGCCAGGGGCATAGTTGTGTTTCCTCTAGAAAGGGTTCAGGGTACAGAGCCAGCAAATTCCAGTCTTCTGTCCCAAGTGAGTAGGTCCTCAGAGAGAGAGAAGGACCAAAGGAGGGCACTGTGAGAGGATACTTTTGGTCCTGGATTGGGAAGGGTCATTGGGCAGCCAGGACCCAATCTAGGAGCCCAGGCTAGAAACAAGCAAGGGGAAAGGAGGGTCTGGGCAGTGCCAGGATATCACAATAGAAGGGAAACAGAGGGTAGGAAGGGGGGGCGAAAAAGAGGCTTGAAATCAAGGGACAGGGACAGGGTCCTTGAGAAAGAAAGCCTGGGGCTCCAGCAAGGAGCAAGGCCCAAGAATAGAGAGCCAAGTGCCAGGACTCCTGGGTCCCATAAATTAAACAGGAGAGAGAAGGGAATGGAGAAAGGAGAGTGGTTGGTACAGGGAGAGGTCTCATGGCCCAGGTTCACTGCTGGGCATCAGGTTTGGAGTGCAGGACCTGGGCTGAAGAAGGCCAAAGGGCCCAGGCAAGAGCCAGGGCTACCTTTTTCCAAAGGAAGCCCGCAAGGCCAAATGTTCAGGTCTAGTCCCTTGACCCTTGTGAGCATCCTGACAAATGTATCTGGAAAGGGGGCCCAGCAGGGACAGGGATGACAGGAGGGCCAAAAGAGGCCACAGCATGAAGGGCCCAGGAAGAGTGTTGGTGGGGTGTGGGCCAGGACCCCAGAAAGGAGCCCAGGCTAGAAACCTAGAGGAGGGCCCAGGAAAGGGGAGAGCAAGGAAGGGCGAGCCGGTACATGAGAGGCACTAGGGTTCTGAGGTGCAGGGAAGCCAAGGGGAGTGGAAAAGTAACTAAGGCTAGGGGCTTGCAGTCCAAGCTCGAGGTAGCAGTGGCCTGGCACTAGTGTTCTGCACTCCAGATAAACCAAGGGGAGCAGGGAAGCGGCCCCAGCAAGGGGCCTGCAATCAAAGCCCAGAGACTCAAGGAGCAAAAATGGCCACCAGAGGTTCAAGTGAGGAGCTAGGCCAGGGAATGGAGAGCCAAGGGCCAGGGCTGGGCCAGGGGCGTCAGGAAAGTGGACAAGGCTAGAGAGGGAAGGCAGGGGATCCAGTAGTGGGAGCTAGCATCCACGTCCAAGGCCATTGCCAATATTCAGGGTTCCTGGTGCAAAATCAAGGGCCCAGGGAGAGCAAGGGACCCAGGGAAAGGACAGGGCTCTGTTTCTCCCAAGGCATCCTTGCCCAGGTGAGAATCCAGGGCCAGGGACCTGGCAAAAGAGGCCTGGCAAGAAAAAGGGGTCAGGAGTAGAGCAAAGGGTGGGAATGGCAAGGGTTTAGGGTGGGTGCAGATAGGGGCGAGAGCCAGGACCCCAGCCATGGAGCTCAGGCAAAGTACCCATCTGACCCACCTAGGATGAGGGACCCAAGGAGCAGGAGACTGGCAAGCACCAGGTGAAAGCATGAGAGAAAGGGGAGGAAGGGGCTGCATGAGGGCCAGGAAAAAGAAGGTGGCACAAAGATCAATGAGAGGATAACCTCAGGTTACCCAAGCAAGGGGCCCCCAGGTCAAACCCGACACAAAGGACCCCAAGCTGTGCCACGCTACAGGAGGAATGCAGTCTGGGCCTCACGTGAGCGGCCAGTCCTGGGGACTAGAGCTGGAAAGGTCAGGGTTTGAAAGGGCTTGGTTGAAGAAGGGGCAGCATGAAAGGCCAAAGGGCAGAGAACGGAAGGGAGCAGATTGCACAGGACTAGGTCTGCACAGGTCCCACCTCCACTGCCAGGCATCAAGGTTCCAGCGGGCTAGGGGAACCAGGCCAGGGGCAGGGCTGAGTTTCCCATAGGGAACACTGAGGGTGAAAAGGCCAGCCAATTCAATTCCTCTGCCCCAGGTAAGCATGTCCTCAGAAAGGAGGGCCAAAAGAGTGCACTTTGAGGGGCTCCTTTGCATGCGGGGGTGTGGTCACTGGGGAGCCAGAACCCATTGGAAGAGCCCAGGCTAAGGAGAGGCAGAGGTAGCAGAGGGTCCAAACAGTGCCAGGATACCACAGTGCAAGGGGAACAGAGGGAACGGAAATATGGGCCTGAAATCAAGGGACAGGGACAGCATCCTGGAGAAGGGAGAGCAAAAAGCCATGGCCAGAAATGGAGAGCCAAGTGTGAGGGCCTGGGCCAAGGTGCATGAAAAGGGAAAGAGCTGGGAAGGGGAGGGAAGGGAGAAAGCAGAGTGGGAGGATCAGAAAAAGGAAGACTCAAATCCCAGGTCCAGTGCTAAGTGTCAGGGTTCAGGAGCAGGCTGAGGGAGGCCTAAGAGCCCAGGCAAGGGGCAGGGATACGTTTTCTCAAAGAGAGCCCACATGGCCAATATCCCAGGTCTAGTCCCCTGGTCCATTTAAGAATTCTGGGAAGGGGTTTTGGAAAAGGGGCATGGCAGAGAGAGGGACACAAAGGAGTGCCCAAGCAGGGCACAGCCTGAGGGGCCAGAGGCCCATGTGAGTTGGGTGGGAGCCAGGAACCCAGCAAGGAGCCCAGGTTAGGAACCTAGAGGAGGGCCCATGCCTGTGGGGTACAGGAAAGGGCATGGCCCAGAAGGTGGCCTGGCACTAGTGTTCTCCACTCTAGCTAAGCCAAGAGGAGCAGGGAAGCAGCCCCAATAAGGGGCTGGAAGTCAAAGCCCAGGGACTCAAGGAGCAAGAAAGGCCACCAGAGGCTCAAGAGAGAAACCAGGCCAGGAAATAGAGAGCCAAGGGCCAGTGCTAGGTCTGGGGGCTCAGAAATGTGGTCAAGGCTGGAGAAGGAAAGTAGGGGACCCAGCAGGGGAGAGCTAGCTTCCAGGCCCAGGGCCACGGCCAGGTGACAGGGTTCCCAGTGCAGGGCCAAGGCCCAGGGAAGGCAAGAAGCCAAGGTGAAGGGCAGGGCTCTATTTCTCACAGGGCAACCTGGCGCAGGTGATAATCCAGGGCCAGGGACCCATAAATGAGTACTGGCAAGATAAAGGGGTTCAGGAGTAGGGCATCAGGAGGGCACGGCAAGCGGTCAGGGTGGGTGCAGAGAGGCGAGAGCCAGGACCCAAGCCAGTAACCCAGGCAAGGGATCCATGTGACCCACCTAGGATGAAGGACCCAAGGAGCAGGAAACTGGCGAGTGCCAGTTGAAAGTGCGAGAGGAAGGGGAGGAGGGGACTCGATGAGGACTGGGAGAAAGAAGGAGGTGCAAAGGTCACTGGGGGGATAGTGGTACAGGGCCTCAGCTAAGGGCAACCAGGTCAGGACCAAGACAAAGTGACCCCATGCTCTGCCACATGATATTAGGATTGCGATCATGGCCTCAGGCAAAAGGCCAGGCCTTAGGACTAGACCTGAAATGGTCAGGGTTAGAAAGCCTGGGTTGAAGGAGGGACAGCATGCAAGGCCAGATGGCAGAGGAGGGAATGAAAGGGATCACTCAGGGCTAGGTCAGAACAAGTCCCACCTCTACTTGTAGGCTTCAAGTTTCTAGTGGCCTAGGGGACCCAGGCCAGGGACAGGGCTGGGTTTCCCTAGGGAGAATGGAGGGCGCAAAGGCCAGCCAATTCCACTACTTTGCACCAGGGGACCAAGTCCTCAGAGAGGAATCTGGACCAAAGGAGGGCCAAAAGAGAGCACTGTGAGGGGCTACCTGGCATGGAGAGGTGAGGGGGAGGTTGGTGGGGAGACAGAACCCATTGTAGTAGCCCAGGCTAAGGAGATGCACGGGTAGTGGGGGGCCCAGGCAGTGCAGGGATAGCACAGCACAAAGAGAAAAGAGTGGAGGCAGAGGAGGGGAGGATAAAAGAGCCTGAAATCAAAGAACAGGGACAGGGTCATTGATAAAGGCAGATGGGGGCTCAAGCAAGGAGCCATGCCCAGGAATGGAGAGCCAAGCATGAGGGTCTGGGCCAAGGTGCATAAAAAGGGCCAGGGCTGGGGAGGGGAGAGAGTGGAGAAAGGGAAGTGGGTGCCGCAGAGAGGAAGAATCAAAGGCCAGGTCCAGTGCTGGGTATCAGGGTTCGGGAGCAGGGCCATGGCTGAGGGAGGCCAAAGGGCCCAGGCAAGGGGCAGGGCTCCTTTTTCTCAAAGGGAGCCCACAGCACCAAGAGCCCAGGTCCAGTACCCTGTCCCAGGAAAGCCTCCTGGCAAGGTTTTGGGAAAAGGGGCCCGGCAGACACAGGGACACACAGGAGGGCCCAAGCAGGGCACAGCCTGAAGGGCCAGATGCCTCTGTGTGTGGGATGGGGGCCAGGAACCCAGCAAGGAGCCCAGGTTAGGGACCTAGAGGAGGGCCCATGCCTGGGGAAAGCAGGGAAGGGCGGGACCAGGATGGAGGCCTGGCACTAGTGTTCTGCACTCCAGGGAAGCCAAGGGGAGCAGGGATGTAGCCTCATCAAGGGGCCCAAAGTCAAATTGCAGGGACTTAAGGAGCAAAAATGCTTACCAGAAGCTCAAACGTGGAGCCATGCCAGGGACTGGAGAGCTGAGGGCCAGGGCTGTTCCAGGGGGCTCAGCAAAGTGGACATGCTGGAGAGGGAAAGCAGGGGATCCAGCACGGGGGAGCTAGCCTCCATGCCAAGAGCAACTGCCAAGTGTCAGGGTTCCTGGTGCAGGACCAAGGGCCCAGGGAGAGCAAGGGGCCCAGTAGAAGGGAAGGGCTGTGTTTCTCCCAAGGCATCCAGCCCAGGTGAGAATCTTGGATCAGGGACCTGGTAAAGTAGGCCTGGCAAGAAAAGAGGCTCAAGAGTAAGGCAATGGGATGTCACGGCAGGGTGTGGGGGTGGGTGCAGAGAGAGGTGAGAGCCAGGATCCAAGCCAGAAACCCAGCCAAGGGACCCATCTGACCTACCTAGGATAAGGATCTAAGGAGCAGGAGACTAGCCAGTGACAGGGGAAAGTGCGAGAGGAAGGGGAGGAAGGGGCTGCATGAGGACCAGGAGGAAGAAGGAGGTACAAAGGTAAGAAAGAGGATTGTCCTAGGGGACCCTAGCAAGGTGCCCCCAGGTCAGTCTCAATACAAAGAACCCCAATCTGTGCCACGCTACAGGGGGAACACGGTCTGGGACTCAGGTGAGCAGAGAAGCCTGGGGTCTAGAGCTGGTAGGGTCAGGGTTTGAAAAGGCTGGGTTGAAAGAGGGGCAGAATGCAAGGCCAAAGGGCACAGGATGGAAGGGAGGGGATCGCACAGGGCTAGGTCTACCCAGGACCCACTTTTACTGCCAGCCATCAAGGTTCCAGCAGCCTAGGGACCCAGGTCAGGGGCAGGGCTGTGTTTCCCATAGGAAGCATTGAGTGCCAAAGCCCAGCTAATTCCACTCCTCTGCCTCAGGTGAGCAGGTCCTAGAAAAGAGCCTGTACCAAAGGAGGGCCAAAAGAGGGCACTTTAAGGGGCTACGTGGCTTGCAGTGGGGGCAGGGCAGGTTGGTGGGGAGCCAGAATCCACTGGAGGAGCCCAGGGTAAGAAAAGGCAGGTGTAGTGGAGGGTCCAGGTACTGCCAGGATACCACAGTACACGGGGAACAGAAGGAAGGCAGAGGAGGGGCCGGAAATATGGGCCTGAAATCAAGGTATAGGGATGGAATCCTGGAGAAGGGCAGCTGGAGGCTCAAGCAAGGAGCCATGGCCAGGAATGGAGAGCCAAGTATGAGGGTCTGGGCCAAAGTGCATGAAAAGGACCAGGGCTGGGGAGGGGAGAGAGGGGAGAGAGAGGAGAAGGGGGAACGGTTTGTCGCAGAGGGAGGAAGACTCAAAGTACAGGTCCCCTGTTGGGTGTCAGGGTTCAGGAGCAGGGCTTGGGTGAGGAAGACCAAACGGCCCAGGAAAAGGGCAGGGTTATGTTTTCTCAAAGGGAGCCCCCAGGGCCAAGAGCGCAGGTCTAGTGCTCTGGCCCAGGTAAGCATCCTGGCAAGGGGTTCCAGAAAAGGGGCCCAGCAGAGACATGGACACAAAGAAGGGCCCAAGAAGGGCACAGCCAGAAAGGCAAGAGGCCCCTGTGGGAGGGGTGGGAGCCAGGAACCCAGCAAGGAGCCCAGGTTAGGGACTAGAGGAGGGCCCATGCCCAGGATGGGGCCCGGAATGTGGCCTGGCACTAATGTTCTGCACTCCAGGGAAGCCAAGGAGAGCAGGGAAGCAGCCCCAGCAAGGGGCCTGCAATCAAAGCCCAGGGACTCAAGGAGTAAGTATGTCCACCAGAGGCTCAAGTGAGGAGCTAGGCCAGAAAATGGAGAGCCAAGGGTCATAGCTGAGCATGGGGGCTCAGGAAAGTGGACAAGCCTGGAGTGCCAGGGCAGGAAGGGGATCTGGCAGGGGGAGCCAGCCTCTAGGCCCAGGGCCACTGCTAGGTGTCAGGGTTCCCAGTGCATGACCAAGGGCCCAGGGAGAGCACGGGGCGCAGGCAGAGAGCAGGGCTCTGTTTCTCACATGGCAAACTGGTCTAGGTGAGAGTCCAGGGCCAGGGATCAGGCAAAGGAGGCCTAGCAAGAAAAGGGGGCCAGGAGGAGGGCAACAGGAGGGCATGGCCGGGGTTCGCGGTGGGTTCAGAGAGGGGCGAGGGCCAGAACCCAAGTCAGGAGTCCAGGCAAGGGACATACTGACAAACTGAGATATGGGACCAAGGAGCAGGAGGTTTGTGAGTGCTAGAAGAAAGGTCAATTGGAAGGGGTGAAAGGGGCTGCATGAGGAGCAGGAGACAGAGGAAGGTGCAAAGGTCATCGAGGAAAGCATGCCTGGGGACCCAAGCAAGGGGCCCTTAGGTCAGACCAGACACACAGCAATGCCACACTATGCCACTCAACATGAGGAAAGTAGTCAGGGGCTCAGGCAAGAGGCCAGGACCGGGGACTGGAGTGCAATGGCTCAGGGTTAGGGACAGCTGTATTGGTGTAGAGACAGCATGCATGGCAAGAGAGTAGGGGAGGAATGGATAGGATCCCTCAGGGCTAGGTTGATGCAAGTCCCATGTCCACTGCCAGGTATTAAGGTTCCAGCAAGGAAGGGATCAAAGAGAGGGGCAGGGCTGGTGTTTCCCATAGGGAATAAAAATGAAAATCCCCTTCTGCACTTTCCTCATTCAACTTTCTTACTCAGTTAACCTAATATTAATAGTCTGGGTATCATAATGAGTTATTAATGAGTGGTATACATGCATATATAAATAAATACAAGGCACAGTCTGTGGTGATGTTATTTGGCATAAGACTAATGGCTATATGTGCTTTTCTGCAATTATTACTTTCTCTTAACAAAACATTTGTCCCTATCAGCACACCAGACCTACCCCACTGTATTCACTTTTACATAATGCTCTAGAGCATGTGGCATATCCGTGATCTATTACTGTGTAACAAATTTCACCTCAAAAGTTAGCAGCTGAGAACAACAAAAAAGTATTATCTCACACCATTTCTGAACCCATAACCTGAAGCAGCTTGTCCCTGTGGTTCTGGATTAGGGCCTTTGGTGAGGTTGCAGCTGAGCTGTGGGCTGGGGCTGGAGTCTTCTGAAGAGGCTCCAGTCACTGTGAGGCTTGTGTAGAACTTTGGCTCCCATGTGGCTCATTCCCATAGCTGGTGGCAGGTGGACTCTGCTCTGTCCACATGGGCTCTCTCCAGTACTGCTCATGATAAGGCAGCTTCCCCAGAGCAAGTGATCAGAGAGAAAGGAGGAGAAAAATATCCCAAGATGGAAGCCCTTGTCTTGACAATGTGATCTGCCTTTTCTTTTGCCATGTGCTATTGATTATTTAGATTGGCCCTGGTTTACCACCTGGGGCAATACCAGAGGTGAGGGTGGCTAGGCACCAACTTGGAGGATGGCTACCACTCAGGTCACCGTGGTTCATTGCTGTTATCCTGGGTGGTCTTCAGTTTTTCCTGCTATCATTCAGAGCTGCTGTGTGCATCCTTGGGCATGCTCCTTGATGCCTGGGTACTTTCCGTCTAGGCAGAAAAATGACTTTTCCAAGGACATGCTGCTAATCTTCTATAAGATCAGATTTCCTACATTAATCATGTGACTTCCAGTTCTCTTCAATTCCAGAACATTATGTGAGAAAGGCAAATAGGGGATGAAATTTCAACAAGTATACCAGAGAAGACTGGCTGGAATAGCCAACCATTTCCAGAATACCAACAAACACATAATGGCTTGTCATACCTGGTAAGTGCTAAACAAACATCACTGTGTTTGAAGGCTGGATTCAAGGCCTGATCTTTCTTGATTAAAAAAAAAGACTGGCAGAAACAAGAACCCCTTCCCATGCCATGATTTTCAGAAACACATGATGCAGATGAACCCAGATGCACATGAGTTGCAATCCTGGCTCGAGCTCTGTGATGTGGGCAAGACACATAAAGGCTGAGATGCTCTTTCTTCATCTGCAAATTGGGTTTCTGAGGATTTCATGTGATGTAGGTGGTGTATTCAGCACAGGGTCTGGCCACAGGGCTGCTGCAGTTTTATTTCCCCCAGTTGACCAAATTCGGTTTACCCTCCTGAGTGAACTCCATTTTCTAGAGCTCATTGTATCCTATTTTCCCACATCTCAGCTTCATGCTGTTTCTACTGACCATCGTTTTGTGACCCATGTTTCCTGTTGCAACTGTCCACATTTTGACCAATGAGGCAATGTGTGGACCTCCTGACAGTGCCTAGTGAAAGCTGCCCTCGGCCCCCCTCCTCTCACTGGCAGGAGTGTCAGTCACACGGAAACAGAGCCTGTAGCCAAAACCTGAATCCTCCCTCCTTCTGTGATGTAACTCGCACACAGAGCCCAGTACTTCCAAAGTACCTGAGAGTAATCAATATAAGTAAATCAAGTAAAATAGGTTAGTTACAAAGGAAGTCTTTGGGACATCAGATTAATGCCTGATGCTGTAATTAAAGGAGTGTCCCTCAAAGGCCCATGTGGAAAAGAACTGGTACCCAGTTTGGCACTATTGAGAGGTGATGGAAACTAGAGGAGGTAGGGACTAGTGGGAGGTGTTAGGTTTTTGGGGATTTGCCCAAAAAGGGGATTAGAACCCCAGTCTCTTCCTCTTACAGTCTTATTTTTTGCTTCTGGGCTCATGAGATTTTGCGAAGTCTGTCATTACCATCAGTGCCCTCACCAGAGGCAGTGAATAATGGGGCCACCTGACCATGTACTAGAACCTCCCAAACCAGGAGCCACAATGACTTTGTTCTCTTTATAGGTTAATTGCTCCTGAATTTCACTACAGGGACAGAAAGTTGATGAATACACCTAGATTCTGATTTAATGTCAAGAGGATGCGATGTTTTGATTATTTATGTTGCTCTAAAATTCCTTTGTGGAAATCTAATTTCTATTGCTGTGATACAAAGAAGTAGAGTTCTTAGAAGGCAATTAGGCCACAAGAGAAGATTTGTGCCTATGTAATGCAGGCCCAAGGGAGTGTATTCACCCTGCAAGCACATGAAGATATCCTTGGAAGGTGCCATTTATAAGTCAGAGACGGGCTCACCAGACAGTGAGCCTATTGACACTTTGATCTTGTACTTCCAGACACTGCAACTGTGAATAAAAATTCCCAGCCTGAGGTATCTTGTTATAGCACTGAGCACACTAAGATAGGTGAAGTGTGGAATGACTCGGAGTGCTCAGGCAGCCAGCAGAGGGCAGAGGGTGAAGCAGCAAGAGGAAAGGGGTCATTTGCAGTCAGTTTTCTGTGGGAGAGATTCAAAGTCCATTGGGCCTGCCAGGGTATAAATCCTGTCTGGAACTAAAGACAGAAACCCATTCTTCTGAACTAGCTGATGAGAAAGTGGGTTTTGCCCAAAGCCCTAGCTTCTTTGAGCTTTAGGAAAGGCTTCCAGGGACCTTACTGCTCTTCAGAAACTAAGGTCCAAGCAGGACCTGGAGAAAGAGGATGCATCAAATGACCCAGAAAGGGGATGTTCAATGTCCAGATTCTTTCTCTTTTAGGACTGTCAATGGTCAGGTGTCATACCATAAGGAACACCTGAGTTTGGTGACCCCACACACTGCCACCCCCATACCACCTGTCAGCCTTTAGGAAGAATTGAGCTTCCTAGAAGGTGGCTAGCTTGCTGGCCTCAGTGGTGAAGACCATTTCCTTGTCTACTCAGCAAGCCCCAAAGAGGTTGGCCAAGGCCATCAGTTGCCCTTGCGGGTATAGAGGACAATAGAGCCTCCAAGGCTCTATTGCCCTCTGGGAGAGAAACACATGGCGCCAGGGTGACCATGCAGTGGGAAGGGCCCACAGCTTCTCAGGGAACCTAATAAGTTTCTGAACCTCTCTATTTAAGCAGGCCTAGGGTCTTATATCCCCAGAAGCATAGAACAATCACAGAGACACATCAAAAAACCGTTTCTCCTTCAGGGTAACATCCCATTGGTGGTAAGGAAAGGCAATCACTTTAATATGGTTAGGTAAATCCATGCCTTACTGGCATTGTTACTGGGACTTTAGAACAGAACAGGCCACAAGTTTGCTTATGTGACTTGTTAAGAAGAGCCATTCCAAGGTCTTGAAAAATCCTTCTCAGATCCTATTAGGAGATACAGGTGACATGGAGGACTAAAGGGATTGCTGAAGATCATCCAAAATGAATCTAGAACCAGAATTGTGTGCCTTTCTCTTTGTGCGAAACTTGGTCTCCTCATCTGAGACAAGAAAAAATGAAAAATTTGAAAAGATGATCTTGTAAGACTGTCCTTGCAATGAAAGTGCCCTAAGCTGATCTTAAACCTACTACCTCAACCCATAGGATAGAGGATGCTGAGCTATGGCTGGGATCCTGAGGACACAGCCACCTGCATCCATCTTCCAGGGCATGACAGGCAGCTGGCCTTTGGAATACAAATGTGGACAGATGCACAAACGGACTGACCCATGAAGACCAAGCACTGACTCTTCTCCAATGTAGCCCTCAGCCTGTTTCCTCTGCTGGTCCACAAGCTCCCTGGGACAAGAGATAGACCTTTATTTCCCCAAAACTTTCATTCTCAGTCAGGATGCTCTGGGGTGTCCAGGCTGTTGTTGAAGTCCTGAAGTAAACTTGTTTGACCATATCTGCAGGTTTGGTATCCATACTTTTAATCAAATATGAATCACATGCCTTTGAGAAAAAAAATTTTGTGGATCATACATATGTATAAATTTTTCCTAATTATTATTCCTAAAAACACAGTACAACAACTGTTTATATAACATTTATATTGTATGAGGTATTATAAATCACCTAGAGTTTATTTAACCTGTATGTGAAGTTTTTTGTGGTTTATATTTAAATATTTCACCATTTTATGTAAAGGTCTTGAGTAGCTAGAGATTTGGGTATCTTTGGGAATACTAGAACCAATCCCCCATGAATTCTGAGAAACATTACCTCTGTACAGTTGTAGCCTGAGCCCCAGGAGACCCCCACCAGGTCACTGTATAACCCACAGTCAGCCCTCTCCCAATGCACACCTGCCTCCTTGTCTCCTAGATAATTGCAGCCTCCCCACTCCCTGGGGAGCGCTGCCCATGGGAGTCAAAATCCATTCTGTGAAAGATGCGCCCAGGGAGGTCTGTATGATGGTGTGCTGGGGAGTATGAGCATGACCGATCACATCCATTGGGTTCAATTCAGTCCCCTCCTCCCTCTGGAGCCACACAGCTTCTGACATGGACCTGCTGAGTGACAGGTCAGAACCAAGGGGTCAATACCCACCTTGGCCTGGACTCCCTGACCACCCTCACCCCTCAGCCTAGAAGACACAGTGCCAAGGGCTCTCAGCCAGGAGCCTCAGCCAGGCTGTAGTTTCCCTTACATCATTTCTTGAGGCAAGAACAAAGACAGGGAAGAAAAAGGAAATTCCCAGAGGGTCGTGGAGGGCCCTTGAAAAAAACCTCAAAAAAGGAACAGTTGAGTGTCAGGACATGGAAGCAGGGGCAAAGAAGCATAGAAAATGACCAGCTTCACCCCCACACTTCCAGTCCCAGGGTCCACCTCTTGAGCCTCTGGCTTACCAACTCACTTGGATCCCAGTGGTATGCAGGGGTTCACATAGCAATTACTGACATAGCCCTGGTCAAAGGGGTTGTGTCCTGAAGAAAGTGATCCTAGAGGGAC
This sequence comes from Ictidomys tridecemlineatus, assembly GCF_052094955.1. Lineage (NCBI taxonomy): Eukaryota > Metazoa > Chordata > Mammalia > Rodentia > Sciuridae > Ictidomys > Ictidomys tridecemlineatus. Next base: position 171,710,876 of record NC_135479.1, read on the forward strand.
ATGGGGAATGGAAGGGGACCTCAAGAACAAAAGCACTAGGTAAGGAAATTTTCCAGTGACCATCCCTAAGTTGGCCAGCTAAGCCAGGACTCAACTCAGGCCTGAAGCATGACTCCAAGGCCATGGAAGCCCATGAGTGACCCAGGGCATCCTAGCTTCACGGGCTCTTAGGAAGAGTGACCTCCCTGACACACTCATGGGCAGCTCTCCCCAGACATGGCTGACATGGCAACCACTTCTCCTACCTTCCCAGGGCACCTCATTTCCTTGTGCCTCCCTGTGCAGCATCCTTGCTCTGTCTCCATTGGTCACATCTGTCCTCCTTCCAGATACTTTATCAGCTCTTCCTTGGGGTGCATAACTACTCTAAAGACAGTGTCACCACCCCACTCCTACCTCACTTTCTCACCTCTCACATTTTCCTAAACCTGCACCTTCATTGAATTTCACTACCTGGGAGAGTAGGGGCAGCAGCAATGCCCCATGATAATTTTCTAGTCAAACCAACAACAACAGAAAAAACAACAACAACAACAACAACAAAACAAAAAAACATGACCCAAGAACATCTGGGCTGAAGTAAACAAAGCAGTAAAAGTCAAGCCTAAAGATCAAGTCCTACCCTGGACACTGACTGGTTTCTTCTCTCCCATATTTCATTTCCTCCTTCCCACAACCTCATCCATTGGCTTCACCACTCTCTTCTCCCCAGACCAGGCTGCATCTCACCCACTTCATAAGCTTTAGCTAGCCATATTTTGTCACAATGGGAAGTGGCCCAGCAGCAACTGTGTCCACTCCTAACTCTCCCATGACCCACACATGAAGACTTAGATCTTCAACACTGTTCTCCACTAAAAGGAACTAGCATTACCACTAAAGACAGCTCTGGAGTAATCCCACCATGGGCAAAATATCAGAGGGAACACTTTAACAAAGACATGCCGATGGCCAAGAAGACATGCAAATATGCACAGCATCATACACAACCTGGATTCTTCATGAGATACCACTACTCATTTATTAAACAGGCTCCAATAAAAAGGCAATTCAAAAGAACAAATGACAATGTGAAAAGTTGGTGAGGATGTGGAGCAATTGGAATCCTCATACTTGGCTGGTAGTAAATAAGAAGGGTACAGTAGTTTTGGAAGACAAATTTGAAAATTTCCTGTAAAGTTCCACACATGGTTACTTTATGACTCAGCAATGCTACCCCTAACAATTTACTCAACAGAAATAAAAGCTTATGTCCATGTGCCTATATTCCAATGTTTGCAGAAGTTTTTATTATAAGTTTAAAACACTAGTTGGGCACAATGGCCCATGTCTGAATACTAGCAGCTTGAGAAGCTTAAAATGTAAGATTGCAAGTTCAAAGCAAGACTCAACAACTTATCAAGGCCCTAAGCACCTTAGTAAGACCCTGACTCAAAAACAACAACAACAAAAAAATTAAGGGAAAAAATGAAGGGGCAGAGGAGCTAGGGATGTAGCTCAGTGGTTAAGCTCCCCTGGGTTCAATCTCTGGTACAAACGAAATAATACAAAACAAAAACACTGTGGAAAAACTGATAAATGAATTATCCTTCAATGGGTGAATGTATAAATAATGTGCAGGACATCCATACTATATGACACAACAATAAAAGGAAATAAAATACTGATAGGGGCAACACAGGAATGGATCTCAAATGCATTGTACAAAATGAGTGAAGCCAAACTTAAAAGGCAAAGACTCCATTTATATGTGATTCTCAAAAAAGAAAAACCAGAAGGATGTAGGGAGCAAAGCTGATAACAGAAGATGATGAAGGGACTTTCTGGTCTATCCTTATCACGTTGGAGAGTGCATCCACTTTTCAAAATCCTTAATTGTAGATAAAAAAGGGCGAATTTTACTGTGTGTAAATGAATCCTCAAAAAGCAACTTTTTAAAAAAAATTCTAATGTGGCTGCCAGGTTTTTTTCTATATCCAAACTAAATTCTACACTTGAGTTTCTGGATCCTTTTAATCCTGAGCCCCAGAGAGTCAACTTCACTTCCCATGCCATATCCTAGAGCTATATCTTCATCATTCCTTAAACATCCTACTTTTGGAATCCTGTGCCTTTTTCCACTACTGTGCCCTACACAGGTCACGCCCTCCTGTCCATACCTATGTCGGGAGAGGCGGCACTCCCGAATCTACAATGTGATCTCTCCACACTCTCAGTTCCTTTCACTGGGCTGCACCACTCAGGACCAATACTGCTAAGAGTGTTCCTGGGTGTCTCCTGTGTCATTGTCTTTGCAGGTTGCTCATCAACACAAGTGCACGATGTACTTACTCATTCCTGTACCCGTGCCCCAAATAACCCACAGCCTAGAACACCTAGTGCACAGTAGGCTCTGGAAGCAATGCACCCAAGAGGGAGCAGGACCAGCGAGCTCCAGGAGAAGGAGATATCTGAGCTGCATCTGAAGAGGTGGGTGTGGAAGGACTAATGAGGCACCATCAGGGGCAAGGACATTGGAGCAAGCACAGAGAGTGGCGGGAGGAAGAGGTACAAGTTGACTCTGCACAGTCCTGTATCCTGACACAGGCCCCAAGCCCCACTTATCTATTCCTAGGGTGCCTGGCAGTGCTCACCTCTAGAGTCTCGATCTACACCACAAGATGAATTACAGTAAGGCAGCTGTGGAAGGTATAGCCACTATGAAGCTGTGCGCGTGCTAAGAAGCCAACCCTGGGGACAGTTGCTCACTGGCCCCGCCCCTAGGCTCAACTCCGCCCTCCGTGACCCCTCCCCCAGGTAGCCCCGCCAACCCACTCTTCCTCATTGGACTGGACAGTTAGTCCAGTACTCCCAACGGAAACTTCCCTCCACCACGCTGCGTTGTCCTCCTGCTCTCCCTGTTTTACCTTCATTACCCCTCTCTCTGGCCCAGCTAGAATCTCTGTTCCACAGTGTATGTAGCCTACCCCACCTAGCTCCCTGACCCCACAAAACTTGAACATGTCTTTGACAGTTTCTCCCAAGGGGCTTTGCCCTAGACCTGCCCTCCATTACCCCATCTCTTGGCTCTCCACCCCTCCACCCACACGACCCTGCTCTTTCCAGTGTGGGCCCTGGCGACTGCATGGACCCACCATGGCCTTGTCAAAGGAGAACAGCATCTCTCTAGTACACAAAAGGAAGATGACACATGTCACCAGCTGGGCATCCAGGTACAGGCAAAGGGGACCAAGAAGCAGCAAGAACAGCTTGATATTACAGTGCTCCACACAGTTCTTTACCCACCTACAGTGGTGCTCAGACTCTTATGGGAGAGGTGGCAGGCTTTGAGATTATATCTAGCCTGGTCTCCATCATCCCCAAATAATAAGGCCTCCCCCAAAGCTGTCCTCTAGGCATCCTTCTCTTGGCCCTACACACAGGCTCCCATCTCATGGAGAACCTAGCATATCCATTGTTAGAGCACAGTTAGGACTCCATGGCTCATCAGTTCACTGGTCATGAATGAGGTCTTTAGAGACTAGACCTGCCTGGTGTTACCTGGAGCAGGATATGCAATAACTCTGGGCCTCTATTTACTCAGATGCTGGTTAAGGATGTAAAGAACACCCTTCCCATCCATGCTTCTGCCCTTGGAGAACCCTGAAGGATGTGCACATGAGAGAGCATTCAGAACCCAGCAAACCCTCCAACTGGGACACCCAGATCAAGACAGGCAAAGACCTCCAGAAGATGGGAGCAGCTGGCCTACAGATCAGGTATTTAGTACCAATAAGCCAGGGGATGGGACAGTCACTGCCTTTTCTCTGCCTGACTCCACCAGGCTCAGCACAGATGGGATGCCCTTTGCATGTCATCATCTATGCAAGCAATGCCAGCCTCTCAGAACACATACTGACACAGAGGCCATAACAGATGTAAGTGAGCAAGTGTGGCTGGGAGCCACTCTTAAGAGTCTGGGAGGATAGTCTTGTACCCACCTCTGGCTCACTTATGCTGTGAGGTTCCTGGTCCTGATCAGGTGCCTAGGAATGAGTTGATGATTGGACAGGGAGGAGGAGTACTCACCTTCACACAGATGCTACATCAGGGACAGTGGAAGGTCCTGGGTAGACAGTGGGAAGAGCAATGTGGGCATCAGGGCATTAAAAGGCTTTTGATACATTCAAGCCATGTATGCTGCCTGAGGGTTCCGCTTGTAGGAGTCTGGCATGGGAAGAGATTTGGGCAGTGACAAGAGACCGTTTCTATCACTCTGCTGCTCAGGGCAGCCCCATAGCTGGAAGGCAGGCAGTGTTGTTAGAGAAGGACCTGCCTTTGCACTGTCTTCCTGCAATTATGCCACTAAGCCTTGCTTCAGCAAAACTTCAAGAAGGGTATTGAAATTTATTTCTGAATACTTTGCCTGATCTTAAAACAAAATCATAATTTTAGCAGCAGGACGAACTCTGGTATGCCTTTTGCTATTTGGCTTCAAAAAAAGTGTGTAAATTTTCAAGAACATTTTACTTTTAATTGATATTCTTCCCTGGATAAATATAAAAACTTACTAGTTGGTGCCATAGAGATGTTGTCAAGAGTAAAATTATGTAATTTTGCTGTTGTCTGGGATAGAATGTTGGATGGATTATCTTCTATGTCAAAATAGATACATATATTTACATTGTAACAAAGATGCTCAAATGAAACAATCAAATGATGAAATTGAAGGCACAATTCACATCCTTGGGTACTGAGCTACAAATATTTCACCCCTTTGGAGTTGGAAAAAAATTTTAGTGTAGCAGTACTGACTTTTCCAGATGAAACTGGCTTATACAAGCCAAATGTAAATATATGTGATTTCACTCACACCAATTCTCCTAGCTCAGAGCCCTGATACAAAACTCAACCAACTAAAGCAAATGCATAATCCTTTTATTGGATTGCTTAAAGAAAAAGGGAGGCCAGATTTTTTTTTCATGCACTAAGATTCTCTGTGCAGAATTTGAACTTTACTGTTCTTCATTGAGTGGGAGGAATGCAGTGGGGGTAGTTTAGAAGGTTCTTTGAAGGAGAAGCCAAGTTACTAGAGAAAGCACCAGTTTCTTTCAGACTCACCTTCCTGTCCTTCACTGGTCACAGTCAGTACTTCCACTGCCTGTCCACCTGGGAGGAAGGCAAAGCATGGAGGGATGGTAGAGGAGGGAGAAAGGCAGCTAAGCATTGAACATACGTCTTTGAGTTGGGTTTGTCTGGGTATATGATTGGCAGATGAGGAAGAGACTGATAACATTTCTTTGACTTTGAAAATGACTTTGACTCCTGCTACACTAAAATGTGCTTTAGACAAATATGACTATTTGTAGTGTTCTAAGTAATCCGTACACCACTCCCACAGGCAAGTTTACAGGCAGTCTTGTTTCTTTCAGGACTTCTCATTGTGTTTGCCCAAGAATCTCTCCAGCTCTCCCAGTCTGAAGGAGCTTGGTGCTGGAAAAGAGGGCAAGGAACAAAACCTCAGGGTCTCACCTGAGCAGACCCCATGCTTCATCTCAGTCTTCCATGTCAACCACTAGGGGGAGTCCACACTTGGGGAAGACTAAGTTTTTTTGTTTTCTGACTGCTTATGCTGCTCCTCCTGGCCTCTCTATGGGATATTTTAGGGAGGTGGAAGGATCTACGTGGAGTACTTTCCTGCCAGCTGACCCCAGACCCGGTCAACTCAGCCCACCAGAGAACTAATATGTGAAATTTTCAAATTAAAGGAAATAAGATTGCTTTTGAGCTCCCTGGCTTCTGCAAATTTGCTAACCCTGTTCCACAGGTAGGGCAGCGGGGTGAAGGAGGGATAAACTCACACCTGGTTAGGAAAATCTTCAAATCTGTAAACAATCATAGGTGTAACTCTTCTCCTTTGCTATGGAGAATTCTGTCTACGGTAGAAAGCTTTCATAAGTCAAAGGGGACCTGTGATGTTTCACTGTGTTTTGTCACTTCCTAGAGATTTTGAGGCTTGAGCCAAGGGCTAGTAAGCTGCAAGGAAATTTACCTTGACCTCAGAGAGCTGCCCCAAATAGAAGAGACTTGTGGTAGAAGTAATGTTAGTTTTAGAGTCTGTGTGCTTAGTTATGTGAAACTAACTCTACATATAACAGTATGGACTTACAATACACTCTTACATTTTAAATAAAAAAAAACATTAACTCTTAAGTTGATGCTAAAAATTTAAGATTTAGAGCAAAGGCTAGATGGTACACACAGGAAACAAAGAGCAAAATATGAGGCTTAAATCCAAATATATCAATATTACACTGAACAAAATGAATTAAAACCCCAGTTGAAAGGCAGATATTATCAGAATGGGTTAAATAATCAAGATTTAATCATGTCTACAAGTGATGTGCTTTAAATGTAAAGATACAGATATATTGAAAATTAAGAATCAGGAAAATAATAATGAAAAAATAAAGAATAAAAAGTTGTAAATGCTGAATTAATATCAGAAAAAATAAACTTGAAAAGTATTACCATAAATAGAAATTCTAAAGACAGATATGACAATAATTAATGTTCCTGTACCCATTAACTGAGATTTAAAATATATAAAGCAAAAATTAACAGAATGAAAGGGAGAAACATACAGTTACCAACCATCATGGGAGATTTTGATATCTGTCTTTCAGTAAATACATTAATTTGGCAAAACTATTAATAAAGACATAGAAGTTTTGAGAAATAGAATGAAATACCTTAGCCTAAATGACTTTATAGAATACAACACCCAACAACTACAGAACTCCTGTTCCCTTTAGGGCACATAATACTTTCAGTAACAGGTCATATTCTGGGCTATAAAACAATATTCCTTACCAATAATGGGATAGATTTAAATTCAGAAACTTTTTCTCAGAAATAGGAATGATCAATAATGTAAAGAGAGAGCCCACAGAGTGTCAGATTATTTTTACTACATGCACATCAGATAGAGCACTAATTTCCAAAATATATAAAGATCTCAAGAATCTTAACACCCCAAAACTAAATAACTCAATCAATAAATTGACTAAGGAACTGAACACAGAATTCCCAGAAGATATATGTTCATCAACCAATATGTGAAAAAATGTTCAACATCTCTAGCAATTAAAGAAATACAAATCAAAACTATCAGATTTGATCTCACTTCAGTCAGAATGGCAATTATCAAGAAGACAAGTAAGAAGAAATGTTGGTGAAATTGTGGGGGAAAAGACACACTCATAGATTGCTGGTGGGACTCCAAAATGGTGCAACCATTATGGAAAGCAGTATGGATATTCCTTAGAAAACTTGGAATAAAACCACAATTTGACCCAGTTATCCCACTTCTTTATTCCCAACAAACATAAAATCGGCATACAACAGTGACGTGGCCACATCAATGTTATAAAGGAGCTCAACTCACAATAGTTCAACTATGGAACAAACCTAGGAGTCCTTCAACAGATGAAGAAAATGTGGTCTCTATGCACAATGGAATATTACACAGTTTTAAAGAAAAACGCAGTGGTGGCATCTGCCAGTAAATGGGTGGAAGTGGAGAATATCATACTAAGCAAAATAAGCCAATTCCTAAAACCAAAGTCTAAATGTTTTCTCTGATATATTGACACTAATTCACAATAAGGAGCATGGCTGTAGAAAAATAGAATTATTTGTATTAGGCAGAGGGGAGTGAAATGAGGGAAGCCAGGTATGAGGGTAGGAAGAAGAGTAGAATGAATTGGACATTATTACCCTATATGCATGTGTGACTACATGACTGATGTGATTCTGCATCATGTACAACCAGAAAAATGAGAAGTTATACACCATTTGTGTATGATGTGTCAAAGTGCATTCTACTGTCATGTATTTCCATTGTGCAACTGGGTGAAATAACTGGGAGATGACAAGCAACTTGAAGATTGAAGCAGGAACTACTTTATTGCGAGTGAAATCAGTGGGAACTGAGCGGGAACTCAAAGTAGCGGGTACCCTAGGTAGCAGGCACAACCTCTCTGCCAGACTGCAGAGGTACATATAACCAACTAATTACACACAGCTTAATTTAATTAACATAAACTAGATACAGCAGTCAGTCATTAAGGAATTCTTATAATCTTAATGGCTCCCTGGCATTGGCTCAGAAACCACTCCTCCTAGCAAATTGCCAGGCACCATCTTAACTTGGTTGTGGCCCTCATCAATGTATAACTAATTAGAACAAATAAAAGAAAAAAAAAAGACTGGTGGCAGCCAAGGAGTGGAGGAGGAGGAATGGGAATTTTACTTACATGGTGGCAGAGCTTCTGTTTGGAGTGACAAAACTGTTCTGGAAGCAGAAGCTTGTACAATATTGTGAGTGTAATTAATGCTTTCGAGTTGGTCACTTACCATGGCTAAAATGGCAAATTTTATGTTACAAGTCTTTTACAATAATGAACACTTTATTATAGTTTTAAAAATTTTTCCTTTCAGAAAATGAAAGAATAGGATGCCATGTTAGTAGCTATTCTGGAGAACCACATTGGCTGCCAGGATGTGTGGAGTTAAACTTGCTAGCACTTTTGCCAAGTTCAGGAATGGGTGCTGCCAAAGAGAGAAAACAAAAAGTGCATAATTTAAAAGCAAAACATGTTCTTTCAACTAAGGCCTGAAGACTACTTATGAATACAATTGATTTAAACAACCCATATTTTAATACCTGCCCAAATGTCTCATAATCACAACCATAACTTTCATAAACTTTTTTGAAAACAGAGTTGTTTTTAATTGTTCTAATTTCTAAAAATCAACAGTTAAACAGCCCATTAATACACTCATGCCAGCATTGAATGGATATGATATTTGATAATATACCAAAACAAACTCTCACGAAATTAAACTTTTACTCCTGGCAGATGAAGTCCTAAAATATAGCAGCTGCCTTATTGGTAGTGATCAATGAATAGTGAAGTGGAAACTTTCTGTGGGTTATTCAAAAAGAGTCAATATTTTATGCAACTCACATTATTTCAAAATTTAACTCTAACAATACCTTGGTTTAACCCCTTTTCTCCACATCCACTTCCAAACACTTATGTAAGAAATCGTGAAATACCGGGGAAAGTTTGTCTGGATTTGAAAGTTCTGGAGTTCCATTTGTTGCAACTAGGTATAAGGCCTAAAAATAGAACAACATCTGTGACGTTCTTTTGGGGGGGGCTGAAATACTGAGGGTTGAACAGAGGTGGCATTGCCAGTCAGCTACATTCCTAATCCTCATTTTTATTTTTGAGATAGGGTCTCACCAAATACTTGAGGCTGGCCTTGAACTTGTGATCCTCCTTTTTTTTTTTTTTGCCTCCTGAGTCACTGAGATTACAGGTGTGCAACCATTGGGTATAGTACTTGTGACATTCTTAAGGTAGCTCAACAAAGTTATAATATATAAAGTTTATGGATTGTTATGGTTTTTTTTTTTTAGGAATTGAACCCGAAAACATGCTAAACAAATAAGTGCTCCACTGCTGAGCTATACACCAGGCCTCTTTTCATTTATTTTGAGACAGAGTATCTCTAAATTGCCCATTTGGGCTCAAATATGAGATCCTCCTGCCTGAGCCTCTCTAGAAGCTGAGACTACAGGTGTGCGCCCCCAGGCCTGGCAGCTTCATTTTTTCTGAGTTGAAGTATAACTGCATATACTTGCTTAAAGAAAATAAAATCAACAACAGCAAAAACCCCACCTGGGTTGCATAAATATATAAAGAAAAATGATGACAATCATTGTCCAATGTGGACAACCCTGTTAAACCTTTGTAAAAGTCACATTTCGAAACTATTTGGATCTGCTGAAACTCTTTCTTTCAAAAGCTATATGCCAGCTTCAGGATTCCTAATAACTGACCATAAAATGATTCTAATGGCTAAATTGAATAGTGCCTTAACATGGGTCTTTTCATAATTTAAACAATCTCCCTTAGAAAATCTTTGTATTCTTTAATTTTGATTATTACCTTTAAATTTCTAAAAGTGAAATTATTTCTAATTAATGGGTTTTTTAAGTAGAAGTTTTAAGTTTTATGATTAAGCAGACAGTAGAAACCCTCATTAAGTTGCCTGTGAGACAGGAGGAAAACGTTAAGGGATCTGGCTGACCTTCTTCAAAACTGAATAGACAACTAGATAGCCTTGCAAATGCAATTTCTAAATGCATACTGGGTCTTAAAATGGGGATCCTGAAATGTTCCCATGTTGGCCTCTCATGCTCTTATTATTAATATCTTGCATAACAATACAGTGTAATTATTATATTGATATTTGTGTATCAATTTTATAATTCTTTTTTAATATTTATCAATATTTTATATGATAAATATTTATCAAAATTTTATATTGATAAATATAAAATATTTATATGTTATATCTAAATACAAATGTATTTTGTTATTTTTTTGGCTGGCACTTGAAATCTGGGGAAGTTGTGAATGCTATGCAAAAACTCTAAACAAATAAACAAAGATGGATGTACTTCTATTAATCCAAAGTTTACAACTTTACATTAGAGTGAGTTTAGTATTGTATTATATAATCTCTTATTGGGTATTATTATATAATTGTGCATTGTATTATTTTATTCTGTTGGTTTTGAAAAATCAATATTGTCATGTATCCACCATTATAACATCAACTGAATAAATTCACTGTACTAAACACTTACTACTCAACTGCTGCAGTTCGGCTGCAGCAAAATAAATGGGGGGGGGGTGACAAGCAACTTGTGTAGATTGATACAGCAAGAGTGGGAGCCGTTTATTGTAGGACCAGAGGGGTAATATACATTTCACACAGCTTATCTTAATTAACATAAACTAGATACAGCAGTCAACCAATAAGGAATCTCCACACTTAATGGCTCGCTGGCGTTACTTCACAAACCACTCCCTCTGCAAAATGCCAGGCGCCATCTTGACTTGTTTACAGACTCTAACACTCAAACTCTTCACATTTCTGAATCCCTGCAATTATTGAGTTTTTAAAACTTTTCCTAATTGAGATGTCCTCTACTTACATGCTGGGCAAGTGCCCCAGCTTGGATGAGCACTTCCAGCCCACACATTCAACTTGCAATTGGAGAGCATCTAGCCCCTTTAAACTTAAAAACATCATTATTAAGCACTATTCTCTTAAACATCTTTCAGAATATAATATGCCCACATCATATTTTCCATGTTAGTTCCCTATAATAAGTAAATAGATAAAGTTCTGTCATGTCTATTGTTGTTATGATATCTCAATTTTTATCCATGAGTACTATTTTATTGTATGGATATAACATATACATTTGATTTCTTTTATTCATTTTGTGGTACTGGAGATGAAACCCAGGGCCACAGCATGTGAGATATGTGCTCTACCACTGAGTTATGCACAGACCTCACATTCACTTTTTGAAATACATCTTGGTTGTACATTCTGTGTCAAAGGAACTGCTTAGCTAGAGCCAGTCTTGGTTCCAAGTTTGGCAAACACAAATAAAGATGCTATAAAATTTTTCATAGGTTTTTTGTGTGGACATGTTTTAATGCCTGGGGGTAAATACCTAGGAACACATTATTCTAATGGCTAAATTGAATAGTGCCTTAATATGGCTGTTTTCATTATTTAACACACAGATTGCTGAGTTATTTGGTAAGGTCATGTTTTGTGGGAACCTGAAAAAATTCTCTTCTAGAGGGAGCCTTCCACTAGCAATGCAGGAGCGTTCCTATTACTCCATCTCTCTTCCAGCATTTCTCACTTTTTATTATTCTCATTCCTTAGAGATTAGTACAACTCTGTCTTATTATTGAATGTTTGCATCTTTCAGTGAGCACACTTGACCATCATGTGACAAACAATGTCACACAGGACAAGAAACTTAGGGTTGTTGTTCTTGGCCCTGAGGCTTTTGTTGTCATTTTACACAAGCATATCTTCTGCCTCCACTGTTATTATTTTTATTTAAATGGTTTTATCTTTTAAAGATACTTATACAAAAAAATTCATATACTTATTCAGGTAGTTAGAAGTAGTTTCAATTTACTGCATTTGAGAAAGCTGTTATTTAGCTTTTGGGAGATAGATTTCTGGGTTGATTTTTTTCTTTTGGAACTTCATTACACATCATGAAAACACTTGAAACTGTCTCAAAGCTCACTGATGCTATTTCATTGAAAAGTTGTTTTCACATCTCTCCCTATGTTTCACTGTGGTAGTTTTCATTACTGCAATAATCTATCATTAATGCAGTCTCACATATTATAGTTTCAATAATGTGTTAGCCAATTGTTTCACTGTGACCAAAGTACCTGACAAGACAAAGTTAGAGAAACAGGTATCTTGGCTCACAGTTTCAGAGGTCTAGTCCATGGTGCACTTACTCCACCGCTCTGGTCTCAAGGTGAAGCAGAACATCATGGCGGAAGGGCACGGTGGAGGAGAGCTGCTCTGCTCAAAGAGGCCAGGAAACATAGAAGCAGAGAAGGGGAAAAGGGGTACTAGCAAAAAACCCTTTGAGGGTACCTTCCAGTGTCCCATATGCTCCAGCCACACTCCTATAGTGACCAACTCTCCATTCAAACTTGGAGAGAGTGATTAGGTTATGGCTGTCACAATCCTATCATTTCTCTTACAAATATCTTTACATTAACACTGGAGCTTTTCAGGGACATGTCATATCCAAATCACTATATGTAACTAAGTTTGGTTTGCATCATTTAAAAATTTGCCTTCAAAATACGTAGTGTTTTAAACCCTGGAACATAATTATAAATATTATTTTCATGACCTTGTGTGCAAATTCTTTTATCTGAGCCAAGTATGGGCTAGTTCCATCTGAATATTTTCTCCTCATGATAGACTGTATTTTCTACCCTTTTGTCTTTTTGTTAAAGCTTTGACTGGAGGTCTGGGTGCCTGTTTTATCCTGACCACTTCTGGATTCCTATCAATATTCTCTGACTTTTTCCCAGTCAGATCAAGGCTTCTTTTATTTGAAGGGCAGATCTGTGTTAACTCTAGAGGCTACAATGAAGGTAGAGCTTTATTTCTGGGCTTCATCCTCTTTGGAAAGTCTTGATAATCTCCTCCTTCTTTCTTGGCCTGGAGGTGCTCTTTACAAAGGTGGCCCTCACCAAGGTCAGTCAGGATTCTCATAGGTCTTATCTGCCTTCAGCTTGTGGACATGTTCCATGAGAATCTGCTTTGTTTGGGGCCATGTTCCTTCATCTCCAGTACAGGCTCTGATACAAGTGGCAATCTTTTTAGATTCATGGTATCTTATGAGAACCTGGTATACAGCTCTCACTCTCTCCTCCAGGTAACCTATTCTAACTATGCCCATGTGACTGCTTTACCTACAGGCCAATGTGTTTTTCCATATTGAGCCCAGAGAATGGACAGTAGCAAGCTCATGGATGACCAGCCCATCTTTTATTACCTCTTATCTACTGATAGTTGATGACATATAGGATTTAGCCAGATTCACTAGGGTCTAATTAGAACCACAGCAGAGGACACTGAGGACAAGCCTCTTCTGAGGAATAAGTAGAACCATGGTTGTTATTGTGGCCCTATAAATAATCTTGAGCTTTGTTCTGGGATACAGTTTTAAGCTATTTGTGTCTCATTTGTAAGATTTGTTAAGTGGAACTGAAACAGTGTTTAAGGATAATTATTTACTATCATTGAGATAAGACAATTATGACTCTTCTCAATATGTTGTGAGTGATAAGGTTTTTTTTTTATGGTAGCTGATAGAAACAGGCACTCCTCCAAACCCTATACACGTGGCAGACACTACTCTTTCTGATCTTGTTCTTCTGAGCTTGGGAGTCTCACCATGTTTCCCAGACTTGAGCTCAAGTGATCCTCAGTGTTCCAACTACCTGGCACTATAGGTGTGCACCATCACACCCAGCCCCAGGGTTTATTCCTACTGATGGAGGTTGAACCAAGAGCCTTGTGCATGCTAGGCAAGCACTCTGTCACTGAACTACACCTCAGCCCAGTTCTTGCCAATCTCATCAGACAATTATATCTCAGTCTTTACAGTGGCTCTTTGTAGGAATTCATAAGTGGCTCTTCTTTGAATTCATAAGGGGGGTCCTCCCCAGAGCTCGAGAGTGTCCATACTTTCTATTTTCTCAGCTTCTCCAGCAATGTCCCATCTGTGTTATGCCTCTCTGCACATGGCCTAGAAATTGGGGAAGTTGTAGGATTCATTTCACTTGTCACTTACTTTTTGACATCACTGTCCTTCATTCAATGTCTGACACAGCATCTTGAAAACGACTGTTTCCTATAATCTAGTTTCTTGAGGTCATTTTCAGCAAGAAGGACTAAAATGGTCCTAGTTACTTTATTTTAACAAAAAGTAGATGTGCCCATTCTTCAAGTTTTCACCAACATTATATCTTAACTGATCAAGTCTCAGTCTTCATCTTTATTGACATAACTGTGGTTTTTGCCAAGCAGATCTCTCCCTCACTTTTTGCCTATAGATTTCAGGCATATCTTTTTCCTGTCTTTCCTTCCATTCTTTCTTGGTCTCCTTGCTGGTATGCCTCATCAACTTTTAGTTATGAACTATGTCAGGGTGCAAAGTAAATTTCTGTCCATTTATTCCCAATTGACTCTGTGACCTCATCTTGCCTTTCAGCTTTAGGAAACATCTGTAGCTAAGAAGCTTCAATTTTATCTCTCTAACTTGGATCCCAGGCTTGGATACCCAACAGTCTCATCAATATATCCACTTGAACATCTTACTAGGTGTCTTAACTTTAACATGTCTAAAACAAATTAAAATGCTCACTACTAAACTCCCAATTACCACCCCAACCCCTCTACCCATCTTGAAATCCTTCCCATCTCAACTAAGGGACACTTCAATTTCATCATTCCCATTCTTAGGCCATAACTCTTGGAACTACCCTCAACTCTTCTTTACATAGACACTCCTTTCAAAATACATCCAGAATCTGATTATTGTTTTTTTTTTTCTATCACTTCCATTGATACCATTCTTGTCTACATTTCTGTCATTTCTCACCTAAATTATTGCAACAGCATTCTAATTGGTCTTCCTGCTTCTGCCTTGGCCTTCCTTGAGAATCTCTTCTGAATAAATTGACCAGAGTGAGCCTCTTAATATTTAAGTAAGACCATTTTATGCCTCTGCTCAAAACTTTCCACTGGATTTCCCATCTTAGAGTGGAAGCCAGAAGCCCTACAAAGCACTACATAGGGCCTCACTCACTGACCCTCACCACCTACTGCTTGCTCAGTGCACTGTGACTCCGCTAAAGCCCTTCAAGATCTCTCACTGCACTAGGAACATTTCTGCCTCAGGGCTTTCCATGCTTGTCATGCTTTTCTGCTTTCCATGCTCTTCCCTAGGTAAGGAACCCTTTGAAAACAACCCTCTGACTCTCACTCTCCTGCCAGTCCACCACGTAAATATTCCGTTGCTTAAGGTATTATTCTTATTTCCTTTACAGTTTCTCCCCTTCTCTAGAATGTAGGTTCTACAGAGCAGGAATTTTTGTGGGTTCTCTAGGCAGCAAATTGAATAGTGCCTTGCACAAGGCAGGGACTAAATTCAATATTGGCTAAATGAATATATAAAACAAAAGTGTTTCGAAAATGGCTCTGGAAAGTGTTCTAAATAGATCTACTGTCAAAACTACTTTAACTGCTTACTTAAACTGGAATCAGGCAATGGGGCAAAAAGCATCAGGGAAAGCATATGCAAATCCAATTCCCTCTGCTTGTTCACCTGTTTTCCTTAGTAGAACACATTCAAGGGTCATTGGTGTACATGTATTAGAACTTCCTTTCCTTTTATGGCCAAATAATATTCCACTTTTCATCAGGTGAAAAGTAATTGCATTGTTTCCAATTTTTGTTATTTTAAATAACACTGCTATGAACACTTTGTATATGTTTTGTGTGAATATGTGCTTTTATTGCCTTTTTTTCTTTTGTCAGTGCTGTGAACTGACCCAGGGCCTGCTAGGCACTCTACCATTAAGCTACATCTCCCACTCCATTGACATATGCTTTTTATTAATTTATTTATTTTTATTTAATTTTCTGCTTTGATGTGGTGCCAAGATTGGAAACCAGTGCCCCACACATGCAAGGCAAGCATGCTTCTACTTATCCACAACTCTTGCCCTGGACATATGCTTCTAATTCTCTTGGATATATATCTAGTAGTAGTAGTGCTAGTTTATACGGTAACTCAATATTAGCTTTCTGAAGAACTTTTTATGACCTCCTCTTTCTAAGAGAGTGGATAATACAAAATCATATAAAATATTAAGTATAACCAGAAAAGTGGGAAAATGCATAAAGAACAAATGCAAAATGGAGAAAGCAGATATAAATACATTAAATACTACTCCAACTCCACCAATAATCACTTTAAATGTGACTAGTTTAAAATGACAATTAAAGAAAAAGTTTCAAACTGAATAAAGAAACAAGACTCTACCATATATTGTCTATAAGAAACCACTTTGATTAATAAGACTCAGATACAATTACAGCCAAAAGATGAACAGAGCTGCACTATACGAACTAATCAATAAGAAATCTGCAATAGCTTTATTAATTTTATATAAAGTACATTTCAGAATATGGAACATTATCAGGGATAAAGTGGGACAAACTCCAAGAAGACATAACAATTCTAAATATGTAAGCATTTAACAACAGACTTCTAAATATGTGACACTAAAACTGATATAACTCAAGGAGAAATTGAAAAAATTTACTCCTAAAGTTGCAAACTTCCAAACACATCTCTCAGGGCTTAATAGATGAAGGAAGCAGAAAATCAATAAGGATATAGTTGACCTGAGTGGCGCTGTCAATCAACTTGATCTTATTGGCATTTCTAAAATACTCTACTCCAAAAGAATAGAGTACACATTCTTTTCAAGTTTACATAAAATTCAGAAAGGTTCACCATGTCCTGTGCCATAAAAGAGTCAGCAATGAATTTAAGACATTAGAAATAAAATAAAACATATTTTTATATCACAATGAAATTAAGCTAAAAATCACTAATAGAACGAGAACTGAAATATCCTAAAATATTTGGGAATTCAATAATACATTTATAAATAACACATGAGTAAAAATAGTCTTAAGGGAATTTTTTAAATATTTTGAATTAAAATGAAGAAAATACAATGTATTTTAATTTCACAATTTATCTAAAGCACTGTGTAAGCATTTAGAGCACTTAGGGGAATTTATGACATTAAATATACAGATGAGAGAAGAAAAAGGAGATAATTCAGTAATCTAGCTTTTAGAGGCCAAAGCCAAAAAAACAATTTAAGTTAAAGGAAGCAAATGAAAAAAAAAAAAGGAAAAAGAAAAAAAGGAAACAGAAAGAAAGAAAAAGAACAATCAATGAAATTTAAAACTATATGCCAGCTATATGCCAGCTTCATCATTCCTAATATCTGATCATAACATTATTCTAATGGCTAAATTGATAGTGCCTTAATATGGGTGTTTTCATAATTTAACCAATACCTTTTTAAAAAAATTTTTATTGTTGTTTGTTCAAAATATTACATAGTTCTTGATATATCATATTTCACACTTTGATTCAAGTGGGTTATAAACTCCCATTCTTACCCCATGTACAGATTGCAGAATCACATCGGTTACACATCCATTGATTTACATATTGCCATACTAGTGTCTGTTTTATTCTGCTGCCTTTCCTATCCTCTACTATCCCCCCTCACCTCCCCTCCCCTCCCCTCTTCTCTGTCTACCCCCTCTACTGTAATTCATTTCTCCCCCTTGTATTTTTTCCCTTTCCCCCCACTTCCTCTTGTATGTAATTTTGTATACCCCTGAGGGTCTACTTTCATTTCCATGCAATTTCCCTTCTCTCTCCCTTTCCCTCCCACCTCTCATCCCTGTTTAATGTTAATCTACTTCTCATGCTCTTTGTCCCTACTCTGTTTTTAGTTACTCTCCTTATATCAAAGAAGACATTTGTCATTTGTTTTTTAGGGATTGGCTAGCTTCACTTAGCATAATCTGCTTTAATGCCATACATTTCCCTCCAAATTATATGATTTTGTCATTTTTTAATGCAGAGTAATACTCCATTGTGTATAAATGCCACATTTTTCTATCCATTCATCTATTGAAGGGCATCTAGGTTGGTTCCACAGTCTTACTATTGTGAATTGTGCTGCTATGAACATTGATGTAGCAGTGTCCCTGTAGTATGCTTTTTTTAGGTCTTTAGGGAATAGACCAAGAAGGGGAATAGCTAGAGGTAAATAGGGAGCCAACATTTTGGGAACAAATATTTTCTCCTCACACTTCAGATAGATCCCTAATATCCAGAGTATACAAAGAACTCAAAAAATTAGACAATAAGATAACAAATAACCCAATCAACAAATGGGCCAAGGACCTGAACAGACACTTCTCAGAGGAGGACATACAATCAATCAACAAGTACATGAAAAAATTCTCACCATCTCTAGCAGTCAGAGAAATGCAAATCAAAACCACCCTAAGATACCATCTCACTCCATTAAGATTGGCAGCCATTAGGAAGTCAAACAACAACAAGTGCTGGCGAGGATGTGGGGAAAAGGGTACACTTGTACATTGCTGGTGGAACTGCAAATTGTTGTGGCCAATTTGGAAAGCAGTATGGAGATTTCTTGGAAAGCTAGAAATGGAACCACCATTTGACCTAACCAATACCCTTTAGAAAATCTTTGTAGACTTTAATTTGTGGTTATTACCTTTAAGTTTCTAGAAATAAAATTATATCTAATTAATGGATTTTTTAGTATAAATTTTAGGTTTTAAAATTGAGTAGACAATAGAGACCCTCACTGAGTTGCCTGTGACACAGGAAGAATACTTTAAGGGATCTTGCTGATCTTCTTCAAAACTGAAAAGACAACTAGAGAGCCTTGAAATATTTTTTATTTCAATGTCTATGCAGTTATAAAGCAAAACCTCCTTCTATGCCACTGACAATAAACTTATTTCTAGCATAAACATGTCTATAAATTGAACTTTTTCTTTCTAAACTGAAAATCATTTAAGGCAGTAAGGAGAGGAAACACCCCAAGTAAATGCAACAACTTGGAACAAGTGTCAGTCCCACTACCATGTTTAATTATAATGTATAAGAAATATGGAAAAAAGTAAAACATCCAATTCAATTTCTAACAAAACTATGAGATCAAAGTAATCCTCAGGTTCCAGAAGATGTTCAAGAGCCATTCAGACAGTTGAGAAAAAGCAGTTTCTATGTAGGAGAAAGTAGGGACAATATAGCTTAGCCTTTTATTTTTCCATAAATGATCTTTTCATCTATCAGTGCTTCACAAGTTTCCATGTGATTCAGTGTTTTACCACTGTCTGATGTCTTACCAGGGGGAGTAAAGCTTAGATGTTTCTGCTTCACTGTGTTGAAGTCACGCCCACTGCTCTGGCATGCCATAACAAAGAGAAATTCAGAAATTAGTTGTGGTTTCAATTGCTCTAATAAATCATTTTTCAGAGATTAATGTCAAGCATACATAAAACTAATCAATACACATAATTTTAGATTTGACTAAATTCTAAATGGTCTAGCTTTCTAAAATTCTATGTTTCTATATCTATTTTGCAAATGAACAGGAATGTTCAAAACGGAGTACTAGGAATGGAGTGCTGGGTTTTTTTGGGGAGAGGGACAGAAGTGTCAAATTTGTATTTCCTCCTGTTAATCACCCACTAGAGTAGTTCCTAATTTAAAAGGCTTAAGCTAAGAGCAAAAGTCAGGGGACAGCAAACAGGAAGGAAGATGCTTGCTTATGTCTGGTTCTGGTATAGGCTTTAGACCAATACAGAACACAGGGCAGCAGGCCCATTCCAATTTCAGCATTTCAGGAAATAAAAAATTAGGGTTTCTAAACCAGGAAGCCACCTTATACAGTGTTTACTGTTTCATATCTTTTTTTGGATGGAGAGGGAGGAAGGGGTACCAGGGATTGAACTCAGGGGCACTCAACCACCAAGCCACATCCTCAGCCTTTATATTTTTTAAGACAGGGTCTCACTAAATTGCTTAGTTTCTTTCTTAGTTGCTGAGTCTGGCTTTGAATTTGCAAACCTCTTAAGTCAGTTTCACAAGCTGCTGGAATTATAGTCATACTCCACTGATCCCAGCAATATATAACAGTTTTTTACCCCTAAATTCATTTAAAATAACCAAGTAGTACATTAAATGGTCATGCCACATTTTAACCAATTTACCACTAATAATATTTGAGTTGAGTTTTTGCTACATTTTGCTATCTAAATAATGGGACAAAACTCTTAATATATGCTGTTCTATTGTTTCCCTAGGACACATATGCTAAAAATTACATTTCTGCGTCAAAAGGTATACAGGTGAAACTAACATTTTTATTTGTGATTTGGGAAATATACATAAAGTTTTTAAAATTGTTTTTATTGTTTTCTTGGTGTTTGGGATTAAACCAGGGCCTCAAGCTGCTAAGTGTAAGCTAAACACACTACAAGTTACACATCTAGTCCCAAGATTTTAATGTTATGGAGTCATTTCCTTCCCCATCTCCTGGACTGAATCCAGGGGTGCTTTACCACTGAGCTTCATCCCCATCCCACAACCCTTTTTTAAATTTGAAGACAAGAGTCTTATTAAGATCCCAACACCTGCATCCTCCTACCTAAACCTCTGGAGATTCTGTGATTAAAGGGGTGAACACAGTGCTTGGCTTCACAAATTATTATTATTATTATTATTATTATTATTATTATTATTATTATTATTATTATTTAGTGTGGTTTTTTTCTTGAGACATAAGATCTCACTTTTTTCACAGGCTTATCTCAAAATCATGGACTCAAGTGATCTTTGTGTATGGGTCTGCAGAGTAGCTGGAACTACAGGCATGTGTCACCAAGCCCAGCTTTAAAGTTTATTCTTTTTTAAAAAAAATATTTAGTTGTAGATGGACACAATACCTTTGTTTTACTTATTTTTATGTGGTACTGAGGATAGAACCCAGGGCTTTGTGCATGCTAGGCAAGTATTCTACCATTGAGCCACAACTCTAATGTTTTTATTCTTTGTTTTGGGCAGTACTAGGTATTGAAGCCAGGATCATTATACCACTGAGCTACATTTACAACCCTTTTTACTTTGAGTTAGAGTCTTGCTAAATTGCCCGGGCTGGTCTCAAACTTAAGTTCCTTCTGCCTCAGGCTCCTGAGCTGCTGGGATGATAGGCTTATGATACTATGCCCAGTCATCTTAAATTGCTGTATTTTTATTCTGGGTTTCCTGTCACATGTAAAAGGTCTTATCAATATGAAATTATACAGCCAGGTATGGTGGTATGTACCTGTTGTCCCACCTGATCAGAAAGCAGCAGCAAGAGAATAACTTGAACCTACAAATTTGAGACCAGTCTGAGAATCACAGAAAGCCCCACAAGACCCCCAAAGAAAATGGGAAAAAAGATAAAAGTGGGGTGCTTCAATAACTAACAGGGAGAAAATAACCTAAATTTAAATGTAAGGTCTCTGGTTTGACTCAATGCCTAGCATGATCAAGGACAAGAGTTTCCATGCTTATTCATATTAGCCCCAAAGCAGAAATCTAAACTCTCCAATTCCTTCTATATGATAGAATATGTATGTATGTATGTATGTATGTATATATATCCCTCCCCCAGAACTGGGGCATTGACCCCAAGGACATCCTACCACTTAGCTTTATCCCTAGCTCTTCTTATTTTGGGATACAGTCTTGCTAAATTGCAGAGGCTGGCCTAAAGCATGTGATTCTGCTGCCTCAATTTCCTGAGTTGCTAGAATTAGTCATGTGCCACCAAACCCAGTTTACAATCTCTTTTCTAGCCAGTCCAGTGGTGCACACCTGCCTTCCAGCACTCAGCACATTGACATAGGAGCACTCAGCACATTGACCTCAGGAGTTCAGGACTGGCCTGGCCAATATACTGAGACTCCACCTCAAACAAACATAAAAACCACAAAACTGATTGTCAATTTTTCTTTCCTTCTCCACCTCTGTGGATTGAATCCAGGAGTGTGTTACCATTGACCTACAGTCCTATGATTTTTAGTTGTTTTTATTTTTTATTTTGAGACTTAATCAATTATCTTTCAGTTACTGATCCTTGACTTGTGATCCTCCTACCTCAGCCTCTTGAGTAGCTGAACTTATAGATGTGCACCCCTGTACCCAACTCTATTATTAGTTTTTAAGTATGCAATAAATTAACTGCAACAACCATATTGACCACTATATCTCCAATACTTACTCATGTTTAACTGAAACTTTGCAATTTATGACTAATATACTAGCCTATTAGGACTAATAATAAACAAGTTCCCTCCCTATTTTATGAAATAGTTTGAGGTGCACTTGGTATTATCCAGGCTGGTAGGCATCTGCCCCTCTCCAGCCCTTGCCAGGAAGGCAGCCAGGTCAGTTGCTGTGATTATTACTGTTGCCACATTTTTAGAGTGAGAGACATGCTGAATGTTTTGCCCAAGGTCAAAGAGTCAGGCAGTGTTGAGCTTGAGTTCCTGAGCTTGAGTCTCCAGAGTGCAAGGATCTTCCCTTCCAGGAGGGCTCTATCCTAGCTCCTCTGAGCCTCCACTCATGCCCAGAAAACCCACTTCTCTGAACCTAGGACAGACAGCACAGAAGCCATAAGAAGCAGCAAAAAATATGAGTATATAACAGGTGTGGGGGTCTTAGCACTCTTATCAGGAGAGTGAGTGAGGGCTCAGGCACAAATCCCCCACATGTGGCTCAGGAGATGAACTTCTGTGTGTGTCCTGGCATTGCTGGGTATGAAGGGAGAATGGGAGGCCAAGCCTCCCCTGAAAGCCTCCCAATACACCACTGAGTTAATGGTAAGCTAAACACAGAGTCAGTACATGGGGGCTCTCCCTAATCTTCATCCCACAGATCACATTCAAGTCTCTGCGTGCCTAGAGGCAGGACAAGAAAGAGGGCTGGAACCACATCACTGCAAGAGACCATGGGGGGCACTGTTGGTGACCCATCCCATTGCACTTCTAATGCTCCACTCTAAATGTTTTATATCATATGTCAAAAAAATTCCAATAAAAGGTAAATCTGGGGGTGCTGGGGTTGTGGCCCAGTGGTAGAGTGCTTGCCTAGCATCATGAGGAACTAGGTTCAATTCTTGGTACCATATAAAAACAAACAAGTAAAATAAATATATGTGTCCATCTACAACTAATACACACAAACACACACACACACACACACACACACACACACATAAATATAAAAGAAACAGAATTTTCTTTAAAAAAACTATTGGAATAGTCTCAGTCCTCATTAATAGCTGAGAAAACTGGGAACAAAAAATGTAAGGACTGGCCCAAAGCTAATTAGAAAGTTAGTGTTTCAGTCTTTTCTTTCTCTTTCCAGGGACACCTTAGTGTGCTCTGAAGCCCTGTGACCTGGACCCTGCATCCTCCAGGTCCATAATCCCACTCTTATGCCCCAAGTGCTTCAGCTTCAGGGCCAGCCTGACATCAGGGGCTTCCCCCAACACATGTGCCACACACAGACCCCCATGTTTCAAAGCACACCCAATACTCCTCACCTCCTGTAAGGGTGCAGACTTGCCACTCCTTGAGGAGACCTGAGTTGCAGACCTGGGCCCAGGAAGGTCTTTAAGATGGTGTGCTGAGTAGTGCACATCCATTGGCCCCCAGTTGGTACCCTGCTCCACTTGAAGGCATATAGCCTCCAACATGTACCTGCGAAGCAACAGACCAAATGCAAGGAGTCACTACCCACCTTGGCCTGGTCTCCTTGACCACTCTCACCCCTCAGCTAGAAAAGCACAGAGCCGAGGGCTCTCATCCAGGAGCCTTATCCAGGCTGCAATTCCCCTCTACCACATTTCTTGGGGCAAGAACCTACAATGACAAGGAAGAGTGAAATTCCCAGAAACTCCTAGAGCACCCTGGAGAAAACCCCAAAGGATAGGAACAGTGAGTGTCAGGGCCTGGGAGCTGGGGTCAGGGATCAGTTAAAAAGATCTGTCTTCACCCCACCCCACCAGCCCCAGGCAGGGTCCACCACTTGAGCCCTTGGTTTACCAACTCACTTGGGTCACAGGGGAGCACATATCATGATGGAACAGTTCCTGGTAAAGCCCTGGTCAAATGGATTATCATTATGGAGGGAGATGAGAAAGGGAAGAGGAGCTCAGAATCAGAAGGACTACATAAGACAATCTCCCAGTGACTCTCCCTAAGTTGGTCAGGTAAGCCAGGGCTCAACCTGGGCCTGAGGCCAGGCTCTAGGTACAGGGGTGCCCAAGAGTGAGTGACTCAGGGCCTCCTGCATTCCGAGGCTCCTAGGAAGAGTGACCTCCCTAGACCCACTTGTAAGTAGCTCTCCCCAGACAGTGCTGACCCAGCACCCACCTCTCCTACCTTCTCAGGGTTCCTCATTCCCTTGTGCCTCCCTTTGCAGGATCCTTGCTCTGTCTCCATTGGCCACACCTGTTCTCCCACCATGTTCTTCCATGTACCTTTTAAGATTTTTCTAGTGCTGTTCTGCTCGCTAAACTGATCCAAAGATGGTGTCACCACCCTGCTCCTCCTTTACTCTCTGAATCTTGATTTTTTTCTAAAAATCTACCTTAACTGAATTTCACCATCTGGGAGAGCAGGGGCAGTGGAGGATACCCAGACATATTTTCCTAGTCAAAAATCAGATTTTCCAGAAAAACATGGGCTGCAGGCCTTCAGTATACAAAGCAGGAAAGGTCAAGCTCAAAGGTCATTTCCTTCCCTGGACACTGACTGGCATCTCCTCTCCCTTATTCCACTTTCTTCTTCTGCTGAGTCCATCCATCAGCCTCAACCCCTCCTCCTTCCAGACCAGGTTGAGTTTCACCCCAACTTCAAGAGCTTCAGCTAGCAAACACTCTGTTATAATGGAAAGTGGCCCAGTAGCACCTCTATCCACCCCCAATTCTCCCATGGCAAACATATGAAGACTTTGATCTTCAATACTATTCTCCACCAGAAGGAAAGATGATTCCACATCAGAACAGTTCTGGAATATGTCCAAAAACAACATGAATCATGTCTTTTATGAGGTTCTGCCTCTTTTAAGGTGTTCACAGCACTTAAGAAATGAGTATACCACCAGGTGCAGTGGCGCACACCTGTAATCCCAGTGACTTGGAGCATCACAAGTTCAATGCCAGGCTCAACAACTTAGAAAGGGCCTCAACAATTTAGTGACACCCAATCAGAAAACAAAATATAGCAAGGTTGTGGATGCATCTTTGGTGGTAAAGTACCCCTGAGTTCAATCCCTAGTACCAGAAGAAAAAAATTAATAATGGCAGATTATTTTAAAAATTACAGAATTTTTAAACCTAGAGAAAAAATTTTGATTATAATACATATATATATTGTATAGAAAATATTGATTGTACATAAGGTATAGAAAATGCTTCAAGGAATGATAATAAATTCTTAAGAACTGATCAGTAAATGTGAATACCTTCCTCCCCCCACATGGAACCCTATCACACAACTGGAATCCAACAGCTCTGAGGCACATGGACCAGCCTCTCTCACTGGCTCTACTCCTGGCACTCCTGCTTCAATTCTGTGTCTTAAACACCCTCACACTCCACAGGACCAAAATCCAACAGCATCTTTTTCTTGCCCCATCTTCTGACCAACTTCCTGCTGCCTCTCCTTCTTCCCCTTATTCTGGGGGATCAGGGAATCAGGCTTCTCTGTTCCTTTCTCTCTTTCCTTCTATCCCCAAATGTTGATTCTTCTGTTTATTGGTTCACTCATTTATCCAGGTGTCTTTTCTTTGTGTGCTGGGATTGAAGAATTCAGGCCCTTGTACATGCTAAGCACAAACTCTATCACTGAGATGCACCCCCATCAAAAGTATGGGAAAGCCTTGAGCAAGCAAGAACCAATCCACTTACCAATCCACTTTAAGGTTGCTGAGCAGGATCCTTAAAGTCACAGAAATTACTTCCTTTATGGATAGGATTGGAGGCTTCTGTATAAGCACCTATCAGGTCTTGGCATCCCCAAGCTACTGCAGATGAGGTCCTAGTCCCAAGAGATCAATGCATGCAAAAGTACAGAAGGGAAGATGAGCCTGTTGGACACCACATATGTCTCCCAGGGGCATTCCCACAGCTTTTTTGGTCTCTGAAACCCATTTCTATTTCAGATCCACTGCCCTGGGCCGCCAGCCCCACACAGGAGCCCTGCAGATTCACACCTTCCTTGTTTGGGTTGGAAGGTACAAGGTGGAGTGGTGCCCAAACTGAACCTGGAATATCCAGCTATAGTAGCGTCTTGGTGCAGGCACACTTTCCATCTGTGTCCTTCGTATTCTAGACCTTTAGGAAGATTTTCAGATTAAATCAGCCTCTTTTGGTCTATAATAATATAATGAGATTTGAATTAATGGATTATAGTAATTGTGAGGGATTTTCTAAAAATATTTATTTAGTTGTAGATGCACACACAGTATCTATGTATTTTTATGTGGTACAGAGGATTAAACCCAGTGCATCACACGTGTGAAGCAAGCACTTTACCACTGAGGTATGGCCCAGGGAATTTTTCTAAATGACATTTTATCCCCTCTTTAAATAAAAGATAAAAAAGTAAGTAGTTATTTCATGAATTTAGTCAGTTAGTTGTAAAGCAGAAGAGCAAAATCCTCAGTGAATGGCAAAACAAAAGCCCCTTTTTTTGACATTTGCCTTTAGGTTAAGCCCCAACTTTTGTCTTGCCATTTTCAAACTTAAGCTCTTACCAGCACCAGATTCTGAGTTGGGCCCTGGCTACTATGCTACTCCTATCATTCAGAATCCTATAAGTGAGTTATCATTAGGTTTATCATAGAAAGCATATCATTTCTTATGAAAAATTGACATTTTCCCTTTTATTTTGTTTTATTCAGAGTGAGAAAACTAGAGGGAAATATGAAAAGCAAAGGGTAAAATATGAAAAAAATGGTCTCCTCTCAAGAATGAAGGAACTGGCAGGGGTTGTAGTTCAGTGGTAGGGGGCTTGCCTACCATGTGTGAGGCACTGGGTTGGATTCTCAGCACCACATAAGAAATAAATAAATTAAATAAAGCTATTGTGTCCATCTGCAACTAAAAACTTTTTAAAAAAGGAAGGAACTTAAATTTGATTAACAATTAGAAGTGTTTGGATAAATGATCTGCACACTTCTTTTACTGTCATTAGATATAAAAAGACAGACTCTTGATCTCCCATTGTTTATTAATGATCTAGGTTTATGAAAAAGTTTTTAGAAAATAGAAAAAATATCTTAACTCATTGCTTAAGAGATCCTGACAAATCGTAGAGTGTACTTACTAATCACTAAAGGCCACTAAAATGAAAACAATGTTACTGAGATGTAAAAAAATTTTAACTACCTAAAATAAAACTTTCTTTCCCAGCAACATTAATACACCAGAGTATATCCTAACATTTGAAAGGGTGGATGTTGGAGCATCAGGGTGCTGAAGACCAATGTGTCTCACTGATTCAAAGCAGAATCAAGAGGCAGAGGTTGTGTTGTCTTGCCTGCATAATGGCTCATTCCAACCACGCCTATTCACACCTCACCAAGCAAATATCTTCACTTCTGTTCTTTTTTTTTTTTAATTCATTAAATTTTATTATTACTATATAATTCAACTGTATAAAAATTATGTTTTCTTTATTATAATTTCTTTTCAGTGGTGGTAGGTGTGCTGCAGCAGCCAGCAACAGGGTCCTGTTTGTGAATGAAAAACAGATAAGGCTGTTTTAGCCTTCCCACTTTCTGCCCTGTGGGCCTGGGTCTCATTGGCTGTGGATTGTAGTCTAATGACTGCTGTGAGCTGTTCCCTGCTGGGAGGCCTTCACCTGAGAGCAGGCTGGAACTGCACTCTCGGGCTCCCCACAGACCAACTGAATCAGAATCTCCTGTTAAAGTATGAGCAGGTGATTCCTTTTGGTATTAGAGTTTGGGGAGCACTCTGGGAGTTAAAGAACGATTTTCTAAGGGTGTGGAAACCAGAATTAGACAGACATCAGTATAGATAAGTAAATAAAGTCAGGTCACATCTAGGAGGCCAATTTTGAGTGAGTCTGGAAAGTGGGAGACTGTCCCTGAGGGATCTTATCAGGAACCTGCCCCTGCTCCAACCTGTTGTCAAAGTAACCAGTCTCAGGAAAATCTCTGCTCTACAAGGAGCTATAAGGTTATTAGGGTGTTTTTCCTTTATTCCATCCTGCCCTTCCGCCTTCAGCCTACCTATTTCCCACCTTTTGGCCATCCCACCAAGCATTCCTGGGCCTAGTCATGACCACAGGAAGGAGAAAAATAAGGAGGGAAGGAGAACATCAAAGGAAGCCTAGGACATATAAAAAGGGCAGAACACCTGGCTTCTTGGGATACCAGGATAGCAGCTATGCCCCCTTTCTCCCTCGCAAGAGTAGTCTTTTAAATTAACCCTGCTTCATTTGCTTGCCTTGGCCTTCTTCTCTAATGTTCAAACTTCAACATGTGCAGAAGCAGCAGTCTTCACCAATAACCAGCAATATCATATTTGGAGGTTCATATTTTGAGGAGCTTACCTCTATACTGAGGTAAGCTCCTCTCCATACAACCCACATCAGTTTGAGGTACATCTTTCTTTCTCTTATTTTGGAGGATGATGGGTACCTGTCTGCTATTTAAATGCAGTTAGTGCAGCCACCACTCTTCAAGACTAGGGTGAAAGGTTTCTGCTCTAGGCAGCTGTTAATCACCTGTTAAACACAGAGCAGGTATGTTGGGGTCTGCTGAAGCCTCTTCCTACTCTTCTTTCCAGGCTCAGAGAGCAATTGGCTTGAGTACACAGTGTCCCTAGTCCCGATCTTCCTTGGATGTGTGGAAGTGGATGAAGAAGTATGGAACAACATGAGGAATTTCTGGCCTGAGCTACAGTCAGGGGAAAATCCTAAGGTTCCTTCTCTGAAAATTCCTCCAGGCTGCCCTAAGAGGTATAAAAGGTGATCTGTAGATGAATGACACTGAGGGAACGCCCCAGTTACATTTGCCTCCATTTGAGCCACACAACACTCCCAACCGCATGTCCATTCCCTCCTGAATGCTCCCTTCCTTTGCAAATCAGAAACACTGGAAAACACTGGAGAAGGAGGAAAGGGTGGGGTGGGGTGGGGTGGCGCAAGAGGCACCGAGGGGAGTGCGTGCGGTAGGGGGCCCAAGCAAGGGGCTCCCGGTTTGACCCGACGACCAAGAGCGACGCCACCCGACCCCACAGCACGCCACGAGACACGACGACGAACACGCGCATAGGGGCCCGGCACAGGAGCCAGGCCCCAGGACTGGAGCTTAAGGCTCCATGGTTAGGGAGGGCTGGCTTGGGTTAGGGGCAGCAGGCAAGGCAAGAGAGCAGGGAAGGGAAGGGAGAGGATCGCGCAGGCCAAGTTCAGCGCAGCGCCCACATCGACTGCCAGGTGTAAGGCTACGGGCAGCCAAGGGGGCCCAGGTGAGGGGCAGGGCTGTGTTTCCCCTAGGGAGCCTCGAGGTCTCAGAGGACAGCCCATTGCACTCCTCTGCAATCCTGGGGAGTAGATCCTCCAGACAGGGACCTGGAGCCAAGCAGGGCCAAAGGAGGGCCCTGGGTGTGGAAAGGCTGCCAGCGCCAGCATGAACCTTGGTGTCTGGGTGGGTAGGGACCCAGGACCCATGGAGGAGCCCAGGCTGGGGAGAATCAGGTTGACTGGAGGGTCCAGGCAGTGCAGGGATCCCAAAGCACCAGGGCAAAAGAGGGGAGGTTCAAGTGGAGGCACCAGCAAGGGGCCTGAGATCCAGAGATAGGGACAGGGCCAGGGTCCTGGAGATAAGTGGTCTGGGACTATAGCAAGGAGCCAGGCCCAGGTCTGGAAAGCCAGTTACCACACCTCCTTCCTGCATCTCCCCAGCTGCAGCCAGTGCCTTTCCTGGTCTCTGAAAACTGTGAGTACTGAGGTGAAGAAGCTGCTGGACAAAGTCCTAGGGTGAGTGCTGCTAAAAATGCACACAGGGCTGTGTGGATGGGGGTAAAGTGGGTCTGGAAGAGGGAATTAGAAGGGAAGTGGTGTAAGGTGGCCTGGCCCACAGGTGGACCCTCTTTCTTGTGTCAGACCCCTTGGTGGGTTTCTTGGTAGTCTGTCTTGCTTTGAAGTTTAAACTTGACTTGTGGACATTGACCGCATGATATTGATATGGGAGTTATAAGAATTTTCATCACTTGTGTGTTTTCAAAAATGATAGAAATAATGGACCCATGTGAGGACTGTAATGGAAATTCAGTAGAAGTAATTTGTAATGTCTGGCACATAGTTAAGTACCAGCAACATTTGCAAAATGAAGTAAAATAGTTGTATTCCATATAGTTACAGTGCTTAGGAACTTTGGTTTTTATGCTTAAGTGTTAGTAATAGTTGAGTGTTATCTTCTATAAGATGGAAGGGAATGATCAACTTTAGTTTCCACTGAGTATTAACTCAAATGGTTGAATATAGGTTTTCCAAGAAAAATGAAAATAAGATGTACTTAAGGAATACATTTGTTATTGGCTCATGTTTTTAGGCACTTGGTGGACATTTTCTTACCGTGAGGAACATTTATATTTTCAGTATAAAGATTTCATAGAAAAATAAGCAGAGTGCCTTTATTTTAAAATTAATGATAATTTCAGTTATGTATTTAAAAAATTAAAATACTTTTGTATTGATACTTGTCATCAAGTTCCTATAGGTTGACGCCTCCAGGATATTAATTGTGAGAAACAGAGTCTCAGGCAAGTGGTACATTTCTGGTGTTGTAACTAATAATTTTATTAAGTCAATATTTGTGGTTATATGATTGAGGTTTTATATATTTGATAAATATTTTTAAGAATAACTTCAGGGCTGAGGTTGTGGCTCAGCGGCAGAGTGCTTGCCTAGCATGTATGAGGCACTGGGTTTGATTCTCAGCACCACATATCAATAATTAAAATAAACGTCCATTGACAAATAAAAAAAAATTTCTAAAAAAGATGTAAAGATGCTATGTCAGTTTTTCATGGCTGTGATGAAAATAACCTAAACAAGAACAACTTGGAGAAAGAACAGTTTATTTTGGTTCGTGGTTTCAGTGGATGCAGTCATGGTCAATTAGCACCATTGATCTGGCACCCAAATGAGGCAGAATATCATGGCAGAGGGTATGGTAGAGAAAGCTGCTCAGCTCTTGGCAGTGGGGAACCAGGGTAGAAAAGGAAGGGGCCAAGGACAAATACTGTCCTCAAGGCCAAACCCATAATGACTTACTTCTCCATTCATGCCCCATATGCCTATACTTTTCACCACCTCCCTGTGGTCCCTTCAAATTATTAAGCCAACTAATAGATTAACCCACTGGTAATGTCAGAACTCTCATGAACATTCACCTCTGGAACATGGTGGCATTGCCTTAACCATGGGCTTTCCAGATTAAAAACAGTAACAGATTTTATTATTGGTTCTATTTTAGCATAATGTAGTTGTTATAACTGAGTTTCATGATGTAATTTGTTATATGACTTTGTATTGTCCAAGTGTCTAGAGTATCAGAAGAAACTCAGACTCAATAAAGAGCAGACATGAGGGAGGTTGTTTATTAGGGGCAGGGTTATAGCAGGGGAATTGATCCTATGAAGTCAACACAGGATTGACATGTTCACATGTGAGATGAGAAAAAGCAAATTCGCTTGAATTTGTTCTGGTTTGGTGGCCCCATATTGTTGGTGGAATTAGAAGACTAAGGCTCTAGGACTTGTTTTGTTCTTGTGATTAAAAACCAGGGCCTGGTACAAGCTAGGGAAGCAATCACTGATTGACACTCCTAGCTTTAGGCAGCAGGCTGTAAAATTTTAGGCAGCTTTTCTACCTTAGCCTCTCTTTGGAGCACAATAGACAATTTTAATTGTAAGGCATATAAGTAAGAGTAACTTATATAAAGGAACAAAATGATGCTTGTTCACAGGCATACACTTAAGGTATTGCTCTATGATGTAATGTTTTCTGACAAATGCATCCTGAGGTAATTTTGTCCATATGCAAACATCAGAGTATGTACCCACATAAAGTGAGATGGCTACATCACTAAGCGATCTAGTCTGATGGGACCAACTTATAAACTGATCTTCATTGACTGAAATGTTATGTCATATGTGACTGTAACTGGGACCACAGAGGTAAACCTTTTTGTCAACAGTTCAGTATTTTTTATGGGTTTGCATGATTCTCACACAAACAAACTGAGGTTTGAGCAGAAGACTTGTTCATGGACGTCTCCTATATCAGACTTCCAGAAAGGGCCAGTTTTACCCATTCCTAGCCAGTACCTGATGTGTGAGAATCATGTGACTGAAATGACTAGGAAGAAGCCCTTTTCATCTTGAGGGGCTATACTGGTGGCCAAGCCGGATGTCCCTGCTTCAGATGGTAAGTCTCCTTCCTTCATGTAGTGGTGGGGTGGGGTGGGGGTAGGGGGTTGACTAGAACTTTTGGTTTCCTGAGATTGGATTGTCATGGGACTGCTGGGCTCCTGTCACACCTGGGGCTGAACACTGGACACAGCAGCAGAGCTGGAAACATCACAGGCAATCAGGCCTCTCAGCTCTACCATGCAAGTGTGAGAAATAGGGTTATGAGGAAACGCCATAGGTGCACAGTAGGTATGTGTGCAGGAAATAAGATCCAGCTGAACAGTGCCAGTGTGGGCACCAGATATGGGGATTTGGCTGGGCAATGCAAGTGTTGTGGCCTTTTTTGGGGGAAGCTGCAGATAGATACTCCATAAGCCCCCCCCCCCCCATGCGCAACATCTCTTCCTTTTGGTGTTACTGGCTCTTTACACTTGTTGCCTAGATTTCTTGCTTTGGACCCGTTTAAATTCCTTTTTAATATTCCCTGCACCAGTCCTGTGCCATTATCCCATTCCCACATGTATACTGCCTGGTCGTAAAAACTTGGCCTCACATAATTACGATGTCATTGTGTACAACTTCCATGCCATAGATTCCCATCCTTGTCTAGGTTTCAAGACCCTTTCCTTAGATACATAGCCCTGGGACAGTAGGGATCATTAAGACATCCTCTTTCTCAGACCTGTGACCATGCTCCAGGACCCCAGACAGCCTGAGGTGGACTTGGGCCTTGAGCCTTCCTCCCCTCTGTGCAACCTGCTCCACTGTCTCCACTCCCTTCCTCCCATCCCCTGGGACTGATGGGGGGTGTGGTAACTGGGTCAAAGCTGAAGGACAAATGCAAGAGCTCATCGATGAGAAGAATCTCAATATCCAATGTACTATCCACTGCTTCCTCTTAATCCTCCTCAACTTTGTAACTTACTGCATCATCTACTAATTTTTTTCCTATTGCCAGTCTCTCCCCCACTAGAACATATACCCTGTTAAGGGCTGCATTTTTCCTGATAAGGAAAATACTGAAGCAAGGACCCTGCAGTCTAATTGAAAATGATCATGTTATGATTTGGACAGAAAGTGAAAATTGTTAATGCAGAACTATTCAAAAGTAAAATGATTAAACTTAAGGCTATGACCTAAATCAGTTCATCTTATTTTGAATAGAGTAATTGGGTGGTAATCATACACAGGTGGGGAGTGATTGAAGGAAGTAGGTCACTGGGTACCTATCTGGAATGGGTCCATATTCCCTATGGCCTCTTCCCCTTCCCCTCTTTCTGTCTCCTGGCCAACATCAATGGGGCAGCACTCCTCCATCATGCCCTTCCGCCATGACATTCTGCTTCATTTTGGGCCCAGAGCAATGGAGTACGTTCACCATGTACTGAACCTCTGGAACTACTTTTCTTGTCATGTACTTTGTAGTTAGTGAAAAAAACCTGACTAACACAGGCCACAAGCCTTGTCTAGGGGAGGTGAAGGATACAGGAATGCACATACTAGAAAATGCCTCCTTGGAGGGCCAACTAGTAAATAATTCTGCCTTGTAGGTCATCCAGTGTGCTCCACTACTCAACTCTGCTCCTGTGCCAAGAAAGCAGCCATGACTGTGTTCCAGTGAAACCTTACTTAGAAAAACATGTGGCAGGCCAAATTTGATGCAAAAAAAACCCATGCCCTAAATGAAGTAAAGTTCAAGTACACAGAAAAATGCCATCATTGGATTGGGTGGATCTGTCAAACAGAAACAACAATGGCAGAGGTTTTAACAAGTCTAACAGTGACACAAAAACCTGAAAATAATGCCCCATGCTGGGAGTGGTGGCTCCTACCTGTAATTCCAGCAGCTCAGGAAGCTAAGACAGGGGGATTGTTAGTTCAATGCCAGCCTCAGAAAATTATCGAAGCCCTAAGCAATTTAATGAGACCCCTGTCTCTATGTAAAATATTAAAAAGTGTTGGGTAGGTGACTTGGTAGTTAAGCACCACTGGGTTCAATCCTCAGTACCTAAAAAAATAAAAATAAAAATAAAAGATACCACATTGTTAGCTAGAGATAGGACCACAAATGTAAACATTAAGAACATGAATCTAACCTGAATCTAATATCAACCTCACAGCCACAGGAACATATTTTGTAAGGTCAACACCCACTTGAGTTTATAAGGTCAACACCCACTTTAGAGTTTAACACAGGTACAACTGAATTCTATAACCAGCCTCATGGCGGAGCTAAAGGTCACAAGCTTTCAGGGACCAGACAGGAGTACTGAAGAACATTTCTACTACCTGATGATATTTGCACCAATTACACAAAGTAGAAAATAAGAAAGAAAGAAACAAAGAAAGAAAATGAAAATCCATCATTTCTTATTCTCATGAAAATTATTGTAAAAATCATTGAATCAGCAATAACCTTATATTTAAGTCCCTTTCAGGGCTGGGATACAGCTCAGTTAATAGAGTGCCTACCTTGCATGCACACCGCTTTGGGTTCAATTCCCAGCACCACCACAAAAAAAAAGTCTCCCTTTCACAACAGACATAAAATATTTAAATTTTCAGGAACAAACAACATAAAAAATATGCAGAGCCGGGGCTGGGATTGTGGCTCAGTAGTAGATCCCTTGCCTAGCAGGAGCAGGACTCGGGTTCATTCCTCAGCACCACATAAAAAAAAAAAAGAAATAAAGGCATTGTGGGGTATCCATCTAGACCTAAAAAATAAAGATTAAAAAAAATGCAGAGCCAAACTTCAGTAAGGGGCACATGTGCTGACTGCAGGGAACACATGCCCTGCATGGGTCAAAAAAACATTAATTTTTGAAAAAAGATGTCATAATGAATGTTAATTTTAATCAATATCACAAACTTTGGGAGCAAGATAAAGTTGTTAAAAAATATATTTGAAGAGGTATGGGGAAGGGGGCCAACCTTGTAAAGACTGGCTGTGAACAGTGGGAAGCCAGAGTGAATGCTTTGTCTATTTCTGGACCATACAGTCCTGTAGGCAGGAGCAACCACACTTTTTTTGGTTGGAGGGGGGTGGTGAGGGCACTGCTGGGGATGGAACCCAGGGTCACTCTATCATGGAGCAACACTTGTGGCCATTTTGATTTTGAAACAGCATTTTGTAAGTTGCTGAGGCTGGCTTCCAACTTGCAAACTTTCTGCTTAAGTCTTCCCAGTCTCTAGAATTATAGGCATGGGCCACCAGGGCAGTCAGGTTCTTCTTCTAAGAAATCATTTTCTCCACCCACTTACTCCTTAAAGCTCCTGGGTAGCCTTTTCAGACTCCAGAATTACAAAGGCTTGGAATAATGGCATCTTCTGTCCACCTGGTCATGGGTTGAGCCTGGAACCAGGGCAGAGGGTGGCTTAGTTTTGGTGCTAGGCCATATGTTATGTAACTATGAAATATTTCTAAATACTTCTAAAAGTTTGATGTTTGGGTGAGTTTTCCCTCCTTGCTAGAACATGATGTGTTGCCAGACCTTATGTGTCCCATCACACTCTCCATGTGTCAGCCACTGACCTAATCTACTGAGATTCAGAAAAGATCTCAACTTCAGAGTTTTGTCATACACCCTGAGAGCTCAGGTTAAGGTAGGGCCACCTCTGTCATGTGAAAGTCCATGATATTTCTCTGAAAGCCTAGAGCCAAGCAGTGACAAGGCTCATCAGCTGTGAATTTATCTCAGAAGCCTCATCCACTAATACCACCTGTTAATACCATAGCAAATAGAGACCTTACCTGTTATCCTGACTGTCCACCAAGGGGGTCAAGCTGGCTTCTCCAAGAACTTCTCCTGTACAAGAATGTCTCAGCTTCAAAGACACTTTACTTTTCACAAAGCCTGTTTCCATATTAATTGAACAAGTGGGCTTTAAGAATTTTGGAAACTATTCTTATGTGTTTTAAGTACTTCATCTATCTGCTGTATTCTATGAAGATTTTTCACATTATTCTCTTCCCTCTGAGCATGTAAACCTACACAACAATTCTCATTGAATTTCAATAAACTCTGATTCAGTAAATCATCTCCTCATTTCTGTCATATACAACAACTGGCAGCCAGCAGCATTTTATAATCCATTGAGGTGAATGATTAAACAAAGTTCAAATTTCAATTTTAATTTTAATGAAAGCATAGAGAATACAAATTTCATAGCATTCTTCTTCATGCTCATTATTCCACTGTATTTTCAACTTTGATGACCTGGGAAGAATTTCTAAAAGTGGCATAAACTATAAGAATTCTGTGCCATGCTGAAAAACACTCTGTTAAATTAATTGAGTAGCATAAAACTGTTTTCACTATAACTTCTGCTATATGCACTACCCAGTACCTTAAGATGATGGCATAATTGTTTTTTTTTTTTGACCAGTAAGTATATAAAGGTAAATGAGTAAATTACTATTCTTAGTCTTTTCATTTTTAAATTTGGAAACTACTCTCTATCATAACAAACAAGAAAATTTTAATTATTTATATATTAAGGTAACAGGAATTAAACCTAAAGGAACTCAATCACTGAGCCACATTCCCAGCCATACTTTGTGTTTCATTTAGAGATGGGGGTTTCACCAGTTGTTTAGGACATCGATAAGTTGCAGAGGATGGCTTTGAAGTCATGATCCTACGGCTTCAGGCTCCTCAGCTGCTGAGTTTATGGGTATGCACCACCACACCCAACTAAATTACCAAGTTTTAAATACATGGTATACATAAAACAATAGGTTGGAAGCCGGGAAGGGTGGTATGTGCATGCAATCCCAGTGAGGTGGGAATCTGAGGCAGGAGGATCACAAGTTTGAGGCCAGCTAGGAAACTTAGTGAGACCCTGTCTCAAAAGCAAATTTAAAATAACTGGGGCTATAGTTCATTAGTACAGCACCCATATACCCCCAGTCCAGAAAATTAAGGTATGAAGATCTCTACTATCTACACCTAGTAAATTAAAGACAAACAATTTCAGATCATACAGATGGTTCAACTATGACCTGTCTACATCTCAGAACAAGGCTTATGTATGCATTTTAGAAGTTTCTTTCCAGGTTTAAGACCTCAAGAATACACACTGCTTTTTATGAAAACTCAACAACTGAGTGTTGTAAAGGCACACATCTCACAAGAAAAATTTACATACTCATGGGCTGATGATGAAATTTCCACATTCTTTATAATCCTACTGCCACTGTCTCTATCAAATGCCTAATACCTTGCTTAAATAAAAGCTTCAATTGCTTACTAGACCCTTAAAACAGAGACAAAAACCAAAGTTCTTTAGCAAGCTATTAAATCATTAAAAAAATGGAAAGCCCCAGCCCTTTGTAATCCCAGCAACATGGAATGCTGAGGCAAGAGGAATGCAAGTTGAAACCCAGCCTCAGCAACTCACCAAAGCCTTAAGCAACTCACTGAGGCCCTAAGCAACTCACCAAAGCCCTGTCTCTAAATAAAATATAAGAAACTGGCTGGGGATGTGATGCAGTGCCTCTGGGTTCAATCTCCAGTACCAAAACCTACCAAACAAACAAAGATATACATACAATAGCGACACTCCTGTGAAAACATTACTACCAGCAAGGATCACCAATATATCTTATTATACAGAAGATCACCACTGATTATCCTAAACACTTGAAAAGTCTTAATTAAAAACAGGAGAAGACTGGGGTTTTGGCTCAGTGGTAGTGAGCTTGCCTGGCAGGTGAGGTACTGGGATTAATTCTCATCATCACATATAAATAAATAAATTTTTAAAAAGGTCCATTGACAACTAAATATATACTAAAAACAAACAAAAAACATGAAAGCCAGGCACAGTGGTAACCATCTGTAATTCCCTCTCAGTCACTTGGGGAATAAGAAAGAAAGACAAAGTTAGTGAGCAGCCTGGGCAATTTAGACCTTGTGCCAGAATAAGTAATAAAATCTACTTTGGCTAAGCCAGGCGAGGTAGTGCTGAAAGACCCTGAGACCCCAAACCAGGATGGAGCACGCGAGACACTGGACGCAATCGGCAGGAGGGTTTATTCTCATAGGCGCCTATGGGTACACAGCAGCACCTCGGCCGTAGCTTCGGTGGCTTGCACACCCGGGCTCGGGGGTACAGAGTTTTTATAGGGAGAGGGGGGTCAGTTTTCAGCTTAGCACAGCAACAGCCATTCTATAGGTTCCTCGGAATTCAGTCCTGGGGTCACCTGGGGGGTAAACTTGTTTTTTTCCACTTTACGTTCTCAGAAAAGAAACCCATAAATTACATCCCGTCCTTATTGTTCCCGTTTTTTACCCTATTTCCTCAGGCTTGTCTTTCCCAAGATTATCTATATGGAACATCTGGCGGTGGCATTGTATAGCGTTTGGAGTGCTACACGCAGTCGGGGAGTGCTACGTGCGGCTGGGGAGTGCTTGTGGGGAGTGCTTTGTGCGGCTGGGGAGTGCTTGTGCATGGGGACTTTCTAGAGGGCGCGGGGGTTAGAATTCTTAACGTTGGGTCTGGGGCCCTGCAGTCTTTCAGTGCACACCTACAGTCTCAGTAGCTCCAGAAGCTGAGGCAGGAGGATTAACAATTCAAAGCCAGTTTCACCCATTTAACTAGGCAGTAAGCAAATCAGTGAGACCATCTGTAAAAAAATATTTAAAAAGGGCTGGGGATGTGATTTAGTGCTTAAGTGCCCAGGGGTTCAATGCCCTGTACATAAAAAAACCCAAAAAAACACAATGGCTGTAGCTCAGTTGTAAAACTCCCCTAGATTCAATCCCCAGTGTCAAACACACACACACACACACACACACACACACATACACACAACATAAGAATGAATGTCCAACTTGTTTATAAAGTACACACTTTTCTAGCAACTCTGCAAACTGAGGAAGGAGGAATCAAACTTTGAAACCAGTCTTAGCAACTGAGGGAGACACTTACTTAAAATATAAAGCAAAAAAGGACTGGGGCTGCGGCTAAGAGGCAGAGCACTCAGCTGGCATGTGTCAGGCACTGGGTTCGATCCTCAGCACCACATAAAATGTAATAAAGTTATTGTGTTCACTTATAATTTAAAAAATATCAAAAAAATAAAATAAATAGAAAGCAAAAAGGACTTGAATGTAGCTTAGTTACAGAGAATATCTGGGTTCCACCCCTAAATGCTCACAAGAAAAAAAGAATGTTGGCCCATGAGTGCAGCTCTGAATTTAATCCCCACTCCTGCCAAAACCAGAGTACATATATTATCATTCATTAAATTGCTTATGTGGGCTGGGGATGTAACTCAGTGAAAGAGTCCTTGCCTAGCATATGTGAGGCACTGGGTTTGATCTTCAGCACCACATAAAAATATACAAAAACAAAACAGAGGTATTGTTTTTATCTATAATCTAAAAAAGTATTAAAAGTTCTTGTTTGAGTTATAAGAATACTAGAAAACAAATATCTTTACAAACAAGAATAGCCAGTTAGAACACAATGGTGGAAAATTCATTAGGAATAGACATGTTGGTTGTTGGTGCCTCCCTGCACAAGAACACTAGACATTAAACCCAGGGCCTCCACGAATGCTCAACATTGAACGTATACCTCAGCACAGAAATCAGCAATTGTTAAAAATATTAACAATTCAAAGCCAGTTTCACCCATTTAGAAATAAACTCACATGCAAGTTCTACAATTATAAAACTGCAAAACTTTTTTGAAATGAGAAAAAACATCACCCAACTTGAGTCAAACCTCTATTTCGATGAAAAACATGAGAAACACAAAAGAGGGCTGGGGATGTGGCTCAAGCGGTAGCATGCTCGCCTGGCATGCGTGCAGCCCGGGTTCGATCCTCAGCACCACATACAAACAAACATGTTGTGTCCGCCGAAAACTAAAAAATAAATATTAAAATTAAAAGAAAATAACACAAAAGACAAAAGCCTAAACCTGGACCCAGGGGGTACCAGCCTGTAGTCCCAGCTGCTCAGAAAGCTGAGACAGGAGGACAACTTGAGCCCCAAACTTTATTGCAAACCTGCACAACATAGGAAGATCCTCTGAAATAAAGAAGGAAAAAAGGAAGGAAGAAAAAAAGAAAAAAAGAAAACAAGCAACAAATATGAAATAACTCTACTCCGGAGCTGGGGCCAAGGAAGAAAAGTTGCAGTCTAACCTGCTTCTAAATAAAAACTGAAAAGTGCCAGCGATAAAGCTCAGTGGGAGATCACCCTTGGGTCAATTCCCTAGTTCCAGAAAATAAAAAAAATAAAAATAATAATAATAATAAAACCATAGAGCAGTTCACAAAGAACTGGACAGGCTGGCATAGTGGCACACATGAGCTTGGGAGGCTGAGGCAGGAAGAGCACAAATTCAAAATCAGCGTCAGCAATTTAGTGAAGCCTTAAGCAACTCAGCAAGTCCCTCTCTCTAAATAAAAATTAAAAAATTAGCTGAAGATGTGGCTCAGTGGTTAAACTCCCCTGTGTTCAATCCCCAGTATCAAACACACACACACAAACACAACACAATGAATGTCCAGGTGTTAAAGACGTACACTCCTTTAATGAATCCCAGCATCTCTGCAAAAAAAGGAAGGAGGAACCAAATTTGAAGCCAGCTTTGGTAACTGAGGAAGCCACTGTCTTAAAATAAAAAGTAAAAAGGGCTTGGGATTTAGCACAGTGGTAGAGAATCTCTGAATTCAATCCCTAAACTACCAACTTAAAAAAAGAGTTGGCCAATGAGAGCAGCTCTGAATTTAATCCCCAGTTCTGCAAAAAATAGAGCATTTAATATTATGAACCTTTAAAAAAAGGCATCAGAATGCTAGAAAACAAATATCTTTATAAACCAGAATAACTAATTAGAACACAATGGGGGAAAACTCATTAGGAATAAATGAGGGTTTGAAGAGTTGGGGGGAGGTGTACGTGATGATGCAGGTGAATGCTAGGCATTAAACCCCAGGCCTCCGCACACATTCTCAACATTCACCCTACACCCTCAGTACAGAAATCAGCAATTGTTAAAAATATGTAACACCTAGGAATAAACTCTTATGCAAGCTCTACAATTATAAAACTGCAAAATTTTCCTGAAATGAGGAAAACAAAAGACAAACACCTAAACCTGGACCCAGAATGTACCAGCCTGTACTCCTGGCTTCTCAGAAAGCTGAGACAGGAGGACACCTTGAGCCCCCAACTTTAACACTGCACTGGACAATATAGGAAAACCCTCTTCCAGAAAAAGAAAACAAACAACAACAAATATGAAATAACTCTACTCCAGAGGTGAGGCAGTAGGATGAAAAGTTGCAAAATAGCCTGATCTAAAAAAAAAAAAAAAGGCCAGAGATAAAGCTTAGTGGTAGATCACCCCTGGGTCCAATTCCAGTACCTAAATAAATAAATAAATAAAGCAGTTCACAAACAACAGGATAGGCCTCAAAACAAACAAAAGAAAGACATATGTACAATAGCAACACTCCTACAGAAACAGTACTACCAACACCAATCATCAATACACTTACTATACATAAGATTACCACTGATTATCATAAACAATTTAAAAGGAAAACTCTTCATTACAAATTGTGAGAGGCAGGCATAGAGGTGACCATCTATAATGCCCCCTCAGTTGCTGAAGTTACACAGCGTCCTAGGAATTCAGACCTTCTGCCAAAATAAGCAATAAAAATTGTCATAATTAAACCAGGCAAGGTGGTGCACACCTGTTACCCCAAGGGCTCCAGGGGTGAGGCAGAATGAATGTGAGTTCTAAGCTAGCCTCAGCAATTCAGCAAGGCACTAAACAACTCAGTGAGACCCTGTCTCTAAATAAAATATTTT
This sequence comes from Ictidomys tridecemlineatus, assembly GCF_052094955.1. Classification (NCBI taxonomy): domain Eukaryota; kingdom Metazoa; phylum Chordata; class Mammalia; order Rodentia; family Sciuridae; genus Ictidomys; species Ictidomys tridecemlineatus. Next base: position 171,753,336 of record NC_135479.1, read on the forward strand.
AAAAAGGCTGAAGATGTGGCTCAGTGCTTAAGTGCCCTGGATTAAATTCATAGGAAAAAATAACAACAAACAAACAAACAAACAAAAATGCATAGCTATACCTTAATGATGAAATTTCTCTGGTTTGAATACCCAGTATCAAAAACACACAATACACACACACACACACACACACACACACACACACACAAGCACACACAAGGGAATTAATGTCCACCTGCTTACAGAGATTCATTCCCTTAATCCAAACAACTCTACAAACTGAGGAAACAGGAATCCCAGTTTGAGGCCAGCTTCAGCAACTGACGGAGACATTGTCTTAAAAACTACAATAGGGGCTGGTTTGTGGCAAGGCACTGAATTCCATCCTCAGCACCACATAAAAATAAAATAAATTACAGGCAGTGGGTCCAACTACAACTGAAAAAAAGAAAAAGAAAAAACTTAAAAAACATAAAAAGACTTTGAGATGTATCTCCGTAGCAGAAAAATATCTGTGATCAACCCCTATATTCCTAATTAAAAAAAAAAAAAAAACTGGCCCATCAGTGCATCTCTCAATTTAATCCTCAGTTCTGCCAAAAATAGAGCATGTATATTATCATTCATTAAGTCATAAGAATGCTAGAAAACAAATATCTTTATAAACAAGAATAACCAGTTAGAACACAATGGGGGAAAACTCATTAGGAATGAATGAGGAATTTAAGGGTTGGGGGGTGATGAACACCGGGCCTCCACACGTGCTCAGTATTTACCTATACTCTAAGCACAGAAATCAGCAATTGTTAAAAATATGTAACACCTAGGAATAAACTCCCATGCAAGCTCTATAGTTATAAAATTCAAAACTTTACTGAAATGATAAAAAACTTCACCCAAATGGAGTCAAACCTCTATTTGGATAAAAATCATAAGGAAAACAAAGACAAATGCCTGAACTGGACTCAAAAGGTATCAGCCTGTAGTCCCAGCTGCTCAGAAAGCTGGGACATGAGGTCAACTTAAGCCCTGAACTTTAAGGCTAAACTGGAAAACATAGGAAGAACCTCTTTCAGAAAAAGAAAACAAACAACAACAACAAATATGAAATAACTTTACTTCAGAGGTAAGGCAGTAGGATGAAAACTTTTATGGTAGTCTGCTTCTAAATAAAAAATAAAAAGGGCCAGGGATAAAGCTCAGTGGTAGATCACCCCTAGGTACCATTTCTAGTTCTTGGAGAAAAAATAAATAATAATAGAACTATAAAGCAGCTCACAAACAACAGGATAGGCCTCAAAGCAAACAAACAAAAGATATATGTACAATAGTGACACTCCTGTGTAAACATTACTACCAGCACCAATCACCAATAAACTTACTATACATAAGATTACCATTGATTATCATAAACACTTTAAAGGAAAAGTCTTCATTAGAAAATGTGAGAGCCAGGCATACAGGTGACCATCTATAATTCCCTCTCAGTCTCTGAGAGGGGAACTAAGGCACTAAGGCAGGAGGAATGAAAGTTAGAGAGCAGCCTGGGAATTCAGACCTTCTGCCAAAATAAGCAATAAAATTGTCATGGCTAAACCAGGCAAGGTGGTGCACACCTGTAATCCCAGCAGCTCCAGAGGTGAGGCAGGAGGATTGTGAGTTCAAAGCCAGCCTCAGCAACTTAGCAAGGCACTAAGCAACTCAGTGAGACCCTGTCTCTAAGTAAAATATTTTAAAAAGTCTGAAGATGCGGCTCAGTGCTTAAGAGCCCTGGATTCAATCCCTAGGGAAAAACAACAACAACAACAACAAAATGCATAGCTGTAGCTTAATGTTGAAACTCCCATGGTTTGAATCCCCAGTATCAAACACACACACACTCATTCACACACACTCACACACACAGGACACACACACGATGCACGCACACACACACAGGATGCACTCACACACACACACACACACACACACACAAGGGAATTAATGTCCAGCTGGTTACAGTGGTACACTCCTTTAATCCCAACAACTCTTCAAACTGAGGAAAGAGGAATCCCAGTTTGAAGCCAGCTTCAGCCACTGAGGGAGACATTGTCTTAAAAAGTAAAATGTGGGGCTGGGGTTGTGGCCTAGCAGGTGCGAGATGCTGAGTTCCATCCTCAGCACCACATAAAAATAAAATACAGTCAGTGGATCCAACTACAACTAAAAAAAAAAAAAAAAAAAGGAAAAAACTCAAAAAATGTAAAAGGGTTTGAGATGTATCTCCATAGAAGAAAAATATCTGTGATTAACCTCTAAATCCCCAAAAGAAGGGGAAAAAAAAAGCTGACCATCAGTGCATCTCTCAATTTAATCTCCAGTTCTGCCAAAAATAGAGAATGTATATTATCATTCATTAACTCATAAAAATGCTAGAAAAAAATATCTTTATTAAAAAAAATAACCAGTTAGAATACAATGGGGAAAACTCATTAGGAACAAATGAGGAGTTGAAGGGTTGGGGGGTGGCTGGCGAGCCGCTGCAGGTGAACACTAGACATTAAACCCCAGGACTTCCACACAGGCTCAACATTCACCCTATACCCTCAGCACAGAAATCAGCAATTGTTAAAAATATATAACACTGGGCTGGGGATGTGGCTCAAGCAGTAGCATGCTTGCCTGGCATGCGTGCAGCCCGGGTTAGATCCTCAGTACCACATACAAAGATGTTGTGTCTGCCGAGAAGTAAAAAATAAATATTACAAAATTCTCTCTCTCTCTCTCTCTCTCTCTCTCTCTCTCTCTCTCTCTCTCTCTCTCTCTCAAATATATATAATAAAACACTTAGGAATAAACTCTCATGCAAGCTCTACAATTATAAAACTGCAAAACTTTCCTGAAATGATGAAAACTTCACCCAAATGGAGTCAAACCTCTATTTGCATGAAAATCATAAAGAAAATAAAAAACAAACGCCTAAACCTGGACCCAGAAAGTACCAGCCTGTAGTCTCAGCTACTCAGAAAGCTGAGGCAGGAGGACAACTTGAACCCCGAACTTTAGGACAACATAGGAAGACCCTCTTCCAGAAAAAGAAAACAAACAACAACAACAAATATGAAATAACTCTACTTTTGGAGGTGAGGCAATAGGATGAAAAGTTCCAAGCTAGCCTGCCTCTAAAAAATTTAAAAAGGCTAGGGATAAAGCTAAGTGGTAGAACACCTCTGGGTCTAATTCTTAGTACCGGCAAAAAAAAAAAAAAAAAAAAAGAACCAAAATCAATTATAAAAAAAGACTGGCTGGGCAAGGTGGCACACACTCCATAATCTCAGCAGAGCTCAGGATGTTGAGGCAGGAGTACAAATTCAAAGCCAATCTCAGCAATTTAGCAAGGCCCTAAGCAACTTAGCCAGACCCTGTCTCTAAATAAAATATAAAAAACCACCTGGGAAAGTGGTTCAGTAATTAATCTCCCTGAGGTTTAAACCCCGGGACTCCCCCAAAATATAAAAAGACAAAATGTTCTACCACACAGGTGCTGAACAAAATGCAAAGGAAGTCTATCTACCGAACCGACAGAAATGCAGACTCACAACCCTGTTGCTGGACCTTGGGTACTGACCCAGAGATTTCACTTCCACAAACTCATTTTGAAGAGTTAGGGCCAATTCAACAAATATATTCCACAAACTCGCTTAAATAAGGGCAAATAATGTGGGCGAACTAGTGCCTGAGTAGATCCCAAGTATTCCGGAGCACGAGCCTAGAGGATACCAATTTTATGCCAATCTCAAGCAAGTCAGTGAGACCCTATCGACTCAAAATAAAAAGTAAAATAAATAACAAAAATGGACTGAGGGGGCTGGGATTGTGGCTCAATGGTAGAGTGCTTGCCTACCATGTGTGAGATGTGGAGTTCAATTCTCAGCACCACATATAAAAAAGTAAAATAAGATTCATGACAACTAAAAATATATTTTGGAGATGTAGCTCAGCAATAAAGTAGTCCTAGGCTCAATCCCCATTAGCAAAACTAGTTTAAACAAACAACAGCAGACTACTATGAGGAAGTATCAGAGCTTTGGCTCATTCAGGCTTCTAAAACAAGACCCCATGGCATCTCTACCTTGCAAACAACCATTTATTTATTACCGTTTTGCAGGGGTAGAAGTTGGCGATTGAAGACTGCTTCCAAATTGCTTAAGACACCTTCCTGTAGGCTCCTCACAAAACAGAGAATCACTTTGGAATTTTCTTTACATAGCCACAGCTATATCCTGGGGTGTGAACTCAACCCCCAGGGTCAAAAGGTGGAAGGGTCCTCCCCCTAGGAGATATGTTTCAGCACACTAATGGCACACTTCTGGCATCACCACTCCCTCAATAGGGTGCAGTAAATTAGAGTGCATCCAAACAAAATATCACTCAGCCTTTGGGAAACTATTAGACCATGAGGCAAACAAACTTTTCATGTTGTGAGACAACTAAGGAAATCCAAACACCACCAAACACAATACTAATGAATTACTGTTGATAGTCTTAACTATTTGTGAAAACAGCATTAAGAGATACACAATAGAACATTCAACGCAATGGTTTTGCTGGCCATGCATGGAGAACTATTGAAGAGGTGAAAAGTGGTAAAAGCACAATCTCTCAACTTTTGTGAATATTGAAAATGCTCCAGGGATTCCTTCTCAGTGAAGGAGCGCTCCTGCTCCTGCTCCTGCTCCCGTCATGATATGAGGCACTGGGTTCCATCCTCAGCACCACATAGAAATGAATAAATAAAATAAAGGTACTATGTCCATCAAAACTAAACATAAATAAAGTAAATAAATAAATACAAAAGAAAGAAAATGCTCCACTATTTTTTTTAGTTATTCATGTTTCCATTTACTGATATGAAAAACCTTAAGACAAACTGTCACATAAAGCAGCAGGAAACAAGCCAGGTGCAATGGCAAAGGCAAAGGCATGTAATTCCAATGGCTCTGGAGCTGAGGCTGCAGGCGTGTAAATTCAAAGCTAGCCTCAGCAACATAGTGAGGTCCTAAGCAACTTTGCAAGACCCTGTCTCTAAATAAAAATTTTAAAATGGGCTGGGGATGTGGCTCAGTAGTTAAGTGCCCCTGGGTTCAATTTCAATTTATTTATTAGTGCCAATAAATGAATAAATAAGAATCGAAATTTTAAAATACCAGGGAACAAAATGTGAGTTCATTCAGGTAAATTTATGTGTTATATGTGCATAGTAAACAGAAATCCAGGGTGATAACCTCAAATTAACTATTAAAATATTAATACTGAAGTCACATTAGACTATGATTTCCATGACTACTTCCTAATGAGACATTTCTACATTACTTGAATTTAAAATAAACTCTGTTTTCACAATTTAGTAAAATAAAATTATTTAATTTTCTAAATGATACAGAGGCACAAACATTAAGAAGCTCTACTAAGGTCCTAGGAACATAGCTCAGTGGTAGGGTGCTTGCCTAGGATTATGAGTCATATTTGATCCCCAATACCAAAAAGCAAAAAAGAACTATAAGGGGCCAACAAGGAGGAGATTAAAGCTGCAGACCTTAGGTCAGTTGAGGGTCACCCACAAAAAAATCCAAACAGCAAGGGGCAATAGAAGCAGATACCTTAACAGACAGTGGGCAGAGCAGCACAGTTCAGAGAACCACAGACCAATCAGAGTCAGGAGAGTTAGGGAGGGGTTGAGTGGGCAACCAAAGAATTCTGATTCTCCTTCACAAGACAAAAAAGACAAAGGAAAGAAAGAGCAGGCTGCTAAATTTAGCAACAAGATGTTGAGGACCTAAAGGAAGTGCTCAGCATAGTATTCTATGCAAATAATGTAAATTACCAGAGGGGCCCCCCAGTCCAACAGGAGTTCAAGCACAGATCACAATCTAGGGGGAGAGGGACTGTTCCCAGAACAGCCAGAACACCCACAGGTTTTCTAATAAGACAGCTCAGACGCTGAGGCCTAAGAATATTTTCCATCCCTTTGCACCTAAAAAGAAATCAATCTGATGCTAAAAATTTAAAATTATAATCCCTTCACTTCACTGAAGAAGTACATGATGCAGGTACCACCACCCTTGTGTTCACAAGAGAATGAAAGGCCAGCAGTTTGTGCTAGATTCAGCATCTGTCTCCACACTGGACTTTAAAGCCCTTCTTAGAAGGTCACCCACAGGCCAAGAGCAGAGGCTCATGTTTGGAGGTCAACCACTAGGGGAGCAGAGGCAGGAGGACTGAGAATTCAGTGCCAGTCTCAGCAACTTATGAGGCCCTTAGCAACTTGGTGAGACACTGTTTCTAATTTAAAAAGTAAAAATTGGCTGGGGATGTGTCTCAGTGGTTAAGTGCCCCTGGGTTCAATTCCTGGTGCCAATAAATAAATAAATAAGAATCAAAATTTTAAAATACCAGGGAACAAAATGTGAGTTCATTCAAGTAAGTTTATGTGTTATATATGCATGGTAAACACAAATCCAGGGTGATATCCTCAAATTAACTATGAAAATATTAATACTAGAATCACATTAGATATGATTTTCTCGAGTACTTCCTAATGAGATCTTTCTACATCACTTGAATTTTAAAGTAAACTCTTTGTTTTCACAGTATAGTAAAATAAAATTATTTAATTTTCTAAATGATACAGAGGCACAAACATTAAGAAGCTCTACTAAGGTCCTAGGGGCATAGCTCAGTGGTAGGGTGCTTGCCTAGGAGTGTGAGGCATATTTGATCCCTAATACCAAGAAGCAAAAAATAAGTATAAGGGGCCAACAAGGAGGAGATTAAAGCTGCAGACCTTAGGTCAGTTGAGGGTCACCCACAAAAAAATCCAAACAGCAAGGGGCAATAGAAGCAGATACCTTAACAGACAGTGGGCAGAGCAGGACAGTTCAGAGAACCACAGACCAATCAGAGTCAGGAGAGGTAGGGAGGGGTTGAGTGGGCAACCAAAGAATTCTGATTCTCCTTCACAAGACAAAAAAGACAAAGGAAAGAAAGAGCGGGCTGCTAAATTTAGCAACAAGACACCTAGGAAGTGAAGAGAGTGCTCAGCATAGTATACAAATTTCCAAAGGTGCCACCCAGTCCAACAGGAGTTGAAGCACAGGTCACAATCTAGGGGGAGATGGGATGTTCCCAGAACAGCCAGAACACCCACAGGTTTTCTAATAAGACCACAGCTCAGACCCTGAAGCTTTTAAGTGGCACTCCCTCTCTCCACAGGAAGGTCTTAACTGGGCTTCTCCAGAAATCTTTACCATGGCTGATTTTAGGACTGTCAGCAAAAGAGTCTCTGCAAAAAGTTCAATGTAGATAAACTTCCTATATTCTTGTTTCCCTGTTTTACTTGTCCACTGGCAGAGAAGATAGCAGCACTCCAGGAGCTGGACACCCCTTTCTAGTTTTTCACAAACATATTCAGTATAGTACTTTGAAGAAATGTGCAAACAAGCCCTCTGGCCTTGTTCTGGGCTTCACAGAGATGTCTATATTTTTAAGATAAGTTACAATTGGGTTCCTTGGTAACAACTGGCAGGGAGAGGAAAAAAGGGGAAAAGAAGCTCTCCCCTTCTCAGGTGTTGTCCTTGAAGAGTTGACTTGCCCAAAACAGTGAAAGAAAAAGCTGCTTTTATGTGAACTTCTGCAGACTGTGAACTTCTGAGACCCTCCCCTTACATGCTGGGTATAAAACTCTGGAACTCCCTGAACTCGGGATTCAGGGAATTGATTGATTACAGCAAAGGCTGTACCCTCTGAACCTGGCTACAGCCAAATAAAATTGTTTCCTGCCATCTTCGGTGCCTTGCCTCGTTTGTCCCTACAAAGATCAACCTATGTTGGGTCTAGAGTACTGTCCAAGGTAGTTGAAGCTGAAATGAACCCGGGGAGTCACCAGAGTAGTCTCTGTTCAGGGACAGCGAGCAGAGGGGAAACCTTGACTCCCTTTTTGTTTGGTTGGGAATTATTGGAATTTGGGCGGTATAGATATTCTGTCGTGGCCATGTCTGAAGGAAAGTGTGTGAAACTTTGTGAATGAGACAAAGGGAAGGGTTCAGACCCAACCCAAGGGCCAAAGCAAGTGCAGAGTCCTGATCCGCGGTTCTGTGGCACCTTATACAGTCTATGGCGGAATTTCACCAACTAATATCCAGGTGAAAGCTCCAGGTCAGCGGTTGATACCGACTTGCAAGGCTAAGAGGGCCCTAAGTCCCCATGAAAGGAGCGGCAGGAGATGGACAAAGCAACTTTTCTCCTAAGTGTATTTTGTTCTAAGTGTGCTTCACCGATGCTGGGTGGAACATGGGAGGCACACTAAGGAAACTAAGCCTTCTGAAATGTGTTAGGAACCTTTAGAAAGTTTTCCTGGTAACTGTGGAGTGAAACTCACTCCACAAATATTGTGTACTCTGTGAATTAGAATGTGGGCTGGCCACCAGATGGATCTTTAGAAGAGAGAGTCATTTCTGAGGTCCTGGAACCCCTGAACCAATTTTCTTATATTGATTGCTTGCAAGAGATAGTTCAGAAACAGCCCCCTTGGTTGAAAGCCTGTCTAGATAGACAGTCCAAGCTGATGTTCACCAGGAGCATTTCTAATACCCAGCAGAAAGGAGCTAAACAGAAAATCTGACTAGGAAAGAGGAAGGCAAACAGTTTTTCCTGTGAGCCAGAAGACGACCCAATCCCTTATGTGCCACTCTACCCAACTTTGCCAAGACCACTGGGACAACAGACTCTCCTTTCAGCCCCCTTGTCCTCAGAGGCAACACATGATGGCCCCCAATACTGGCTATTCCTTCCTCTGTGATGTCCTCAGAGCTAAAGGCTTCCTAGGACCAAAGACTCTTTCACCTTCAAAGATGAAGGTAGAAGATCTGTCCTAAGACCATAGCCACAACTTAGATGAGAACTCTCCAGATGCCCCTGCAAGGGACTAAAGGACATACCCATGTTGACCAGAAGGGAAATGTCTGAGGGGGACAAGGCAGTTTTGTGTGCCAGCCTTTCACCACCACTGAGGTCATAAGCTGGAAAAATCATACTCCCTCCTACATGGAGAAAGCTTGGGCCATGACTGATCTGATGCAGCCCGTTATCCAGACCTAGGACGGGGCCTCAAGAAAGAAGAACGTCTAAAAATTAAGAGATGTCAAGGAGCCCTCATAGAAACTCTAAAAGAAAAGTAAAAAGAGAAGAAAACACAGTGTCTGGGCCCTGAGCCCCAGCCTAAGCCCAGTACATCTGCAGACAATCAGAGCTGAGATAAGCCTCCCGCTGCTCCAGCATCTCCATGTTGCACCCTCCATAGCCCTGAACATTTCTCTGGCAGCAATAATCAAAGAGATGTGCCCAACTGACTCAGAGCTAAATGTCCAGGCCACCTCCGCTGCCGCCCCTCTGTCTGCCCAGAGGTGTCCGGGGGAGGAGGGGCACATACAAGTGTAACAGCCACAATGCAAGTTTGTCAGTAAAGAAATGCACAGGTGCAAGCAACAGATGATCAATGCAGCCTTAGAGGGACAGGCTCAGAGAGCCATTTGCCAAAAATTACCATCCTAGAGGGCTTTACTGAGAAGTGTTCCAGTGAGTTGATTAAGGTGGCCACCACAGTTTTCATCAATCGAGATCCAGAGACTCAAAGACAGGCAGACCAAAAAGATGAAGAGGAGGATGGATCTTCTTACAGTGGCCCTCACAACAAACCCAGATGTCACTCAAAGGGGGCGGGGTCTCACTAGAACAAAGCCAATGGTCCAAATGTTTATAAGGAAAAAAAGTGTGGCCAGAAAAATGGGAAGCCTCCAGTGGCCCCAGCAGGCAAGCACCCACTGCCATGCTCAAATGCTAAGCCTTGAACAGAGAAAGAGTGAATATTTTCCTCCAGCCTTTGGCCCCAGCCCCTCCTTTTAGTTTCTTCCCTCTTGCTTGGAAGTTGATGATTGACGAATATGGCAGGGGTCCCATAGACACACAACTGCATCTGATACTCGGGACCCAGCACCTTAGGAGGGCTCAGCTGCTGCAAGCCTCCAAATGAACCATGAATATGTTCATGTTAACAGCCGATAGTGGGCCATAGGGTGCTAACTCCAAAAGGACATGCCACCCTGGCTCCTAGCCACATGCTGGGAGCCACCAGCAGGAAGGGCCACAGAGCCCCATACACCCAGGCATACTGAACAAAAACACAAGCGGGGCAGCTACTATGGACAATTAGAGCAGGCTTCCACCTGGCAGGAGGAGAAAGCCACACAGTCAAGGAGCAACACCTAGGTGGGCACAATGTGGCTGCCATACTGGGACCTGCACGGGACCACACCACTGCCCTCCATCCTTGGCAGACAGCCCATGACGGAGATTGACATAAGTGGCTTTTACACAAATGATGTGCCAGATCATCAGTCTCTGTTAAGATTTACATTAGATTTAAGAGTTGGAAAAACCTAGCAGCCAAGATCCTGCACTGGGAAATAACAACAACAAAAAAAAATCCTGCATCTTAAAGTGCCAGAGGCTCTATATATGCCTCTCTTCCCTAAATGACAGTTCCTCCCAGGTGCTTGAGTACACCATCTTTGTGACAGCACTGGATTCTAACGTAAAAATCCACATCTATCAAGAAAAAGTCAACTGTAATGTTTTGAACAATCAATAATAAAAAAAAAGAAATAGCTATAAAAAAAAAAAAAAGAAAAAGTCAAATACCATAGTCAGCATCTGACTCAGCAACAGAACAGAACAACCACTGGGCCTCAAAAGAAACAGGAGATCTGCTCAATTCTAGTCCCTTCAACCTGCCATCAGACTAGAGTATTCTTGGGGGCTACTGAGTTCAGCCACATATGGATCCCCATCTTTCAGTTAAGACAAAACCCCTCTATGAAGCCACAAAGAATGGAGAATGGGATCCTCTAATATGGGGGCCAACTAAGAAAAAGGCCTTTGAAGACATTAAACAAGCACTCACTGGTGCACCTGGATTAGGGCTCCCTGACCTCACAAAGCCTTTTTTTCTGTATGTCCATGATAGGTCTGGAGTGGCTATGGGAGTTTTGACTTAGATGCTAGGGACATGGAACCGTCCAGTGGCCTATTTGTCTAAACAGCTGGACTCTGTAGCAGAGGACTGGCCACCTGATTTATGGGCCCTTGTAGCAACAGCTCTTCTGGTATTGGAAGCTGATAAACTGGCCATGGGACAAGAGCTGGTTGTCAGAATTCCTCATTCAATTTTGACATTGTTAGAATATAAAGGACACTATTGGTTGGCTAATGAAAAAATGGTCAAATATCAGGGCATGATATGTGAAAATCCACGTATCCACGTCAAGGTCCTCAGAACTCTAAACCCAGAGAGTTGACAGAGAGGCCAGGCTACCTATCTGCAAGAAACAGGAAGAAAATCCAGTTCCAGGTTTAAATGCTGCCCTTCTGTCTGGCTGACTAGCTAACAGAATAGGAGCCAACATACTCTCAACATGAAAGTAAGTGATTTAAGACTGAAAAAGAAACTTTTCTCCTTGGTAGATGGTGGAGATTTTCTGATGGCTGGAATAGCCATCCCGGAGATTCTAGCCCCAGCCTTTATCAGGCAGTTTAGCAGGAAAACATGTTGGACCTATGTTACTGCTGATGAGTCCTTGCTTCCGCAATGCTGAAGTATAACACCAGAGAAGCACACCCAGGCAAGTTTAGAGTGGAAAGTAGAAACTTTATTAAGGACAGCAGAAAAGACTTCTACCTGGAGGAAGAAGGGTACCCAAGAGGTGGAATCTGTGGAAGGGATTATAGCTAAGGTCTTCTTTCATCTTTCCCACATTTCTGTCCTTTGTTCTGTTGTCTTGAAGTGATAGAATGTAGGTGAGCAGACTAAAGGTGAGGGGTAGATAGGCCAGAGGAGTAATCTGAGCAGGAAGGGCCTGGGGCTGCCTTTGATTAGCACTTCCCAGTTGGCTGGGAGCTGCTTCTTTAACATTTCTTTAGAGTGGGCTCTGGGCCTTAGGAATGTTAACTTTTCAATTTCCCCAAGTGGTGCTCTGCTTCCCTGGGCTCCATTCTCAACATTGCCTTCATTTTTTATTTTACTGGAAATTAGACCCGATTTACTAACTACATATATACCTATCTTTAAATGTGGCTTCACATACAGCACTTGAGACAGTTCTGACTTGACATTTCTATGTCCCCTGGTTCACAAGCAACACCTGGATGATCTGCAAACAATGTGAGGTTTGTGCTCACAACAATCTTTGTCAGGGGCTAGAGCTCCCAACAGAAATCCAAACTATAGGAGGAGCATCTTTTGAAGACTTGGAAGTAAACTTCACTGAACTACATCCTTAGGGGGCTATAAATAACTTTTGGTTTTTGTGTGTTCATACTCTGACTGGGTGGAAGCCTTTCCCACCTGCACTGAAAAGGCTAGAGAGATACTAGGATGCTTCTCTGGAAAATATTTTCACATTTGATGTCCTAATAATTGTTGGCTCAGACAATGGGCCAGCTTTTGGACAGAGGTGATATGATTACTGACCAAAAGTGTAAACATCAGATGGAAGTTACATACTGTCTATAGACTTCGGAGTTCTGGATGAAAAGGACTTTAAGGTTCAATTGGATAAGTGGTGTCAGGATACTCACTTACATTGTGATGAACTTCTCCCTATTATACTGTTGAGGATTAGATCTACTCCCACTAGGAGAAATGAAAGTATCCATGGAATTGGCTTCTTTCTCATTTCATTATGATTGTAGAGACCTGCCTTGTGGCCTTTCCTATGCCTTCTAGGAATTGAGGAAAATCCTTCAAACTTGATTCTCTATGATAGCAACACTTTTTCATGAACATTCTTAGATCAGTGTTTAGACAAGAAATTCATTGCTATGATGGATCCTCTTGTAGCCTGGCTGGAATGGAGCTTGCTTTGTCATTTGTTTGGTACAGATTCTGGAACAGCCTCCTCTGCTTTATACAGCTGGAACATGATGCCAGATTCACAGTCCAGAGTCCCAGGCTACATTCCCAGGCTTTCTCCTTACAGTATAAACAGTGTCTCTCACATGCTCTTTGTTGAAATCTTGACAGGCCAGCAAGGCTCACTAAAAGAAAAAAAGTGGCTCTTCAGAAGAGAAACCTCTGCATGAAGCTGTTGCTGGTGTTCTTAAAGGGAAGTCTCTATCTGGCAGTGCTTTCTGAACTTGACTGTGACTCTGAAACATCTGGGGATGCTGCTAAAGTCAGATTCTGATGCTGTGGTGGGGTCTGAGATTCTGAGATTCTAGCAAGTTCCCCGGTGTTGCTGCTGCTTCTGCTAAGGGAACAAGAACTTCCAGGATGTACACACCAATGCAGAGGCAGGAGATTGCCACATTAGCACAAGAAAGGTCCAGAGGGAGAATCCAAGGCCAGCCTGTTGCCATGACACCAGATTAATGACACTGAGCAGAAAGAGGGATGATCCCTGGAGTAGCTATCAAGTGATACCATCTTAATTACTCATTGAAAAGAGTTCTACTTCCACCAGAGCATTATTTCCTGATCAATAGCCCTGTCTTTTCAAATATGCTTTCTGGCCATTTATAACCAAACCTTTGTTGTACTTGTCCTGAGAAAGAGAATCAGCTTCTCAGCCATCTCTACTTATCAGCAGCCCACATCCCTCAGGACCCACAGAAGTTTCTGTGTGGAGCTATTCTGAATGGTTGGCAACTCCCCATCACTTACTGTGTGTCAGGGACTTTGGGCTATGGATTACAGAAGCTGGTATCTCCCCTTGTAGCCCTTGTGTTATGCCCCTGAGGCAGGCCTCTGTTTGAGGGAAGGGAGGGGGTTCTTGTGAGTCTTCTTTGAGGCATTTTGACCTGGGCTTCCTGTTGTTGCCTGAGGGCTTGTGGCTGGCCATTTCTTAATGTGCTGAGAGATGGTCTGGGAAGGCAGAGTGGCCCTGCCTTCCCTCCATGATACCACCTCATTGATTAGAAAGGTATTGATGAATACAGGGGATTGAATAGTGTCCTCCCCAAATTTCTCTGTATTCCCTTTTTCTGTTTGCCTCTGATTAGAGTTAACAGTTCTTTTCTTTTCTTTTTTAAAAGATTGGTTTTTTTTTTGGGGGGGGGCTTTATTTTGTTTATTTATATGTGGTGTCCAGAATTGAAACCAGTGCCTCACACATGCTAGACAAGTGTTCTACCCTGAGCCACAACACCAGCCTGAGGCCTTTTCTTTCTTTGGATCTTTTGTCTCTTCACTGAGGAGGCCTGGAGACATGGCAGAGTTAGCAGAGCAGTCCTTGTCATAATGCAGTGATGCCAGCTGACACCATCCTGCTAAAGACCTCTGGACAGAGAAGATGGTCCTGATGCTTGGCAGTGATCTATAGAAGACCCTCTGTATAGAAGGGAAGTGAACCAGGAACCCAGAACAGCTGGCTTGAGCCTTGAGCACCCCTGTTGGCTGATGCCTTCTTGGGGTTCTCAAAAACTAAAGTGATGGGAATGTGTAGGATCTAGGGTGCCAGGTCCTGCTGCTCCTGATGAAGCCCTAGTTCTTTCAATTGACTCTAATTCCTACCTGTTGATATACCTAGCCTAGTTATCTCATTAGATCAGAAGCCAGCTTGTCACAAGTTATGAAGGATTCATTTCTGTTCTCTGTAAAAATATCAGGATGTCTGTATGGCCTGGCCATTAGTTGATATTGTAAAGCTGATTGGAATGCCTGCCCGTGCCCTGAACTCACCAAGGTCTGGTTTTCCCTGACCATATAACAACCCTTTCCTAAACCTTAGTGACGCCTCATAAATTCTGGCCTTCCCTGGCCAGATAAGGACCCTCTCTGAGTTTCTAAGATCTCCATAAATTCTGATGCCGGGGCCAGCAAAAATGTAAACTTGTGTTATGCTCTTCAGAGTGTTGTTATCTGTAACCCCCCTTTGTGTAAGTTTTTGGGCTATAAAACTGGGCCCCAAAGAAGCCTCGGGGCTGTGCTTGGCTCCCACGATTTTGAGGGGCAAGGTAGCCCGGCCGGTTGAAATAATAAGCTTGCTTTAATTTGATTTTAATTAGAGTCAGTGGTCTTTCCTTGCATCGTGGTCTAACACCTGTGAGGGTATTGTCTGCACTCAATCATTTCTTCTGCCTAGTTTATCAACTGTGGTGTGTTGATGAGTCCACCTGTGGGGTTCCCAGCCTCAGCCCTGGTCAGGTGTACTACTAGAGGTCAGCAGGAGAGGGGTTCTCTCTGTTGGAAGAAGGCTGCTGGCTTTCCCCACTGGCCTGTGTGGAGCAGCATGGAGCACACAGACAAAGAGCACACTGATGGGCCTGGTAGTGATACTGTCAGCACTGTTACAGTAAGCAGCTATTGCCACCTGGCAGGGCCACTTTCCAGGGCTTAGCACCATGACAGGAAACGTTAAAATGATTGGGGACTTTGACATCCTGCCAAAGCGTGTCTGGGGAAGCCACCGCCAGAGGTTGATGAGCCAGACATATATGTGCAGCACTGAGAGGTTGGTCTGCCCAGAAAGCTCAGCTTCTGAATTGAGGGGCAGGGCTTGTAGCAGTGCAAGTACAGCCAGTCCCAGAGGATCTTCAAAGACCCCTTGGGCACGTTCTCCCTGCACTTCCTCTTGCCAACCAGGGAGAGAAGGCTTTGGTCTCCACCCAGATCATGTCCAACATGGTGTCTAGGAGCTAGACAGGACCTTGGATGAGCTTTTCTTGATGTCTTTCAGACCCACTTGGCCTCATCTGGGCATTCTGGGTGGGACAGGGGAACTGGTGTTGCACACAGCATATCGACCAGACCTGACAGCTCACAGTCTAACCTCCTTAACTTTTTTTTTCATATTTATTTTTTAGTTGTAGTTGGACACAATACCTTTTTATTTTATTTATTTATTTATTTTTTTGTGGTCCTGAGGATTGAAGCCAGGGCCTTGGACATGCTAGGTGAGCGCTCTATCGTTGAGTGACAACCCCAGCCCTAACCTCCTGAGCTTTAAGAGAATACATTCATGCTGTTTTAAGCCATTAAGTGAGTTTGGTAAATTGTCTACACTCAATCATTTATTCTGCCTTGTTTATCAACTGCTTAAAGTCTGAATGTCTAGCTTTCTATAATTAGATTTTGGGCTGTTGAAGGGAAAAAATATTATTATTTACATTTTTTTTTGTTTTGAGTATTTCTTTTATTTCTGTGCCCCCAACCCAGTATTGGGAATTAAACCCAAGGGTGCTTTACCACTAAGCTTCATTCTTTGCCCCTTTAAAAAAATGTTTTGTTTTGAAACAGGGGCTTATCAAGGTGCTAAGGCTGGCCTCAAACTTATAATCCTCTTTCCTCAGCCTCTCAACTTGCTGAGATTACAGGCAGATGCCATGGTGCCCAGCTTTTTTTATGTACATCTTAGTAACCAGAAAATTGCATACACATATATAATCACCTCTAAATAAGTATGCAACTTAATGCAATAGTATTTTACTTTTTAATTTTTTCTCCTCTTTTTAAAACTTGTTCTTTTAGATATACATGATGGTAGATGTATTTTGACGTATTTTACTAACATGGGGTACATCTTATACTAATCAGAATCCAATTTTTGTGGGTTATACATGATATGGAGTTTCACTGGTCATGTATTCATTTATGCACCTAAGAAAGTCATGTCCAATTCATTCTATTGTCTTTTCTATTCTTATCCTCCCTTCCTTTCATTCTCTTTTGTATAATCCACTGAACTTCCATAACTGCTCCCATTGTTAGATCTGCAGATCAGAGAGAACATTTGACTTTGGGTTTTTTAGAACTGGCTTTATTTTACTTAGCATGATAGTTTACAGAGCCATCCATTTACCATAATTTCATTCTTCTGAGAATATTCCATTGTGTATGTATACTACATTTCCTTTATCCATTCATCTGTTGAAGGATAGGTTGGTTCCATAGCCTAACTGTTATAAACTGAGCTGCTATAAACATTGATGTGGCTGTGTCATTGTATAATGCTGATTTTTAGTCCTTTGGGTATATAGCATGGAGTGGGATAACAGGGCCAAATGCTAGTTCCCATTCCAATTTTTCTGAGGAATGCAAGAGCATTTTAAAAGTCAAAAATTTTAAAAATAGGGCTGTGAGTATAGCTCAGTGATACAGTGCTTGCCTAGCAAGCAAGCACAAGTCCCTAGGTTCAATTCTCAGTATTGCAAATAAACAAATAAATAGATAGATAAAATTTAAAAATTAAAATCTCCAATTGTTGTCATTTCAAAAATGATCATTGAACTCATTGATGAAATTATAATGTAATTCATGGAGGAAACAATTCAATTGTCTAAGAGCCTTCCAAGGAAGCAACACTTGTAAAGAATGGTATGTCTGTGTCTATGTTAGTGGCAAGTTAAGCTGCAATAGAAACGAGTGAGCTTTCTTTGTTGCAAATGAGTTACCTACAGATGAAATATACCACTTTCTTACTAGCTTGGGGAGGAGATCAGCCTGCTTGCTAAGGAGAATAAATTGTTAGTGCTTGAGAAGTGGGGAAAACTCTGAAGGGTCCTGAATTCCCAATGCTTATCTGGTGCTTTGTGTATGTTTTGTTGAATTTAATTTTGTACCTTAAAACAGAAAACTTCCTCTTTAATAAATTGATACAGTTGACATTCTACTTAGTATTACACATATAATAAAATGATCTCAGGGGCTGGGGCTGGGGATCAGTGGTAGTCAACTTGTCTGGCATGTGTGAGGCACTGAGTTCAGTTTTCAGCACCACATGTAAATAAATAAAACAAAGGTCTATCAACAACTAAAAATAAATTTAAAAAGAAAGAGATTTTAGTCCTGATATTCTGCCACAGAATGCACACACCATTGAAAAAATGATGAGAGTTCTTGAGCCTCTTAAGGAAAATAGAATAAGCAATAATGCAAGCATGAAATGAGACAAAAGGAGATTCTCTTTTCTTTTAACACAGTTGATTTCTTGATATACTGATTTGCTAATCCCTGCTGCTGCTTTTATGTAAGAGAACATTAGTCGTCTTGACCCATTGGCTTTAATGATTTTGGTAATTGTTAATTCCATTTGCATTTTCCTTTTGGAGGGGGGACCAGAGACTGAACTCAGGGGCACTTGGCCTATTTCCAGCCCTAGTGTATTTTATTTAGAAACAAGGTCTCACTGAATTGCTTAGCACCTCACTTTTGCTGAGGCTGGCTTTGAACTTGCAATCCTCCTGCCTCAGACCCCTGAGCCGCTGGGATTACACCACACCCAGCTGCATCTTCCTTCTGAAGATGCAATTGTGCTCCAATGGTAGAGGAATTTTTCAGCAGTGTCTGAAATTGAGCAGAAAAAGATTAATCTCATTGAAAACACTTGGGTAAACAGGGGAGAGAAAAAAAGAGTGTGCTAGTAACACTAGTCCCTGCTGCATGTCTGCATGTACTCTGGATGAGATTCATGGCTTATCAACAGCCATAGCTACTGTCTGTCATTGTTGCTGCTTCTTTCTCTTGGTCCCCTGGGTACCAAAACAACTTAACTGAGATGGAGTCCCTAGAAAGAAAACGTTTATTTTTCTGTTTCCCTCAAATTGGTGGCCAGGCTGTATTGCTCCAATGCTAGTCTTCCATCCATCAAAACTGTCTGTTTGTCCTTGGCCAGCTCCTTAAAGTACACTGGACATACTATTAGGCATATTGGCTGAAATGATGAGAAATAAAATGCATCAATTAAATTACAATACATAAAAATATTTCCTTATAAACTCACGATACCTGAAATTAGCAAGTGTATGGCTTATCTCAATTAATTTACCCCTAAAACTCTTCAAGAGCTTGAGGATGAAGGTGGCAGGTGATTTAAGTGGAAGACAGAACTTAGCTCTTAGCTGAGGTGCTCTGAGCTCCTCCCCTTGGTTTGAGTGTGGTGCTGAAATCCCAGTGCCAAGGGTGAATGGGTTGTCTCATTCTGGTCCTCTTATTTTGTGATTGTGTCTTGTCAAATGTCATTTTCTTCTTCCTCTGTTTCCCATTGCATCTGTTTTGTGCTTTTCCTGTGTCATTTTGCCTTTAGGGTAATTTTGGTTGTTTATCTTGGGTCTCAGCTACTATTAAGATTAAGTTCCTTGACAGTCAAAAATTTATTACTCAGGCTGGGGCTGGAGCTCAGTGGCAGAGAACTTGCCTCGCCTGCGTGAGGCACTGGGTTCGATCCTCAGCACAACATAAAAATAAATAAATAATATAAAGTCATGCTGTCCAACTATAAAAATTTTAAAATTATCACTCATATTTGTCTCTCTTACAACATATCAAAGCTCTGTACACATACACATTTGCTGAGTATTTATTGACTGAATAATGGCAACTGATTGAATTATTAACTTACAGATTTTTACAGGGCCAGGTCTGCAATGGTCTGGAAGAGTTACCTGGTAGATGCTTACCAAGGATTTTTACTGGATCCTTTTAAAAATTATGTAGAATATAATTTTGTAAGCAAATTCTTTTTTTAAAAAAAACTTAATGTATTTTTTTAGTTGCTGATGAAACTTTATATTGTCTTATATGTGAAGCTAAGAATCAAACCCAGTGCCTCACACCTTCCAAGCAAGTGCTGTATGGCCGAGACACAACCCCAGCCCAGCCCTGCTTTTTGTTTTAATTGATGATGTTTGCATTCATAGAAAGTTTTACTTTTTTTTTTTCTTTTGGTGGTGCTGGAGATTGAACGCAGGGCCTTGTGCAAGTGAAGCAGGCAGTATACCAACTGACCTATATCCCCAGCCCCATAGAATGATTTTTAAAAAGCTGTATTTATCCATCAAATCTACCTTATTTTATTTGTTGCCATACTGAGGATTGAACTATGGTCTGGCACATGCTAGGAAACACTCTTCCACTGAGTTGCATCTTCAGCCCTACTTCATTCTTTGGACAAAGAACATGTATATAAGGATATTTTAGAATTTTTAAAATGACCAAGCACATCCTAAGATACTGAAAGACCCTAGCCCAGTCAGCCCAGTTACCTAAGGCCAAGATATGAAACCAAGATACCAGGCAGGCCATAAACAGGTTCAGGCGCCAGGCATGCTCTCCGGACAACCGGTTGAAGAACAGAGCACCCGAATCCTGAGGCATGAATGAATAAACCGGAACAGATAAGCATGAACAGAAAGAATAGAATGCAGACCTGTGGTTTTTGGAATGCAGACCTGTACCCCCTAGGTGGCCTATATGCTAGATTTAAACAAACCAATAAGAAACCTGTTGCTTCCCGCGCGCGAAACCTGTCCTAAACCCTATAAAAATCTCTGTATCCCCAAGCCTGGTGTGCCAGTTCACCAAAGCTCCGGCTGAGGTTCTGCGGGGCACCCGCAGGCGCCTGTGTCCCAATAAACCAACCTCTTGCTTTTGCAGCCAGTGTTTCGTGTGATTCTCCTTGGACAGGGATACGGGGGTCTTTCATTGGACGGGGGTCTTTCAATACTTATTATTTGAATAGAATTTATTGTTTGTAGAAGTCTTGGAGCTTCAACTTTCATTGAAAAGAAATATTGATGAAGTCTAAATCAATCACAGTAAGACAAAAATGAAGGTAAATTTGTCACATGGAGTCATTGGTTTCAAACTAGCCTTTTTTTCCTTTTTTCTCTTTTTGAAAATGATGTTCAGTTAATCTATATAGCCTTTTACATAGATAAACTAAAAGCACATTGTAAAAGCTATACCTTTAGTCATTAACTACTGAAATCAAACTCTGATAGCTTTTAAAAATATATTTTTAGTTATACATGGACACAGTATATTTATTGTATTTATTTATTTCCTGTGTGGTGCTGAGGATTGAACCCTGTGTTTCACATGTGCGAGGGAAGTGCTCTGCCACTGAGCATAACACCAGCCCTCAAACTCTGCTAGTTTTGATTGTTTATATCAGTAAGCCCTTACTCCACTGGGTCACCATATCCCTTTGTTGGAAAAAAAAAGAAAGGTGTTAGGAAGAGGAAAGAAAGAAGGGATGTGACAGCTCATGCTGAGAAGAACCCCTTCTGTCCATTCACCTGTCCATTTAGAGCACAGGTAACTCTAAAATATGTCCTAGACCACCTGGATTATTTTTACCTATGATACCCAATTATCAAGAGTCCCATAAAACCGTGTCAGGCTAAACCAAATAAAATAAACCAAGGGTGAAAAAAAATTGAGAACATTTGGAAAATTACACAAAAAGTTAATAAAAGGGTAGAGATCATTCAGTCATATTTGAATTAAATTCTATAGTCATATAATATATTAAATAAGAAGTATTGGGTCTCTGATTACCATGTGTTTCTGACATTATCTAGATCTTGAGGCCAGATATGAGTGCTCAAATGATCTGGTGCTGTGCACTGCCGTATGTGAAATGAAAATATTTCTAACAAAAATATCACAGAATGTATCTGATTCAGCTACTTACAGTGGAATTTGAATTCTGGAATTATCAAAGAAATCATCAATTTCTTTGTTATTAAAAAGGACTGAGTTGTACAAAATAAGTGTATTGTCTATTATTTATGACTCAAGTCTAAGATTTTTTTTTGGAAAATGAATAAAATCTTTATGTAACTATTAATCTGACATCTGGTGGTTTACAATACCAAATAAGAAATTGCTGACATTTTATAATTTGTTGCTGACACAAACCCAGGAAATGAAATGTCATCCTGTACTTATTTATTGATACCAACCTATCACAATTCTTACACTAACTTTGAAATGTGCTGTATTTAATTTTCCGGTACCATCAATCTCCCCGCAGCATAACTCAGGTGACTCAACATAATCTTCAGATTAAACAGTGCCTCCTGTCACTCTATAAACACTCTATGTTCCAATAAGGTTGAACAATGTGTGAATAAGTTCAGTTGCAATCACTAAGACAGGCTTCTGATTAAGGGCTGTTAGAGTAACCACCATCCTTTGAAATGAGGGAAATTTTTATTCTATAAGTTTACAATTGGAATAACCATTTGATGAAGAAAACTCACTCTTCATTAAAGTTGGCAAATATGAGAAATGGCTGATATAACCACTTCCTAATTTATTCATTTGTTTAATTCTTTTTTTGGTACCAGGAATTGAACTCAGGGATGCTTAACAATTGAATCACCTCCCCAGCCCTTTCTCACTGAGTTACTTAGAGCCCCGCTAAATTGCTGAGGCTGGCTTTGAACTCACATTCCTCCTGCCTCAGCCTCCTGAGCCATTGGGATTACATGCATGTGCCATGGCATCTGGATATTCATGGCATCTTGTTTATTGTTCAAAAAATATTGATACTACTGTGTGCCACCCACTTGCCAACTGCAAATACAAAAGAACAAAGTAGACATGGTCTCTGCCTCAAGGAATTTGCATTGAAATTAAGTCACTCATGTGTTGCCACATGCACTTTTTAAAAATTTTATTTGTTCTTTTTAGTTATACATGACAGTAGAATGTATTTTGACATATTATACATATGTGAAGTATAACATCTCATTCTATGATTGTTCATAATGTAGAGTTACACTGGTCATGTGATCATATATGAACATATGAAAGTTATGTCTAATTCATTCTACTATCTTTCCCATTCCCATCCCTTCTCTCTTTCCCCCATTCTTCCCTGACCAATGCAATAAACCTCCAGCCCTTCCCTCATTCTCCCACTTATTGTGAGTCAGCATCCACATATCAAAGACAATATTTGGCCTTTGGTTTTTGGAATTGGTTTATTTCCTTTAGCATTCTACAGAGCCATCCATTTACTGTCAAATGCCATAATTTCATTCTTCTTTGTGACTGAGTAGTATTACATTGTGTATATATACCACATTTTCTTTATTCATTCATCTGTTTTTACTTTATTTGTTCTAATTAGCTATACTTGACAGTAGAACACATTTTGACACATCATACATTAAGGGAGAACTACTCCCTCTTCTGGTTGTACACAATATAGTATCACACTGGTCGTGTAATTGTATATGCACACAGGGCAATAATGTCTAATTTATTCTACTACCATTTCTACTCCCATATTCTTTCTTCTCCCTTCACTCTCCTCTGTCTAACCTCAATTAAATCTGTTCTTCCCTAGCCCCCACCCCCTTATTGTGAATTAGCATCCACATATCAGAGAAAACATTTGGCCTTTGGGTTTTTTTTTTGTTGTTGTTGTTTGTTTGTTTTGTTTTGTTTTGTTTTTTAAACTGGCTTATTTCCCTTAGCATGGTAGTCTACAGAGCCATCCATTTACTGGCAAATGCCATAATTTTATTCTTCTTTAAGTCTCAGTAATATTCTACTGTGTATATATACCACATTTTCTTTATCCATTCATCTGTTGAAGGACATCTAGGTTGGTTCCTCAGTTTGGCTATTGTGAATTGAGCTGTTATAAATATGGATGTGGCTGTATTATTGTAGCATACTGATGTTAAGTACTTTGGATATATAATGAGGAGTAGGATAGATGGGTTAAATGGTGGTTCCATTTCAAGTTTCTGAGAAATCTCCATACTGCTTTGCATTATGGTTCCACCAATTTGCATTCCCACCAGCAATGTATGAGTGTACATTTTCCCCTACATCCTCATCATTATTTATTATTGCGTTTGTTCTTAATAATTGTCATTCTTACTGGAGTGAGATGAAATCTTAGTTTCGATTTGCATTTCTCTAACTGCTAGAGATGGTGAACACTTTTTCTTATATTATTTGATGGATTGTATTTTTTCTTCTATGAATCATCTGGTTCCATTCTTTAGCCCATTTTTTGATTGGGTTATTTGTGTGTGTGTGTGTGTGTGTGTGTGTGTGTGTGTGTGTGTTTGTGTGTGTTTGATTTTAAGCTTTTTGAATTCTTTATATATTCTGGTAATTTATGTTCTATCTGAGGTGTATGTGGTAAAGATTTTCTTTAATTCTGTGGGCTTTCTCTTCATGTTATCGATTGTTTCCTTTGCTGAGAAGAAGCTTTTTAGTTTGAATCTATCACATTTATTAATTCTTGATTTTACTTCTTAACACTTTAGGTGTCTTGTTAAGGAAATCAGTTTCTAAGCCAACAAGGTGAAGAGTTGGACCTACTTTTTCTTCTAGTAGGTTCAGGGTCTAATAGAAATAAAAAATGAATAAAAAATTTTAAAGACATCAACAAATTTCTGAAGACATATGACCTATTCAAATTGAATCAGGAGAACATACCCAATTTAAACAGATCAGTTTCAAGCAATGAAGTAGAATATGCCATCAAAAGCCTACCAACCAAGAAAATCCTAGGACCAGATGGATTCTCAACTGAGTCCTACAAGATCTTCAAAAAAAAAATTAATACCAATACTTTTCAAGTTATTCCATGAAATAGAAAAAAAGAACCCCTTCAAACTCATTTTATGAGGCTAATATCACCCTATGCCAAAACCAGACAAAGGCACATCAAGGAAAGAAAACTTCTGTCCAATATCCCTGATGGATATACATGCAAAAATTCTCAGTAAAATTCTGGCAAATTGCATACAAAAACAGTAAAAAGATAGTGCATCACAATCAAGTGGGGTTCACCTCAGGGATTTAAGGTTGGTTCAACATACAAAAATCAATAAATGTAATTCATCACATCAACAGACTTAAAGACAAGAATCATATGATCATTTCAATAGATTCAGACAAAGCATTTGACAAAATACAGCACTTCTTCATGTTTAAAACTGTAGAAAAACTAGGGATAGTAGGAGCATACTTCCACTTTGTAAAAGCTATATATGCTAAACCCAAGACCTGCACCATTCTAAATGGAGAAAAATTGAAAACATTTTCTCTAAAAAACCAGAACAAGGGGCTGGGATTGTGGCTCAGTGGTAGAGCACTCCTCTTGCACATGTGAGGCACTGGGTTCAATCCTCAACACCACATAAAAATAAATAAATGAAATAAAGATATTCTGTCCAACTACAACTTTTAAAAAATATTTAAAAATAAAACTAGAACAATATAAGAATGCCTTTTATAAATCACTTCTCTTCAACATAGTCCTGGAAACTAGCCAGAGTAATTAGATGAAAGAAATTAAAGAGATATGAATAGGAAAAGAAGAACTCACTATTTCTATTTGCCAATGACATGATTCTATATTTAGAAGACACAAAAATTCCACCAGAAAATCTGTAGAACTTATAAATGAATTCAGCAAAGTAAGAGGATATAAAATTAACACCCATAATACATCAGTGATGAATCCACTCAAGGAGAAATTAGGAAAACTACCCCATTTGCAATAGACTCACACACACACAAAAAAAATATTTGGGAATCAATCCAACAAAATAGGTAAAAGACCTCTACATCGAAAACTATATAACTCTAAAGAAAGAAATTGAAGAAGACCTTAGAAGAATGAAAGATCTCCCATTCTTGGCAGAACTAGTATAGTCAAAATGACCATACTACCAAAAGTGTTATACATATTTAATGCAATTCCTATTAAAATCCCAATGAAATTCTTCATAGAAGTAGAAAAAGCAATCATGAAATTTATTTGAAAATATAAGGGACCCAGAAGAGCCAAAGCAATTCTTAGCAAGAAGAGTGAAGCAGGAGGCATCACAATATTAGACCTTAAACTATACTACAAATCCATAGTAACAAAAACAGCATGGTATTGGCACCATAACAGACATGTAGGCCAATGGTACAGAATAGGAGACACAGAAACAAACCCACATGAGCACAGTTATTTCATACTAGACACAGTCACCAAAAACATTTGTGGAGAAAAGATAGTCTCTTCAACAAATGGTTCTGGGAAAACTGGAAATCCATATGTAGCAAAATGAAATTAAATCCTTATGTCTCACCCGGTACAAAACTCAACTCATTCTTCTGTGGAAGGGCATCTAGGTTGGTTCCATGTTTTAGCTATCGTGAATTGAGCTGCTATGAACATTGAGCCCCATGCACTCTTGGAAAGAACCATTGTCCAGGGGTTTTCCTGTATTCAACCACACTTCGTTCAAAGTATATTTTCCACAGATAATATTCACAGGTGTGACTTAGGAGAACTTGATTGTGCTGTAAAAAGTTTGAAACAATTTTCTAAATGAAGGCCCACAGAGCAATTGAGAACATCATTTACAATACCTTGAAAGATTGACAAAGCATTATCTAATCTCAAAAGACTATAATCCTATGGTCAAAATGTTCAAGATTAAAAGAATTTTTCATTTCTACTACCTAATGTTTCTCAGCTTTCTGCATCAATAAAGTTCTTTGAGACATTTGAAATCATTCTTTTGCAGTGGTAAGGGCCCATAGTCCTAGATTCTTGGGAGGCTGAAGCAGGAGAATTGCTTGAGCCAGGAGTTCAGGGCCAGCCTGAGCAACACAGTGAGACCTCCGTCTCCAAATAAATGAATGAAATATAACATTAAACCACTTTAGCCAAGAAGGGCTGCAGGTAAATTGATTTTCAAGGATGGAAACACATGGAGGTCACCACAGTGGACCATCTTATAGAATTGTTACATTTTTCTCAACTTCCCATCATTTACATCTGCCTGTCTCCAGCAATAGGATGGTGGTGAATGTGGCAAAAAGCAATGTTCACAGGTCCTCTGCACAGTCCTGGCACATACCAAACACTGAATGTAATATTTACTAACATTGCTGATTTATCTTATTACTACTTGTATTTATTTTATAACTACTTTGGGTTGTTAACAAATTTTTAAGCTTTTTGATAAGTATGATTTTAAAATACATAAAATCAACTGAAAGATTATTCTAGAAAAATATAAAAATCTCAGGGAAATCATCTCAAGCCCCTTCTCCCAAAACCACAGCCCACCCCTTCCCCTAAGGGAAAAAAAAAAGAAAGGAAAAAAAAAACTCTGAAGGAACAGTTGAGGTATTTTCACTCCCTGGATCCAACAAATGAAAATTTTGAAACGTGGCATGTCATATTTCACAAATCCAGCAGGTGGCAGGATTCCCAAATGTAAATGCTCTGGGGCTGAGAAACAGAGATGATGTTCTGAGGGGAGGGCAGTGTGGAATCTGTGGACTTTCAGGAATGTAATACTTCCTTCAAGAAAATAAGAAATCAAAACAAACAAACAAACAATGTTTTAAGGTCTGGAAACCTTCCTCTTTGTATGTCATCTGCCTGCCCTGGCCTGCTGCAAGCTTGTGAAATAAACAAAGACCATGTCTGGTATTCACAGTCACTCTTCTCCTTGCCTTTGCCCTGGAACTCTGTCTGCTTCCTCCCACTTCTTTGTTTCCTTCCTCTATGAAAAACTATCTCCAGGAGAATAACTGGGATATAAATGTTAAAGAAATGGAAATCCTAGGGCTTTGACTTCATTACCAACACAGTCAAGATTGTCACTAACAATGGGACTTCACGTTTTTCAGATATGCTGGCAACATTCATAATAAAAGTGGCCCAGTAGGAGTGGTTTAATGCAAGGGCATTACAGGGACTCACAGTTTCTTCTGTGCTCCTGTCTCAGGTAACTGTGCCAGGAAGACTTCTTTGCTGTGACAAAATACCTGAGAGATAAATTTAAAGAAAGAAAGATTTGTTTTTGCTCATGGTTTCAGAGGTTTCAGTTTATATCCCTTGTGTCCATCACTTTGGTCCTGGGGTGAGGCAGAACATCCTGGAGGAGGGGTGTGATAGAGAACACAGCTGATTACCTTGTGGCAGCCAGGAAGCAAAGAAAGAGGAAGAGAGAGGAGCAGGGTCACTATATGTCCCTCATTGGAAGGTCCCAATTGATTTTCTCCACGTAGGCCCCACCACCTCCCAACAGTGCCATCAGCTGGAGACCAAGCCTTCAAAAATGGGCTTTTGGGGGACATTTAATATCCAATCCACAACTATAATTTTACTCACTGACTATATATAGAGAGAACATTTGTTCTCTAGTGCAGCTTCTCCCCTACAATCCACAGAAAATAATAACAACCACAAATAATTAGAGGGACCAAAGACCAGAAGAAGAAGTAGTTCTAGTAACAACAAAACCCAACAAACCATGTCAACAGCCCTTTCTTTATTCTGGTCTTGGTCATGTAGTCATGATGGTGTTACAAAGTGCTAACAATCCCTCTTGACTTCCAAAATCTCCAATCATGTGTTAGAGCCAATGCATGGGATACACTCACTTTTGTAGAAAACAGATTTGTTTTAAAATTTCATGACTTTTGAAGCAGCCATGTAATAAAGACCTAAATTTCAAGATTTCTGTCATTTCCTCTCAGTGGAGAGTTATCAGAGATAAACAGAAAATTGGTTTAAAAAATTATATTTAAATGAGTGAAGCTATTTTGTCCTAAAGTAGTGAATCCTAACTTTTTTACCAAAGGGTTTAGGGAGACATTTTAGTGACTTAGACTGGTAGACAAACGTCTCTCTTCTTTCCTGACTTTTCATACTCACAGGTAGTTCTGGAACATTCTGGTTCCCACTCAGGTCATCTCTTGCTATACCCAGAAGTGTGACTTCTCTGGTGAAAGGAAAAAGTCAAGTTGCTTTCCTTGTTTCAAAACTATGATCTCAATCTTAAGTTTTTGTTATTGTTATTGTTGTTGTTTAGTTGTAGATGAACATTATACTTTTATTTTATTTATTTTTATGTGGTGCTGAAGATCAAACACAGTGCCTCACATGTGCCAGGCAAGCACTCTACAACTGAGCCACAATCCCAGCCCTTCAATCTTAAGTCTTAAAAACAGATATTATGGGGTAGCTCATACATTCCTTTAAATTTTCTCATTCTCAGAATTACTTAATGTAAGCCAAGTATGGTGGTGTATGCCTATAATCTCCGCAATTCAGGAAGCTGAGGCAGGAGAATCACAATTTCAAAACTAGCCTCAGAAACTTAAATGAGACAGTAAGCAACTTAGCAAAACAAAACATAAAAAAAGGTTCTGGGGTTGTAGCTCAATGGCAGAGCACTTGTCTAGCATATGTGAGGCACTGGGTTTGATCCTCTGCACCTCATAAAAATAAACAAATAAGGTGAAGTGCTGGCACACACCTGTAATTCCAGTGACTCAGGAGACTGAGGCAAGAGAATGGCAAGTTCTATGCCAGCCTAAACGAATTAGCAAGGCCCTCAGAAACTTAAAAAAAAAAAATAGGTCAGGGAATGTGGCTCAGGAGCATAGTGCCCCTGATTTCAATCTCCAATATAAAACAAAACAAAACAAAAAAAACCTATTTGCAACTGGGCAACATTATAGAAATCCTAATGCAACAGTAATCAAAGAACTCACAGTTTGCTTGTCTATATTGTTGGCTTCCCATGTTCATTTTAAAGTGTAGTTTTTTTTTTAACTCCCTTTTTTTTAATTGGTTGTTCAAAACATTACAAAGCTCTTGACATATCATATTTCATACATTAGATTCAAGTGGGTTATGAACTCCCATTTTTACCCCAAATACAGATTGCAGAATCACATTGGTTACACATCCACATTTTTACATAATGCCATATTAGTAACTGTTGTATTCTGCTACCTTTCCTATCCTCTACTATCCCCCCTCCCCTCCCCTCTCATCTTCTCTCTCTACCCCATCTACTGTAATTTATTTCTCTCCTTGTTTTTTTCCATTCCCCTCACAACCTCTTACATGTAATTGTGTATAACAATGAGAGTCTTCTTCGATTTCCTTGCAATTTCCCTTTTTTCTCCCTTTCCCTCCCATCTCATGTCTCTGTTTAATGTTAATCTTTTCCTCCTGCTCTTCCTCCTTGCTCTGTTCTTAGTTGTTCTCATTATATCAAATAAGAAATGTGGCATTTGCTTTTTAGGGATTGGCTAGCTTCACTTAGCATAATCTGCTCTAATGCCATCCATTTCCCTGCAAATTCCATGATTTTTGTCATTTTTAGTGCTGTGTAATACCCCATTGTGTATAAATGCCACATTTTTTTTTATCCATTCATCTATTGAAGGGCATCTGGGTTGGTTTTACAGTCTAGCTATTGTGAATGGTGCTGCTATGAACATCGATGTGGCAGTATCTCTGTAGTACGCTCTATTAAGGTCTTCAGGGAATAGTCCGAGAAGGGCAATAGCTGGGTCAAATCGTGGTTTCATTCCCAGCTTTCCCAGGAATCTACATACTGCTTTCCAAATTGGCTGCACCAATTTGCAGTCCCACCAGCAATGTACAAGAGTACCCTTTTCCCCACATCCTCGCCAGCACTTGTTGTTTGACTTCATAATGGTTGCCAATCTTACTGGAGTGAGATGGTATCTTAGGGTGGTTTTGATTTGCATTTTTCTGACTGCTAGAGATGGTGAGCATTTTTTCATGTACTTGTTGATTGACTGTAGGTCCTCCTCTGAGAAGTGTTTGTTCAGGTCCTTGGCCCATTTGTTGATTGAGTTATTTGTTATCTTATTGTTTAATTTTTTGAGTTCTTTGTATACTCTGGATATTAGGGCTCTATCTGAAGTGTGAGGAGTAAAAATTTGTTCCCATTATGTAGGCTCCCTATTTACCTCTCTTATTGTTTCTCTTGCTGAGAAAAAAACTTTTTAGTTTAAGTAAGTCCCATTTGTCGATTCTTGTTATTAACTTTTGTGCTATGGATGTCCTCTTATGGAATTTGGAGCCTGACCTCCCAATATGTAGATCTGAGCCAACTTTTTCTTCTATCAGATGCAGAGTCTCTGATTTGATATCAAGCTCCTTGATCCATTTTGAGTTAATTTTTGTTCATGGCGAGAGAAGGGGATTCAGTTTTATTTCCTTGCATATGGATTTCCAGTTTTCCCAGCACCATTTGTAGAAGATGCTCTCCTTCCTCCATTGCATGCTTTTAGCCCCTTTATCAAATACAAGATAGTTGTAACTTTGTGGATTAGTCTCTGTGTCCTCTATTCTGTACCATTTGTCCACCAGCCTGTTTTGGTACCAGTACCATGCTGTTTCTGTTACTATTGCTCTGTAGTATAGTTTGAAAGCTGGTATCGCTATGCCTCCTGATTCACACTTCTTGCTTAGAGTTGATAATTAATTTATTTTTTATAATTATTTATACATGAGAGCAGAATTTATACATGAGAGCATTTTGATTCATAGTACACAAATGGAGAACAATTTTTCATTTCTCTGGTTGTGCAAAAGTAAGGTCACACTATTAATGTCATTATATGTATACTTGGGTAATGATGTCCAACTCATTTTACCATCTTTCCTATCTTCATGACCACTCCCTTCCCCACACTCCCTTTTGCCCTATGCAGAGTTCATCCATTCCACCCATGATGTACCCACTATGGATCAGCATTCACTTATCAGGGAAAACCTTGGTCTTCAGTTTTCTGAGACTGACTTACTTCATTTAACACAATTCTACAACTCCATCTATTTATCTGAAAATAGATGCCATGATTTTATTCTCTTTTATTGCTGAATAATATTCCATTGTGTATATATACCAGATTTTTTATCCATTCATCTATAGAGGGAATCTAGATTGGTTCTTCAGTTTAGCTATTATGAATTGTGCGGCTATAAATTTGATGTGGCTGTGTTTTTGTAGTACGCTGTTTTTAAGTCCTTTAGGTATAAACTGAGGAGTGAGATAGCTGGATCAAATGGTGGTTCCATTCCATGTTTTCTAAGGAATCTCCATCAATTTGCAGTCCCAACAGCAATGTATGAGTATGCCTTTCCTTCCATATTCTTGACAACACTTAATATTACTGACTGAAGTGAGATGAAATCTTAGAGTAGTTTTGATTCTCATTTCTCTAATTACTAAAAAAGTTAAACATTCTTTCATATATTTGTTGGTCAATTGTATATCTTCTGAGAAGTGTCTGTTCAGTTCCTTAGCCCATTTATTGATTGGGTTATTTGTTTTTTCAGTGTTAAGTTTTGGGGTTCTTTACATATCCTGGACATTAGTGCTTTCTCTGATGTGCATATAGTAAAAATTTGCTTTCATTCTGTAGGCTCTTTCTTCACCTCATTGTTTCTGTTTCTGAGAAGAAGCTTTTCAGTTTGAATCCATATATTTATTGATACTTGATTTATTTCTTGTTCTTTAAGATTCTTGTCAATAGAGTGTAGTTTTTAAGAATGGGTTTTATGAATAAGTTTGTCCAATGAGCTAGGAATGGAATACAAGACAAATGAGTTCTAGGTGGTAGTAGAAAAAATAGGAAAAGTCTTAATTTATTACATAAGAGAAAGAAAGTTTAATAATATATTTGGAGAGGTAGCATAGTGGAGAGATAATGAGTCTGGAGCCAGATAGCCTGAGTTCAAATCCCAGCACTGCCACTCCTGAGCTGGGAGATCTCGGGGAAGTTACTTAATGTTCTACCCCTAAGTTTTGTCAACTGTCTTCATCTCCAAGTGGTGGGTAATAGTGAGGCTTGCTATTTATAAAGAACTCAATATAGCACCTGTTTCCTAAGAAGTTCTGAATTTAGGAAAGCCATTGTTTTTCTTCCCCAGGTCTATTTAGGTAAGGTTTTGTTAAGGTCGGTCTCTCATTCAGGTCTGTGGTACATAACATACTAAACTTATCCAAACTTGCTCTCCTTCTACTTTGACCAATAGTGCAGGAATGGGGAAGTCTCCTGGAGAAAGTCCCCTAGGATGTCATGTATGGTGCTCACCCTAAGGGCAGACTTTGTGGAAGTTAAATTTACCTTTTGATAATACACTCATGTTATTCTATTTTTGGATAGCTTTAGGAATCTGGATGCTATTTAGGTTTATAGTTAATTTAGGGTTTGGGTGTCTCCTCATCTACAGTTTGATTAATATGAGTAATTCAGTTAAATATTTGATGAACCCATCTCAAATGCAAGGCAGTTTATGTACAAAGTTCTGTAAAAATGACTAAGAAACAGTTCTCAGTCTTGGGTTTGACAAGAAAGTCTATTTAACAGATTGCTAACTACATCTAATGACATTCTTACATGAAATAGGGGAGGAAAGAATCATTTATACAAGATGATCACATTGTCATGAATTTCTCCCAAATGTCTCTTATCAACTGCTTCTAGCGTCATAACATAATCCTAAACATCCATCTCTGAGGTTTACTTCACTACATTTATCCCTGGTAAACTGAGAAATTTATTATATATTATCAAAGATAATTCTGATTGTCAACAAAAGAAAGGAAAGTTGTTTTTATGCAATAATATAAAGACAGTTCCATAAAATAGAATGTGCTGTTGCTCCCAAACTCACAAGGATATAGAGCCATAAAAGGAAGAAAATTTTAAAAAACACTGGGTTTGATCCTCAGCACCACATAAAAGTAAATAAACAAAATAAAGATACTGTGCCCATGTAAAACTAAAAAATAATAATTTTAAAAAGGGGGGGCTGGGGATGTGGCTCAAGCAGTATCATGCTCACCTGGCATGCACAGGGCACTGAGTTCGATCCTCAGAACCACATTATAAATAAAATAAAGATATTGTGTCCATTGAACACTGAAAAATAAATATTTAAAAAATTATCTCAATCTCTCTCTCTCTCTCTCTCTCTCTCTCTCTCTCTCTCTCTCTCTCTCTGTCTCTCTCTCTCTCTTAAAAAAATAAAATAAAAAAGAGCTGACAATACAATGGGGAGTTTCAGCAGGTGGTGTTGAAAGTAGAAGTGGAAGGAGAGATGAAGGTAAGCAAATGAACTTCCTTTCCTCTCTCAGTGAGAAGCTGGTCAGAAGCAGCCCTGAGAACTGGGGATGTGGCTCAGTGGTAGAGGGATCCTAGCATGCACGAGGCCCTGGGTTTGAACACCAGTACGGCAGAAACAAAAAAGAAGAAAGAAGAAAGAAAGGAAGGAAGGAAGAAAAGCAGCCCTGGAAGGACAAGTTGCACATGCAGTGCTTTGCGAAACAGGACATATTTTTGCCCCTAGAAATTCTACTGCAATCAACAGATGGAGTATATGGCAGGTGTTTTCAACCTGAATTGTATTTTGGTGGGTCAGGGCCCAGATACCATCAGTTCTTTTGAATGTTTTTAGTGTCCAGCCAGGATGACAATCCTGGTCTTGTAAATGTGGATTTTCCAGAACAATTCTTACACTGGGAGTTTGTATTGTCTTTGATGGAAAGTTGCTAAATTATAACTGAGTAGAGTTTATTTTTTTAAAATTTTGTGTTTTTTTCTTCAGTCATCATCATTTTGTTTAAGCTTTTGAGATGGAATCTCACTTCATATTGGTCCTAAATTTGTGATTCTCCTGTCTCAACCTTCCAGTTCCTGGCACCCCAGGGCAGAGGTCTTGCTGGTGTTCAGATGGAGTGGATTTGGCTTTTGCATCTGAAATAAGAAAAAAACAATATAAAAAGAAAAAATGAATTTAATTGTAGTTTGACCCAAACTGAGAAGGCAGCTACTTTTTCTTCTCTAATCCTACACTAGTGTTGCAATTTATAGGAACAAAAGGCAGGAATACACATATGCAGATTTAGCCAGGCTGTGCTACTCCAAGATATGTTACAATTCCAGTTTCCAGCCCATTATCCAGACCTAGGATGGGGCCCCAACAAAGAAGAACGTCTAAAGATAAAGAGATGTCAAGAGACCCTCAGAGAAAGTCTAAAAAAAAAAATAGAAAAAAGAGAACAAAACACACTGTTTGTGCCCAAGAGTTAGAAGGAATCAGAGCCAGCCCTGAGCCCTAGCCAAAGCCCAGAACATCTGCAGACAAATAGAGCTGAAATAAGCCTCCTGCTACTCCAGCATCTCCCTCTCACACCCTCCATAGCCCTGAACATTTCTCTCGGCCCCACATCTGCCCTATGAAACTGGCAGCAATCATCCAAAAAGATGTGCCCAACTGACTCAGAGCTAAATGTCCAGGCCACCTCCGCTGCCGCCCCTCTCCCTGCCCCGAGGTTACCAGGGAAGGAGGGGCACATACAAGTGTAACTGTTTGTCTATTGTCATTCATTTGGATGCAGCAATCTGAGCTGTTGAACTCTCCATATATTTATTTTTCCTCAGCCAGTTTCCAAACTCCCAGGACCCAATTTGCAAAGTGCACCTCAAACTCTAATGCAAAAAGGAATCACCAGCCCATACTTTAAAAAGAGATTCTGATTCAGGAGGTGGAAGTGCAGTTCTAACCAGCCCTTGGGTGAAGCCCACAGAAAGGAACCACACCACACAGTACTAATAGATTAAAAACCACAGCCAACATGACCTGGGCATACAGGGCAAAGTCTTTTCTATTTTCTTTTCACAAACCAGATCCTGGTGTTTGCAGCTGCAGCACGTCACCTGCCATTATAGAAAAGGGAAGAGAAGATCTTTGCTTCATGAGGTATGAAGAGCTGTGATTTCTATGTGCCATTAGGCAGGGAAGTATAAACAAAACTCTGAGCTCTTGACTTCTCCTTTGGATCAGTTAAAAACACTAGTCATTGGTACCCTGGTGCCCCAACATCTGCCCTTTCAAATATTTGGATATACTTGGGGGTTTTGATGGCACTAGGAAATAAAGTTTTATTTTAGGCAATGAAAACTTATGTCTCAGCAACATCATTTTAATTTCAGTTGCCTTTAGTGATTAAAAGATACCCTTTGTGATTTATCACTATCTCCTACTTTATCTTTGGCTTTAGATATCTTTCTCTATTTTTTAAAACACCTTTTAATAAACCTAGAACAGTAAAGAGGAATGGGAGATCAAGAGTCTTTGTCTTTTCACATCTAATGGCAGGAAAAGAGTAGAGTCCATTTATCCAAATGCATTCAATTTAAAAATCAAAATTAAGTCCCTTTTTTATTGATAAAAAGGGAAAAAGAAGTTTATTGCTTTGCTAGCAAAGGAGAAACACAGGGGTCTCCTGTCCCAAAGGCTGTGATTCTGCCCATCAGCAGGAACAGGGAGCATTTATAGAGGTGATTCAGAGAAAATGAGATTAGGGAGAAGAGATCAGGAAGGTGAAGATCAGGGGAAAAAAGGACAGGAAAAAGATTAGGAAGAAGATCAGGAAAAAAAAAAAGGTTGGACAAAAGAAAAAAAAATGTAAGTTTCAAAGCCCCAAGGGATATAGTGAAAGCATCAAATGAACCCCTGTTACATTTCTCCATTGTCAATTTCTAGCCTCCATTTCTATGAAAAGTGGGCAATGAAATCTCCAAGCTATTTTTTGCTGAAAGGGGCAAAGTCCTTGTTCTCTATTTGACAGGGCATGGGCAGTTAAGGGCATTCAGCATCAGAACAGTCCAGAGCTCCACAGTGGCAAATGGCAGGTGACTGGACAGGGCATACATAGAGCAGGGATGCAGCCACCTTGGATCCTCAGCATGGAACTAAGTTTCTTCATTTTTGAGAGGGGCTCTTTTATCATGTTTCAACCTCTGCCTTTCATAATGGCCCTCTAGTTTTTCACTCTAAAAAATAAAACAAGATGAATTAGGAAATCTCAATTTTCCATAACAAGTTATGTACTTTCAATGATAGGTGTGGTGTGAACTCACTTAAGGATTCTGAAAGATAGGGATAGGATTGTAGCCAGGGCCAAGGAAGAAGCTAGTGCTGGTAACAGGGAATAGAAAGGCAAAAGTCAGGTCAGAACCTAGAGGCAAACAGACAGAAAAGGGTCTTCTGTTGCCCCAATCACTGAGGGTTTTGCTCTCCTACTTAACAACTAACTGAATAAATTCATGAAATGATGACTTATTTTTTTCTTTATTAGAATAGGGGATAGAATGCCATTGAGAAATATTCCCTCACACTCCATAAAACAAATTAAGACAAATATTATTATATATATTACTATAAACCAAATAATGTTGATTGAATTTGCGAAACTTCTTAAATGTCTAGAAAGGAAAGGCACAGAAAGGAAACTGTCTCTTTGCCAAGGCATATTCCAGGCTCAAGATCTGGGCACCACTCCACCCTGTGCCTTTCCAACCCAACCCAGGAAGGTGTGAATCTGCAGGGCTCCTGAGTGGGGACAGCAGCACAAGACAGTGGATCAGAAACAGAAATGGGTTTCAGAGACAAAGAAAGAAGGAGCAGGCTGTGGGAAAGCCTCTGGGGGCACATATGGCCTCCATCAGGTTCTTCTTCCCTTCTGTTCTTTTATATCTCCTAATCTACTGGGACAAGAACCTCATCTGCAGCAGCTTGAGGCTGCCAATACCAGACAGGTGCTTAGACAGAAGTCTCCAATCCTATCCTTGTTGAAGTCATTTCTGTGCTTTTAAAAATTCTGCTCATCAGCCCCAGGAAACTAGATTGGAATCTGGTCTCCTGAAGGTCTTTCAAGCTGAGGAATTATTCTCTAACCCTGTTCTCTTTCTAGGTGGTGCTCTAGGGTTGTAGAATTTTGTGCCTGCTCCTAAAGGAGAGGGAATAATGGATTTTATTCATCTTTGCTTATGTAATGCCTTTAAAATTGATTTACTTATTGGCACATATTAAACAGTACATATTGGGGAGGGATTAATGTTATATTTCCATATATAAATATGGAGTGTAGTAGTCACATCCATCCACTCTTCTTCTACTTCTCTTGACGCCTTCCCATTCCCTAATAATTCCTATTCTACATTAAAGTAATGTTTTTTTCAAAAAATTCCACGTTTGAGAAGGAATATGACATACTTATAGCTATTTTCATAACATCTGGCAAAAGGTAAGCACTCTGTATATGCTTAAGTTAATACTAATGCAGAGTTCATGACATTGAAAGTAAAAGGATAATTAATCACCATAGACTGTAATCCTGTAAAATGCTAAATATATGTAGTTCTGACAATTTTAAAGTGAATCCGATAGCCAGGCAACAGTGCACCATGCATGTAATCCCATCCACTCAGGAGACTGAGATGGAATAATTTCAAGTTCTAGGACAACCTGAGAAATTTAGTAAGACCCTTTCTCATAAAGAAAATAAATATATAGTTGATCTGGTACAAGAATGTGAAAAATCCTCTTACATTAGGGAGATGTTTAAAGGGCCACAGTCATGCATTTGTCCTTCATTGGAGTTATGTCTTTAGCATAATAGTACCAATCACGTAAGAATAAATATAATTTTAAAAGAGTTATTAGTCGTATTATGTCTCAGGAACTGTCACTTTGTTTACATTTTCTTTTATCTTCTTCAGTACTGGGAATTGAAGCTGAATAGCTTTAGAACAGAGATATATCCCCAGCCTTTGTTATCATTCTGAGACAGGATCTCCTTCAGTTACTCAGCCAGGCCTCAAACTTTCACTCTTTTCGTGTTAGCTTCTCTAGTAGCTAAGATTACATGTGTATGAGACAACTGTGCCTGACTGATCTCTATGATTTTTTATTATCTACAATCTGCTTTTTGAAATTAACAATTTGGTTCTCATTCAGAGGTTAATCAATAACCACCACCTGTGGCTTGGAAAAATTAAATAACACTTAAATTAGTTATAAGTTGAGACAAGAATTTGAATCTGAACTGTATTTAGTTATTTGATATTTAAGCTATAGCTTTCCCTCCCTCCCTTTCCTTCCCTCCCACCACCTCTCTCTTCTGCTTAGTCCTTTTGATGTAGAAATTCATCTGGACAGAAACACAACAGGCAGCTGAGAATTCCAGTGAAGACTGGAGAATTGATCTCCATCTTCTTTCAAACATTCCATTCTTTTGCAATTGTTAAAAATAAAAGAAGAGAGATCCAACATGGCGGCCGGCGAGGAAGCAGTAATTCTAACATCTCCACTTTAACCGGATAAGAAAGACCCATCGGAACAGCGACAGCCTACCTACGAAGAAACTTCTAGCATAATTCCATGAAGAAGAGAGCTGCCGTGAACTGGTAGGTTTATTGGAAGTGACAGTTTGTCCCAGAGAAGTGGATCTTGGACGGCCACGCGGGCACAGAATTCTAGTCCCACAGACATCAGCCGCTCCCGCAAGCAGCTCCCCCGGGAGGTTTAGCTCTTGCTCTGGGAGGAGCTGCATCACCCACCCGGTTCCTAACCACGTGGCCACAGCTACCCAACTAGACAGGTGGCCCCGCGGCGGGTGCAGAAAACATCTTCTGTAAACAGCAGCCGTTTTTGCAAGCGGCGGACACCTGGAGCGACTTAGCCCGCCCCGCCCGAACCGGAATTCGGCCTCCGCCATCCGGGCTCCCCTGGGAGGCCTAGTGCTTGCTCTGGGAGCAGCCGCATCACCCACCCGGTCCCTAACCACGCGGTCACAGCTTCCTGGCTCTATAGGTGGCCCCTCCGGCGGGCGCAGAGGTCCAATCCCGCAACCACCAGCAGCTTCTGAAAGCGGTGGCGGCCCGGAGCGGAGTGGCAGCCCAAACCGGCAGACGCCTCCACCATATCGGCTCTCCCGTGAGGCCCTGCTCTTGCTCGGCGAACAGCCAAACCACCCACTCGGATCTTAACCACGCAGACACAGCTACCCCGCTCTACACGTGGCTCCCGGTGGCCCGACTCAGCTAGAAGGGTCCCCGCATGGCCCCGTACATGGCCATGCCCTCCGGGCTCTGCTAATAGCCCCGCACACCTGGCGAACAACCAGAAAACTTCAAAATCTCTCTGTGGGCGTGACCGCAAGGACCAAAGGACTCTCGACACCCAACTCCCCTTACTGCCAGAGTCAGGCAGACCTGAGACACACCAATGGAACAGGCCTAGAGGCCTGCCAGCATGGTAGATACGCCACTCCATTTGGAGTAGGGGGGCAGAGCAGAGCAGCCGCCCGCATCCGGATCAGGCCCAACGACCCGAGGGGGTGATAGTCATATCACCACAATTGGAGGGGGGGCAGAGCAGAGCCGCCACCCGCTCCCGCAGGGTAGGCAGACCTGCGAAAAACCGGCAGAGCAGGCCTAGCGGCCTGCAAGCGCAGTATTGAGATCACCTCAACTAGAGAAGGAGCACAGCCACTACCCACCCTGCAAGGGAGATTTTTCAACTATAAAAGAGCAATATAAATAATTAGGGGGGGAAACTCATAATCACAACAGTTTCACCAAGCAGAAAAAAACGTGAGCAGCATAAAAAGACAAGGAAAGAAAGGACCACAAGCAATGCAGATCAACTCAACTTTAGAAGAGGTAATAGCTGCAACAGATGGAATGTCAGATAAAGAGTTCAGGATATATATGCTTCAGATGATCTGGAGTCTCAAGGAAGACATGAGACAGCAAAATCAGACAATGAAAGATCACATTGACAAACAAATCCAGGAAGTAAAAGATCAATTTCACAGGGAGATAGAGGTAATAAAAAACAATCAAATAGAAATCCTAGAAATGCAGGAAACAATAAACCAACTTAAAAACTCAATTGAGAATACTACCAGCAGAGTGGATCACTTAGAAGAGAGAACATCAGACAATGAAGACAAAGTATTTCAACTGGAAAAGAACATAGAAAGCTCAACAAGTCTGCTAAGAAACCATGAGCAGAACATCCAAGAATTATGGGACAATATCAAAAGACCAAATTTAAGAGTCATTGGGATACAAGAAGGCACAGAGATCCATACCAAAGGAATAAACAGTCTATTCACTGAAATAATATGAGAAAACTTCCCAGACTTGAAGAATGAGACAGAATCCCAAATCCCAGAAGCCTACAGGACGCCGAATGTGCAAAATCATAAGAGATCCACACCTAGACACATTATAATGAAGATGTCCAACATACAGAATAAGGAGAGAATTTTAAAAGCTGCAAGAGAAAGAAAGCAG
Source organism: Ictidomys tridecemlineatus (assembly GCF_052094955.1). NCBI lineage: Eukaryota > Metazoa > Chordata > Mammalia > Rodentia > Sciuridae > Ictidomys > Ictidomys tridecemlineatus. The sequence continues at coordinate 171,794,101 of NC_135479.1, forward strand.
ATTACATTTAGGGGCAAACCAATCAGGATAACAGCTGATCTCTCAACACAGACTCTGAAAGCTAGAAGATCCTGGAATAACATATTTCAAACACTGAAAGAAAATGGGTTCCAACCAAGAATTGTGTATCCGGCGAAATTAAGCTTCAGGATAGAAGATAAAATTAAAACCTTCCACGATAAACAAAAGTTAAAAGAATTCACAGCTAGAAAACCATCTCTTCAAAAAATCCTTTGTAAAACATTACAGGAAGAGGAAATGGATAATAACATTGAAAACCAACAATGGGAGGTAGGACAGTAAAGGGGAGAAAGTAGTCAAAGAGAATAACAAATCAGGTTTAGTAACATCAATAAACAAATATGGCTAGAAGAACAAACCAGATCTCAATAATAACCCTAAATGTTAATGGCTTAAACTCACCAATTAAGAGACACAGGCTAGGAGAATGGATCACAAAACAAGACCCAACAATATGCTGCCTACAGGAGACGCATCTGATAGGAAAAGATATTCATAGATTGAAGGTGAAAGGTTGGGAAAAATTATACCACTCATATGGAATGCGGAAACAAGCAGGAGTGTCCATACTCATATCTAATAAAATAGATTTCAAGCCAAAGTTAATCAAAAGGGATAAAGAAGGACACTTCATACTGCTCAAGGGAACCATACACCAACAAGACATAACAATCATAAATATATATACCCCAAATAATGGTGCAGCTGTGTTCTTCAAGCAAACTCTTCTCAAGTTCAAGAGTCTAATAGATCACCATACAATAATCATGGGAGACTTCAACACACCTCTCTCACCACTGGACAGATCTTCCAAACAAAAGTTAAATAAGGAAACTATAGAACTCAATAACACAATTAACAACCTAGGCTTAATTGACATATATAGACTATACCACCCAACATCAAGTAGTTACACCTTTTTCTCAGCAGCACATGGAACCTTCTCAAAAATAGACCACATATTATGTCACAGGGAAACTCTTAGACAATATAAAGAGGTAGAGATAATACCATGCATCTTATCTGATCATAATGGAATAAAACTGAAAATCAATGATAAAAGAAGGAAGGAAACATCAAGCATCACTTGGAGAATGACAATAGGATGCTGAATGATCAATGGGTTTTAGAAGACATCAAGGAGGAAATTAAAAACTTCCTAGAGTTAAATGAAAACACAGACACAACATATCGGAATCTATGGGACACATTGAAAGCAGTTCTAAAAGGAAAATTCATTGCTTGGACTTCATTCCTCAAAAAAAGAAAAAAACAACAAATAAATGATCTCTTACTTCATCTCAAAATCCTAGAAAAAGAAGAGCAAAACAACAGCAAAAGAAGTAGAAGGCAAGAAATAATTAAAATCAGAGCTGAAATTAATGAAATTGAAACAAAAGAAACAATTGAAAAAATTGAAAAAACCAAAAGTTGGTTCTTTGAAAAAATAAATAAAATCGACAGGCCCTTAGCTATGCTAATGAAGAGAAGAAGAGAGAGAACTCAAATTACTAACATACGGGATGAAAAAGGCAATATCACAACAGACACTTCAGAAATACAGAAGATAATCAGAAATTATTTTGAATCCTTATACTCTAATAAAATAGAAGATAGTGAAGGCATAGATAAATTCCTTAAGTCTTATGATCTGCCCAGATTGAGTCAGGAGGATATAGACAACCTAAACAGACCAATAACAATAGAGGAAATAGAAGAAACCATCAAAAGATTACCAACTAAGAAAAGCCCAGGACCGGATGGGTATACAGCAGAGTTTTACAAAACCTTTAAAGAGGAACTAACACCAATACTTTTCAAGCTATTTAAGGAAATAGAAAAAGAGGGAGAACTTGCAAATTCATTCTATGAGGCCAACATCACCCTGATTCCGAAACCAGACAAAGACACTTCAAAGAAAGAAAACTACAGACCAATATCTCTAATGAACCTTGACGCAAAAATCCTCAATAAAATTCTGGCGAATCGGATTCAAATACATATCAAAAAAATTATACACCATGATCAAGTAGGATTCATCCCTGGGATGTAAGGCTGGTTCAATATACGGAAATCAATAAATGTTATTCACCACATCAATAGACTTAAAAATAAGAACCATATGATCATCTCGATAGATGCAGAAAAAGCATTCGACAAAGTTCAGCATCCCTTTATGTTCAAAATTCTAGAAAAATTAGGGATAACCGGAACATACCTCAACATTGTAAAAGCAATCTATGATAAGCCACAGGCCAGCATCATTCTGAATGGAGAAAAATTGAAGGCATTCCCTCTAAGATCTGGTACAAGACAGGGATGCCCTCTCTCACCATTTCTGTTCAACATGGTCCTTGAAACACTGGCCAGAGCAATTAGACAGACGAAAGAAATTAAAGGCATAAAAATAGAAAAAGAAGAACTTAAATTATCACTATTTGCAGATGATATGATCCTATACCTAGCAGACCCAAAAGGGTCTACAAAGAAGCTACTAGAGCTAATAAATGAATTCAGCAAAGTGGCAGGATATAAGATCAACACTCATAAATCAAAGGCGTTCCTGTATATCAGCGACAAATCCTCTGAAACGGAAATGAGGACAACTACTCCATTCACAATATCCCCCCAAAAAATAAAATACTTGGGAATCAACCTAACAAGAGAGGTGAAAGATTTTTATATAATGAAAATTACAGAACCCTAAAGAAAGACATAGAATAAGACCTTAGAAGATGGATAAATATACCCTGCTCATGGATAGGCAGAACTAACATCATCAAAATGGCGATATTACCAAAAGTTCTTTATAAGTTCAATGCAATACCAATCAAAATCCCAATGGCATTTCTTGTAGAAATAGATAAAAGAATTATGAAATTCATATGGAATAATAAAAGACCCAGAATAGCAAAAACAATGCTAAGCAGCAAGTGTGAATCAGGTGGTATAGCGATACCAGACTTCAAACTATACTACAGAGCAATAGTAACAAAAACAGCATGGTACTGGTATCAAAACAGGCGGGTGGACCAATGATACAGAATAGAGGATACAGTAACCAATCTAGAAAACTACAACTATCTTATATTTGATAAAGGGGCTAAAAGTATGCAATGGAGGAAGGATAGCATCTTCAACAAATGGTGCTGGGAAAACTGGAAATCCATTTGCATCAAAATGAATCTGAATCCCTATCTCTCGCCATGCACAAAAGTTAACTCAAAATGGATCAAGGAGCTTGATATTAAATCAAAGACACGGCATCTGATAGAAGAAAAAGTTGGCTACGATCTACATATTGTGGGATCGGGCCCCAAATTCCTCAATAGGACACCCATAGCGCAAGAGTTAACAACTAGAATCAACAAATGGGACTTACTCAAACTAAAAAGTTTTTTCTCAGCAAAAGAAACAATAAGAGAGATAAATAGGGAGCCTACATCCTGGGAACAAATCTTTAATCCACACACTTCAGATAGAGCCCTAATAACCAGAATATACAAAGAACTCAAAAAATTAGACAATAAGATAACAAATAACCCAATCAATAAATGGGCCAAGGACCTGAATAGACACTTCTCAGAGGAGGACATACAATCAATCAATAAGTATATGAAGAAATGCTCACCATCGCTAGCAGTCAGAGAAATGCAAATCAAAACTACCCTAAGATACCATCTCACTCCAGTAAGATTGGCAGCCATTAGGAAGTCAAACAACAATAAGTGCTGGAGAGGATGTAGAGAAAAGGGCACTCTTGTTCATTGCTGGTGGGACTGCAAATTGGTGCAGCCAATTTGGAAAGCAGTATGGAGATTTCTTGGAAAGCTGGGAATGGAACCACCATTTGACCCAGCTATTTCCCTTCTCGGTCTATTCCCTAAAGACTTAAAAAGAGCATGCTACAGGGACACTGCTGCATCGATGTTCATAGCAGCACAATTCACGATAGCAAGACTGTGGAACCAACCTAGATGCCCTTCAATAGATGAATGGATAAAAAAAATGTGGCATTTATACACAATGGAGTATTACTCTGCATTAAGGAACGACAAAATCATAGAATTTGGAGGGAAATGGATGGCATTAGAGCAGATTATGCTAAGTGAAGCTAGTCAATAGTTAAAAAACAAATACCAAATGACCCCTTTGATATAAGGGGAGTAAACAAGGTCAGGGTAAGGACAAAGAGCTTGAGAAGAAGATTTACATTAAACAGGGATGAGAGGTGGGAGGGAAAGGGAGTGAGAATGAAATATAAGAGGAAAGGAGGGGTAAGACAAGATAATAAATATGGAAGAAATGATTTACAGTAGAAGGGGTAGAGAGAAAAGGGGAGGGGAGGGGAGGGGAGGGGGGATAGTAGAGAATAGGACTGACAGCAGAATACATCAGACACTAGAAAAGCAATATGTCAATCAATGGAAGGGTAACTGATGTGATACAGCAATCTGTATACGGGGTAAAGTTGGGAGTTCATAACCCACTTGAATCAAACTGTGAAAAATGATGTATTAAGAACTGCGTAATGTTTTGAACGACCAACAATAAAAAAAAATAAAATAAAATAAAAAAAAATAAAAGAAATTGTAACAGACTAAAAGGTAGACACAGTTTTGTTCCTTTTGCCTTTAGGAACTGAAACTGAACACCCTCAGTTTAAGCATGAGGGATGAAGAAACTCATAATCTTTTCAAAAAGCAAAGACATATTAAAGACTGAACATCAGAGAATATCTCTCAAAAACACACAGCAACAGACCCACAAAGAGAGAATTTAAGAAATTAGAAAAAACTTGATCAGGAGGCCATCAATCCCAAAGCCCCAGCAAATGTCAGAATACTGGGTCACTCCAAGTGTTTGTGGGGAATGTGTGCATGCAGTAATGCACAACACTATTGTTGGAAAGTAAATGCAGTGTTCACCCTAAAAAACAATGTGGCAATGCTCAGCAAAATTCAGGTAATACTCTTTTGAGTGAGCAGTGATGTTTATGGGCACCTGCCCTACATAAATTCTCCTACAGGTGCATAGGAACAATTATGTGTGGTGACAGGGGATAGCAGCAATATGAATGTCCACTGCAGGAGAATGAAGAGGTAGGGTGTTCTGAGGCACATCAGAGACTACTATGTTAGAGTTCAAAGCCACAGATGAAATGTACATAAAAGAATATTAGTAACTCGCAAAGAAGGGCTTTGATTGCAGATTAGTAGTAGAGTTCTTGCCTGGCCTGTATGAGGCCCTGGTTTCGCTTCCCAATGCTACCAAAAAAAATAAATTAATAAATTAATTTTTAAAAATGTTGAAATTCCTTCTTAATAAAATTAGATATGTCCCCTGAAGCTTTTTACATCAAGTGAAAGTATAATCACCTGAAAAATGAATCACTCCTCTTCCTATAACTTGTCCAAGGTGATCTGTGAAAAAGCTCACTATTGTCTTGATGCACATAAACCCACAAAATCTTACAAATCAAAAGGTTCAAATCTTTGTGTTTACTTTTAAGACACAAAGAAACTGCCAAAGCCATCATGGGTATGCATATCCAAAGGGCCACCAAGTGTCTGAAAAATGTCACTTTAAAGAAACAATGTGGTTTGGCATAGTGGTTCATGCCTGTAATCCCAGCAGCTCTAGAGACTGAGACAGGAGATTCCCAAGTTCAAGATCATCCTCAGCAACTTTGTGAGGCTTTATGGAACTTAGTGAGACCTTGTCTAAAAATAGAAAATTTTAAAAGACCTAGGGATTAACTCAGTATTAAGTACCCCTGGGTTCAGTCATCAGTAACAAAAAAAAAAAAACAAAAAAAAAAACCAAAACAAAAACAAACAAAAAATGTTTGCCATTCCACTGTTAAAATGGTAGAGTTGATTGGTGTGACTAGACCAAAGAGTGGGGCTGAATTAGGGTCTATAAATTTGAAAAAATAAAAGTGCTCAATTTTGACAGACATTCTTAAATATGGAGAGAGTAATGTTGAACTTGAGGATTTAGATGTAGGTTTTTTTGGTCATTTAATGTATCCAAATGAGCAAAGAACCAAGATATACTGCCACACTTACAGAGCTCATGGCCAGATTAACCTGTACATGAACCCCCCTATCCCACTGAGATGATCCTTACTAAAAAAAAATTGTTTTCCTAAACCAGAAGAAGAAAATGCACACACATGAACACAGACACATGCAAAAAAAAAAAAGAAAAACAAAACAACAACAGACAAACAAACAAACAAAAAAGATATCTGTAAATTGCTGAGACTGGTCTTGAACTTTAAATCTTCCTTCTTTGTGTAATTAATTTGATAAGAAACTCTTTTTTTAGATGGACTGAGAATTCTCATAGTTTCTAATATGATTGAATTCTTTATGATAATTAAAGCTATTCTTTTATTTACTATTTGTCTATTGATTTTAAGAGGGTGAGTCGGAGTGGGAAGATGTATAGGTGGGTCTGGAGCAAGAAGGAGACAATTACCCAGCTCAGAGCTATGGGCTGAACCCAAGGGCATCTCTGGATATATGAGGGTAGTGTATAACAGAATACGTAGTTGGGTGGCTGATTGCTGGTGTTTCTTCATAACTGAATGTGACCTTCTTGAGCTCTGGAGAGAACCAGCATCAAGAAATGTCTTTTAAATGGTCTCCAGTTACATTAACTAGAAAAGGAGACCAAATGGAATCTCTAGTTTTGGGCCTTCTGAGTTGACAACCAGGGAATCCAAGACATCAGCTCTAGGTCAGACATGTCCAAGCAGTTACAGATTCCTGCCCTGGTGGGCTTTGTTTAGTGGTGGGTGTAAGGATGGCCTTAGGTCTTAGCCTAAGCAACTCCATTTTAACCCTCCAGTTTGAAACCTGCAGTCTCACGAGGCATGCCTACCTACAGAGCCCTCTAGTATGGCCCTCAAACACAAAATAGTCACTTCTCCCTACTCTGACAAGCTCAGAGTCGAGTCTCTCCCATCTTGCCCTCACCTTGATGAGAGCAAAAAGCAAGAAAATCAGGGTGGCAATAACCAGACCAGATGTTTAACCCCAGAGCAAATGATGTAACTGAGAAACCTGGTGGCAGTTGATAGGGATTGAAAGGATTATAAGAAGCCCCAAAATTTAGTATAAATGATGGGTCAAATAAACAGATATTCTGCCAGCTGACACTGATGCACACAAGCCTGAGAGATTGATAAGGACCTAGACTGACATCCCAACTCTTCTCATCTGCCTGATCCTCAAAGCATTGTTCTCACAGCTCTCGAGTCTACAGCAGCCTCTTTACTCTAGTGAGAAAGAACTTTTCCCTATGACTGCCTCCTCAGCCAGACATCAGCTCCACCCTAGGAGAAGCCTGCCTTGGTTCCTGATCTGACTACTACAGTCAGAGTAAGTGTGCATCTGCTGGACTTAGAGCCCAAGGATTGATAGGTTTGATTTGACACTTCAGCTTAGCATGCACAGGGAGTGTCTTGTAAGGGTCCAGCGGAATATCGGGAAAGAGACCACACAAGATACTGGCTCCATGCAATTGGCAAAAGGGGATTTATTGGGGATCCATTCCAGCACGCTGGGGCCCCGTGCTCACTCAAGAAGGGAGAGCATCCCAGAGCCCAGAGCTGAGGTCAAGCAGAGCTTAAGTACACTTTCTGGAGAGGGCGGTGGGCTTTACATACATCAGAACAAATCATCATGAGGCGCGGGAAAATTGAACAACAACTTTAAGACGTGATTGGCAAATTCATTGGGGGAACAGGTTGGGCAGGTGTGATTGGTCATTCCTAAGCGGGTTACACATTCAAACTGATTGGTTCGGGCCCTGTGATGAACTGCACAGGGCCCTAGGCTAAATGGCCAGTAGGACATTGTTTTAACTATCTCAGGAATCTGGGTGTAACAGAGGAACTTAATAATACCTAATCTTTTACATTCAAGCTTTCCAGCTTAGAAACTTTACCCTTTCAGTCTTTCATGAGCCTGTCATGATTAAGTGTGTTTTCAGTGCTTAGAGTTAATCTAAAATTGTTTACTGTGAATTGATTATATTTATTGCAGTGCCTAACATTAAGGATTGTCAATTCCTTGTTAAAAACCTATAGAGTAAAATTATATTGAGTGATATGAGTGAACAAAGCATTGAAAATGGCAAAAGCACATGGACATTATTTGTTTCTCCACCAGGATTACATAAGTTGCACCTTTGCCACATGTCACATGGCAAATATCAGTTTGCTCAGGTTGCTTTAGCCAATTATCATCAGCATGGTGCCATGATGTGTACCACTAGTCCAAGCTACATAGAAGGCTCAGACTCAGGAGCCTTGCTTGAGCCCAGGACTTTGAAGCCACCCTGAACAATAGAGCAATATCCTGTAGCAAAAAATGAAAATAAATTACTATACACTGGGCTGAGCTTTAAAGGAAGTAAATGTCTTCATTAGGATGGACATGAACTGTTACATTTTCCTGTTCCCTGAAATCCAGTTGGCTTTAGATTAAGGGGATTTGGATTTAGAGGATTTTAGGTGCTAGGTCTTCCTGAACAGTGGGATTAGATCTGTTTTCCTTGTGTTTTTCATCAGTTTAATTGTCCATGGCCTGGAATAAGAGTAGAGGATCAAAGAGGAGTTAGAGTGTTTTTGTAGTTCAGATATAGAGAAACGTGCCATGTGATCACCCTCACTTTAAAGACTTAAAGTCTTAATCAGCTTTTCATCCTTTCCCTCTCCTTGTTGATTTTTTTGAAACTTGAGAACAACTTGAGGATTAGTCTCCAAGATAAATAAAGGCAGGAAGCTAGGTGTAGTGGCTCAGTCCTGTAGTCCCAAAGACTTAGAGTCTGAGAGAGGGGGGGAACAAGTTCAAGGTCAGCCACAGTAAATAAGCAAGTTCCTGTCTCAAAAAAAAATTTGAGATGGAGGTGAGGGTTAGAGGCCTTGTTGATTATGTATGAAGCCCTTGTTTCAATCACCAGCACCACCAAGGGGAAGAAAGAAAAAAACAAAAAAAAAAAATGAGACATGACTACATATGCCACTGCCCAAAGTTTCCAGACCTTGGGAGATTTTATACGTTACAAAAGTAGATGTACAAATAAGTTTCATTGTTTTTACATGCATGCACACACACATACACAGCCTAGCCAAATAATTAGCTGTACTTTTCTTTGGTTAAATTTGCATAAAACAAAATTAGAACTCTCTAAAAGTCTTTATACAACTTATGCTATCAGTATTGATAATCATGGAAAGAAATACATAGCATAGCACATCATGAAAAATAATGTTAGCAGAATAAATTAATAGAAAAGAAAAACTGACATTAAATTGTTTTTTTTTTTTTCTTCTTCTTCTTGGTACTTGGGAATGAACCTGGGATACCTTAACACTGGGTTTCATCCTCTGCTGTTTTTATCTTTTAAGAGAGAGTCACACTTAGTTGCTTGTGGCCTCTTTAAATTACTGAGTCTAGACTGGAACTTGTGATCCTCTTGCCTCGACCTTCTGAGTAGTATAAATGATGGAGTAATAGAATTAAGGACATTTTAGGCATTGATAATGGTCAATTGCATAGAGGTAGTACACAAAGCTGGCTGACTTTCACCATCACTAACTCTATTTCAAAATCTTACATTGAAAGGAATTATGCTTTAAAAAATAGTATTTATTTTTTAGTTTTAGTTGGACATAATAACTATGTTTTTATTTATTTATTTTTATGTGCTGCTGAGGATCTAACCCAGGGCTCGCATATGCTAGGGCAGTGCTCTATCACTGAGTCACAACCCAGCCCTTTTTTAAAAATTTTAAGACTCTCCTAGGAGATTATGTTTATTTTCTATATGGTATTGTTTTCCTGAAATACAATGAAGAGTCTCATTATCTTGAATTGAAAATGATTCATAAAGAAATCTCTGTTTGAGAGAAAGAAGCCACAGTGTAGGTTTTACTGTCAAATTTTTGTCACAAAAATCCAAGGAGGAGGAGTTTTTTATCATTGGGAGTCTAGGAAAACACACAAAAGCATAGACTCACTAACAAATTTTCATCTTAAACATGCAAGACCAAGTGAATTCTGCTTTAAAGTGGGTTTATAATTTGGCCCCTCTAGAGCCAGAGCCCAGCTGCTGCTAACACAAATCCCTAGGATACCAGGCAGGTCTTACTCACCCACTAGACAAAGTAATGTAAGGCCTTACAATATTTTAGGGGCCTACAAAATTGTTTTAATTTCTTGTAAAACTTAAAGAAAACAATTAACTCTCATACCTAATATAATATCTGATACATAATATTAACATATTGTCTTAAAACCTTAGTGAAAACAGGGTGGCACAGGAAGATCTTTTCTCAAGCTGAGTGCTCAAGACTGCTGTGTATCTGCTTGGAGACAAAGCATGTGAAACCCCTGGTACACTAGTTACCCGTCTAACCTACCTATATCTAGCAAAAGCCACTAACCCACCCTGCCAATAAGCAAATCAAGAACAATGAGGTAGGGCGCTCTTAGATCCAGACTTGACCCTCTTAAATATGGAAATGGTCTCTTATCACCCAACAGTCTGAGCATCCACTTTCCCCAACATTCCCAACAGGAGGACTATGCAACAAAGAATTTCACATTTTGGCACAATTTTATTGAGAAAACATGATCCCTTCCAAAACGCTTTTCTAAACAAGAGTTGCATGGGAATTCTCAATGCTTCTGAGTTTCAAAGGTGGCAGACTCAAGAAGCCTCAGGGAGTCCTGCGCAGAAGGCCTGGAATCCACTCCCAACAGCCTTGGCTAGTCTCCTGGCTGCTGGCAGGGGCAGAAGGAAAGCCTTCTTACAAGGGTCACCACAACCAGATTTCTTGGGCTCCAGACATCTCTCACATGTGTACCTAGAACATGACAAGGGAGTCCCAGTGGGCAACCAATGGAGGGGTACCTGTGAGACCCCTGACTTTTATGGGGGCGCCTGGGGCTTCTTCTTCAGAGATGCCTGGTTCAGGACAGGAGGCTCTGTGACCTGGCACAAGGTGCTGTGTTCTCTGGGAAAGTCACCATTTTTTTTACCTATGCTAGGAAAAAAGCCCTTGGGGTGTAAAATGCAGGTCACAGAGGAAGTCTTGGTGGTCATAGGAGATATCTGGTGGGTGGATGTAGAAGGACAGTGGCAAGGGCCCAGGATATAGTGAGCTCAGGGTTGGAGGCCTCTGGAGCCCTGGCGCCTGCTCTGCAGAATTCCAATCCTGTGGCACACAGCAGGGAATTCTGCTCAATGGCTTTGTGGGCCTCACACCAGGCACCACCAAGTATGTGGGACTTAGCAGACAGCAGTTTGGGTGTTCTTAAATCCCTCTGTCCTCCAGGGACTTTCTAACTACAGACTGGGAACCTGGGTGGTGTTGGCTTTAATCCTAAAAGGAAATCCCATCACAAAGTTCAGTTAACGAGTTTAACAACAACAAAAATCTGTTAGTTTGTATAGTTGGGAGGCAGCCTTGCTCCATACAAGTCACTGAAAAATAGATATTTTTCTTCTGGTTTTAGCAGGATTGTCAGCATAATACCCAGATTCTCACAACATGGTCCATAATGGAGATTTTTAAAAACATTTTAAAGATAGCCGTCAGTGTCTTGTATACACCCAATGGGATGAAGCTAGAAATCAATAATAAAGAAGGTAAAGTAAAAATTCACACATTTGTAGAAAGCAAAAAGCATTTCAAACAATTTTCTGATCAAGGAAAAAAGCACAAGGTAAAGTAGAAAATATATAGATGTGAATAACAATGAAAATCACTGGGTACCAAAGTTTGGGAGATGAAGCAGGAACAGTGACCAGTAAGTTATATTAGTCAGGGGTCTCCAGAGGAACAGAATCAACAGGAAATATGATTATCAAAAGGGGATTGATTAGATTGACTTACTTGACCAGAAACTGGGCAGTCAACAATGGCCATCTGCAGTCTGGAAATCTTTCTGCCTCCTGACTTGTTCCTCCAGGAGCCTGTGTTACAGTTGATGTTATTTTTCGCAAAAGTTCACGTGTGAGACAATGCAAAGTTTAGAGGAGAAATGATTGAGCTTAATTAGCCTTGATTTACTGGGTGACTGAATCTCTGATGAGAATGAGTGGTAACTAAAGGCCGGTGGGTGTAGTCTGAGGAAGGGATTCCCTGGGGGCGTGGCTATTGGGTATATACTGCTCTCTGGCGGGTGGAGTCTCCTAAAGAAAACCGAAAGGATTAAATGTCATAGGAAAATGTAGCCGAATAACAAACCGAAATAAACGGAACTGAAGGGGAACTGAACCTATAAGGGGCGGCAACTTGGGTGGTGTTGGCTTTAATCCTAAAAGGAAATCCCATCACAAAGTTCAGTTAATGAGATTAACAACACCAAAAATCTGTTAGTTTGTGTAGTTGGGCAGCTATCTTTCTCCATTCAAGTCACTGAAAAATAGATATTATTCTTATGGCTTTAGCAGGGTTGTCAGCACAATACCCAGATTCTCACAACATGGTTTGGTTTTAACCCTTTTTCTTCCTGAACTCTGCCTGCAGGGTACTTGTGGGTAGAGATACTTCCACAAACCAATTTAAAAATGGAAAATGAGTTTTGGTTTTCAGATCTGGTGCTTTAGTCTGACTGATCTTTTCATATCCGACTGTACAATTCATATCTTGAAAAATGAGTCACCAATATAAGAGGATGACTTGGGGCTCTTTGGTGTAAGTTAGGTTATAATCCCTCATGAAAGGTATTCATGGTCCATAATGGAGATTTTTAAAAACATTTTAAAGATAGCTGTCAGTGTCTTCTAAACACCCAATGGGATGAAGCTGGAAATCAATAATAAAGAAAGGGAAATAAAAATTCACACATTTGTAGAAAGCAAAAAGTATTTCAAATAATTTTCTGATCAAGGAAAAAAGCACAAGGTAAAGTAGAAAATAAATACATGTGAATAACCATTAAAATCACTCAGTACCAAAATTTGGAGAAGGAAATTTTGTATTAGTCAGGGGTCTCCAGAGGAACAGAATCAACAGGAAGTATGATTATCAAAGGAGAATTGATTAAATTGGCTTACTTTACCAGAAACTGGGCATTCAACAATGGCCTTCTGCAGTCTGAAAATCTTTGTGCCTCCTGACTTGTTCCTCCAGGAGCCTGTGTTTATGTGATGTGCCCCGAAAGTTCACGTGTGAGACAATGCAAAGATTAGAGGAGAAATGATTGGGCTTAATGTTAGCCTTGATTTATTGGGTGAATGAATCCCTGAAGAGATTGACAGAGGAGGCCTGCGGGGTGTGGCCTGAGGAAGGGATTCCCTGGGGGCGTGGCTATTGGGTATATATTGCTCTCTGGCGGGTGGAGTCTCCTACAGAAAACCAAAAGGATTAAAGGAGACAGGAAAAGGAAGCCAAATAACAAATACAAATAAACGGAGCTGAAGGGGAACTGAACCTACAAGGGATGGCAATCACTGCCTGGCCCCTAGGTCTCCTAGCAATGAGACCTGTGCCTAGCGGCTTGGGAACCCAGACGCAGTGGCACAGGAGACACCAGGCTCCAGCGAAGGGCACTGCTGTTGTCAAAAGAACATGGCTTTGGGCTGCGTTTAGTTCTTTAGTCGGTTGGTTAAGGAGAAGCAAGAGCTTTGGGAGAGGGCGCGGCAGCTCCACCAACAGGCCCAGCTGGGAGAAATGCCTAGGCTCAGTAGGAAACTGGTGCCAGAAATAGGACACTCTTGTTGTTCTAAGAGAGCTGGAGCCCACACAGCGGCCAGGTGCAGTGCTGGCAGGATACTGCATAAATGGGCAGGAGGCGATTTGTGCAACCATCACAGTGATGCAGGCCGCAGAGCTCGCTCTGGATTTCTTAGTTCAGTTCCCTTCAGCTCCGTTTATTTCGTTTGTTATTCGGCTACGTTTTCCCGCAGCGTTTAATCGTTTCCGTTTTATGTGCGATCTATCATATTGTTTTCATCTACTGAGCTCCAGGAGTTTGCTGTCACGGCATTTTAGCCTCTCCGGCTTGTCTCCGCCCTCCGCCTGGAGGACATAAATACTCGGGATGGTGTGGAGCCTCTGCCTCCTCTCTCCATCAGCGCAGAGGCTTCTGTCCTCCTTCTCTGAGGCTCACGCGATGGAGCAGCATTTTCTGGGCCCTGTGAAGCAGCTTGGGATTCTGTGGAGGTGGCGCCAGAGGCGCGGCCTCCTCCTGTGCTTAGAAGCCGGTGGCCTTGTCCTCTCCCTTTCAACCCTGTCCTAGGAGAATGCTCCCGGTGACAACTGTGACTTCCACTGGGTGCGGCTCTCCAGTCCTGTTGGCCGGGGTGCTGGGGCCACCTGCAAAACGGATTCCGCGGGAGTCCAGAGCTCCTGGGAACCAACCGAGGCCTGGAAGCTGCGATGCCAGGAACTGGAGGCAAACGGGGAGGAGCCTGTGGAAGAGCCCGAGGTAGTGAAGCTGTAGCAGATTTCACTGCCAAGGATGCAGCCCCCCAGCCCCTACCCTGGCGACAAGCCGCCAAACACCCAGACCTCTGCGGACCAGTGTCTCTCTGAGTGCCCTCCAGCCGGCTCTGGTTCAGTTCCCGACCTGTCTCCTCCAATTGGTGGAACCCGCACCTGCTTTCCTCAGCCCTCCTGGTGGATTCGCCCGAGTTCTCGACGCCTGGGGCTGCTGCCATCCTTCTCTGGCAGCGAGGCAGCCTTAGGTCGGAGAAGGAGCTGCTGGGAACTTACTCTGTGAAAAGATTCTGGGTTACAAAACGACTTCACTAGGAAATCAAAACGCACTGAGATTTGCCTTTAGTTGTTCTTTGTCAATTATTAAAAATTCTCTTTCTCCTGACGATTCTCTGTAGCGTTTCAGGTCGCCTATTAACTTGCCGTTTTCTTCTGTTTCAAACGTTTGTATTCGTCCTATTACACATTCCCTTCCATAACTTTAGACTTTTATCCATTTCAACTTTTAGAAATGACATGTACAATTTTAGAACCACTCTCAGAATTTTGTAGCTTCAAAGAATGAATTGTTTTCTTGATTTTATTTTTTAATTCTTAATACTCATTAAGTTTTGTTACTTAGCGCGATTTGCGATATAAATATCCTGTGGCTTTGCTCATTTCATATCCCTTTCGTTTTTACAACGTGGTTTTAAAATATTTATTTATTTATTGAGACATCCTCTCGCTCAGTTGCTTGGGAGACTGGGCTCACTAAGTTGCTGAGGCTGGCCTCAAACTTGTGATCCCCAGCCTTTCAAGTTGCTGGGATTACAGTAGGCATGAGCCACCATGCCAGGCTCTAACGCAATTTTACATACTGATTTGGTTTAAGTATTTATGCATTTTGTATATTTTTGTCTTTTTTTTCAGTCCCACCCAGTTTGTTTTATTTCTATTCTCATGTCTTCCTTTTTTTTTTAAGCAATGCTTAATTTTGATTTTGTCAAAAGTCCTGCAGGGGTGGTTATCAATCTTATGATTTCTGTTTGCAGGACCAGGAGATTGCACACATGGGACAAGTGCACAGATCACCAGTTTGGAAAGATTCCTTGCTGATTTGCATGTCTAGCAGTCTTTCCACTTAGGTTTGCTGTGGAAGGCATGATTTAGCACCAAAGGTGAGTGCTACCATTACTTAAGTGTACCAGGATTCCCTTTGGCCATATCTGAGATTTCTTTGTCCAGGCAAGTGCGGGTAGGCCCAGAAGATCCAATTTAGCCTTGTCTCAGAATTTTCCACCTCTGAATGTGAACGAATTAAGCGGAAACGTTCTTGTTTTTTTCCTTGCCTGTGATTTCTTAGTTGTGCTTTGAAATGTTCTTTTTCTGAGTAACTTCCAGTGAAAGATTTTTTCTTTTCTTCCTTCCTTCTTTCTTTCTTTCTTTCTTTCTTTCTTTCTTTCTTTCTTTCTTTCTTTCTTTCTTTCTTTCTTTCTTTCTTTCTTCTTTCATTTTCCTCCCTCCCTCCCTCCCTCCCTTCCTTCCTTCCTTCCTTTCTTCCTTTCTTCCTTTCTTTCAAATCCAGCTAGCTATGCTTGAGATTTGAAGCACCTTCCAAGGTTGCGTTTTCAGATCAGAACTTAGTGGAGGGAAACCAGTACTAGCCAAGCAGTGCCTCAGATTTCTTAGTCGCACAGAATACCCGATTGGTGGATGACCAGCTTTCTCTTACCTGATGCCAAGGATTTCTAGGTCGCATGACAGTTTACAACAGTCACAGTTGCACAAGTGTACACAAATTCTGAAATCCTTTTAATTTAGCCTATCCAGCAACCCCAGTTAGCAACAACGTTGGCTTAATATGGTACATGGATGATCGATATAGCCCATTCTGCACTGGGTGTTTTTTTTGTTTTGTTTTTGGTGCATGGGTATTGAATCCAGGGCTTGGAGCATGCTACACTGAGTTCCACCCACAGCCCTTGCCCCAGGTGTGCAGCTTCACTTTATGGAAATGGTTGCCCGGATGTTTTGCTTTTAAAATTTCTTTTGGAGAGTTTGGCCTTGGACGGATGTGTTTGGTTTGTATTGTTTCCTAATTGCAATGAAGAAATGTTTTTCATGACTTATTTTCTGTCTTTTTATTTAAACGCCGTGTATTTCTTCTGCTGGTTTGAGTGCCAGGCATAGGGCTTCACGTTTCCTTAGTAACATTCCCTCAACAACCAAGCCAGGAAGTAGTTGGGAGAAAAGTAGCAGTTTCAACTGAGGTCCCAGGGAAAAAGCTCTAGGTGATGGGATGGGGGTGTGAAGCTGAGGGGAGGGTGAGGGACAGTGGTGTTGGAAATCAGGTTCCAGTGAAACTCCTGGCCAACCCAGGGCAGATCATCCAGGTCCAGAGAGAAAGCGGGGTGGCCATGTTCCACAGTATATTGATCCCTGAAGTTCTGCCACCTGGTCTGTTGAACTCTCAGGACCACTGCCTGCTGCCACATACTGCTCCCTGACAGGTTACACAGATTATGGCAGGGGGTTGCTGTCAGAAATCATGAGCACCTGTCTGAGTATTCACTTCTGATCTCCTTGGCAGTCCTATCTAGATTCCGGAAAGCTGGGTGGGGAGTATAGTCTTTGGAGCAAATTACCTCCTAAAACAGAATTAATGATATTCACACAGAATCTTATCCTCCTGGATGAAATTATGGAGGTTGAGAGGAGATTGGCATGAGGTTTTGAAAGAAAAATTTCTACCAGATTTGTGAGAGGAAAGCTGTTTGGGGGCAGCTGGTTGACTACTGCACCAAATTACATTGCTAGTTTTGGAGCACAGTCTAGAACCCTGTTCTCTGAACAGAGAAATCTGGAAGGGAAATGTGTGAATGGTGACTTAGGATGTTGAGGAGCAGGGCAGGGGCACACACTCAGTTCTGCTGTGGTCTTTCACTTTACCAGTTTAGTGTTCTGGTACCAAATTGCTAAATTAAAGAGATTTCAGAATTTGTGTACACGTGTGCAACTGCAAGAAGCTAAAGTCTCAAATTGAGTCACAGAGTAGTGTGACTTTCTAGATAAGTGACCCTCACCAAGTTCTCAAACTGCTGCAGCCTTTTATTTTAAGCTTCTCTGAAATGGAGGCCAAGTCAGCTCTCACTTTTTCAAGGAGGTTTCTTGAATACTCTTTGGTGGTGTAAGTGAATGATGAGTATCATGAATTGAAAAAAGAACTTAATGGGAACAAAAGTAAAATGGACATATCTTTTGCAGGTTCTGTCTTCCTTCCTTCTTTTCTTTCTTTCTTTTACCTCATATCATTTCCATGTTGGAAGTGTAATACAGCTTCATCTGAGTCAAACCCACTACTGTAAAGAAATCAATGGATTTACATATAGACCACTGATGATTTAATAAAGCCTGACTTATCACAGTACTTAGATCTTTGTATTTATTCAATTTTATGCTATTTGATGGTACTTAAAAATTGGAGTCTTATACTGTGATGTAATTGGTGCAGGACCCTCTCTTGCTCTGCTCTAGTAGGCATGGGGCTGGTGGTGGCTTGTGCCTTCTTAGAATGGGGTGGCAAGGGGCCATAGACATTTTGTTATTTATACACATTTGGTCTATGTAGCAGACAGGCAGCTACCCAGAGAAATTAGTCTGGGAATAATCCTGCTGGATCTCCTGGCACTTCTTCCCTGAGTCTGTCTCAGGGGGCCACATGTGAGCCTCAAGTTGCTCTGAGGCCTCCAGCAAACACACCTCTAAATATTGGGTTCTGGAGATGCATAGTCTCTGGCTCCCTTGGGTGAAGACAAATTCCCACAACAATATGTCCTTTCTATTCTGAGTTCCCATTCTGGGAATCCTGCTATACCAATCCAGCTCACCTGTGGAAACAGGGCTGAGGTGGACAGTTGTGGCAATCTGGCCCCATTTTTGTTGTTGTTGTTCTAGAGATTTACTCAGGGGCACTCGACCACTGAGCCACATCCCCAGCCCTATTTTGTATTATATTTAGAGACAGGGTTTCACTGAGTTGCTTAGTGCCTGGCTAATTTGCTGAGATTGGCTTTGAACCCTTGATCCTCTTGCCTCAGCCTCCTGGGCTGAGCTGAGCATGTGTCACCACTGTGCCAGGCCCTGGGTTTGTTTTATCAGCTTTTTCACTGCTGTGATAAAAAGATATGAGAAGAACAATTAGAAGAGAAAATGTTTATTTGGGGGCTCTCGGTTTCAGAGATGTCAGTCAATAGGTGACCAACTCCATTGTTCTGTTGCTCTGTGCCCAAGGTGGGCCAGAACATCATATATGGTAAAGAAAAGCAGCTCAGGTTATTGAACCAGAAGAGAAAGCAGGGGTGGAGTAGGGGGAGGGAGAGCACAAAGTTGCTCCACTTCAGGAGGACAAAATATAAATCAAAGGCAGCTACCAGGGACACACCTCCTCCATCCACACCCTACCTGCCTATACTTACCTCCCAGTTAATACCTCTCAGAGGACTGATGCATTGATTAAGTTAAGATCTGCATGACCCAGTTATTTCCCCCCCCAAAAAATTTCTTGCTTTGTTTCACACATGAGTTTGGGGGGGGGTGTCAACTAATACCTAAACTATAACAAGCCTGAAAGCAAGACAATCGTCATCAGGTCATAAGAGTGTAGTTTCCCCCACCTCCTCCTGATAGTGGGGATTGAAATCAGGTGCGCTATGACACTGAGCTACTATCAGTCCTCAGCCCTTTTTATTTTTGGAGACAGGGTCTTGCTTGGAATCTGTACATCCATTAGTTGGCTAAGGTGCCAGAACCTTAATAGGGTCAATAGGGTCAAAAGGGAACGGAATTGAGAGCACCCACTGCATTCTGAGGCAAGGAGAACACTGACATAAAATAGATGATCAGCACAATATCAAAGATATCAGGAAGTGAAAATTAGAGATAATGATTCATCTGCACGCCATGCAGATAACAGAACTGGCGCAAGGGAGAAATGGCTTTGGTGGCCACATCGCGTTTCCCAGGGAGGTACAAACCCCGAAGGTAGTCAAAGCAGAGCTCTCTGTTGCAAAACCAACTTGTTAGGAAAAAGAAACTGTGGATAGTGCTAAAGTGATAATTGTTGAACTGGCCTTTCAGAAAAATGGCATTCTTCAGTATCCACGTTTGTATCCGACATCACCATCACCCACAAAGCTGAAATGGAGTTTGCTCTCAGGAATCCGGAACTTGCTTCCACTTAAATGACAGGAGCTGCTGCTAAACCCCAGTTCTTAAGACTAAAAATCAGAGGCTGAAATAAACACTAAGAAATGGCCAATCCCGGACTTGCTCTGACAAAGCCATCGCCCTCCGGTGTTAAGTTTCAACTGGCCATTGACAAGCGGGGACTCCAAGGACCTGGTAACCCAAGGCTGGAGCCCAGGACCAGCTTTTGCTTTTAGCTTAGGCTCCAATCAGGACAAGGTACTGGTACTTGGGCGGACAAGGAATGGAAATCACAGGAGCCTCTAAATCGAAGCTTGCTGAGCCAATAAACGCAGGATGCAGGGAGGACAGGGATTCTGCGACATTGATGAAGCTCCACCCAAACAAAACTCGGTTCTTGGGCGGCCAAAGAGAGGAGAGCGCTGGGAAGACTGATCTGGGAAAAAAAAAAGCTCAGGCGCTGCTATAGCCAAAGGGCTCCGGAACAGAGGAGCAGTGGCCCTGCCAGCCTGGCTGCCATTAAGGAACTCTGATCCAGGCAACCGCGGAAACTGCACTTTAGGACCCCTCACAGCTGTGTATTCGACGGTGCCACCGAGAAAACGCGCCCACAGAACAACTGGCTGAGCCAAGACCAAGAGAAAGTAGGCGGGAGAGAATGGTGTGCTGGGATTCCCCAAAGGACCACAACTGGATATTGCTGCCAGCGACAAACTTCCACTTTGGCGCAAACCACGGCGCTGTTATCTAGAATCTGGCGATGCAAAGAAAGGAGGCTTACTGCCACCCAGGCTTGGTGCGAATATGTGCTGTGACGGGGAAACTGTGGAGGGGGGGGGCGCTACTGGTCCCAGAGCAATTGGGAACGCCCAGAAAGACAACCTGGGAAAGGCTGCACCAACCTGCCTAGGGTGGAGAAAGGGAAAGCCCAGAGTGTAGAGAAACATTCTCTCCGTGCAACTAAAGGCAGTGCTAAGGTGAAAAGTAGGCTCCTTTTCTTTTGGGTAAGGCGCTAGTGATCTGGGATTCCAGTTGCTGGCTTCAAAATTCAAAATCTAAAATCCTGCAAAATCCAAACCCAGTTTATGGCTTCACCAAAGCCAAAGGCATTACTTCTGGCTTCATCATCGGTGTCGCAGGTAAATTTACACCAGATGTGAGAAGGTAGCAGGAATGTAGGTGAGTCAATGCTGCTAGTGAGATTTCCACTCCCACTGGCTGTCTCCAAACCCACACTTCCGACATAACAAAACCTTTCTTTTTCTTGGCCAAGTCTGGGTCCCCAGCTACTGACCCATAGGGCTGCACGTGGTGAGAACAGGCTGAGTATCACCCAAGGCGGGCATGCATCAGGCTGGTCTAAGGGAAAAGTAGGGCCTCCAGGTCACCAACATCTGTGCCACCAGGAAGCAGTGCTGAACCCTTCTTGCATGCCACCCCTCTGTCTTGGTCTGGGGCCCCTCTTCTTTTATATACATCTCAGAGCTTTTAAGGCAAGTGAGAAAAACACATCTTTTGGGGACAGGAAACTACCACCAAACCTTCAAAGGAGGGCTCCCTAATTACTTAGCTGGGGTTCTGTAAATGAGTCATTTTAAATGAGTCATTGATGGCTTCTAGGTCTTTGAGGTGTTGCAGTGGTGGCAAAGTTTCAAGCACTTGAACCCTCCCTTTCCACTCACTTTTAAAGTAAGACTGATACCTCTGAATTACTTTTTTCTACAAAGTATGGAGGTGCCACTGCACAGAAGAAAATTGCTCTGTCCCATGACTTTTTATGTTTCCCCCAAACAGCTGCACTACTGGAAGGGATGCCCACAGAGATTGCAGACTCCTTCATGGGCATCTCTAGCAGGCCTTAGGATCTCCAATACTCCTCTGGCTGATTCCATCAAATCAATTTCATCATTTTCCAAGATGAACCTCAGCTGTTCACAGGAGGGGACAGGTGCCCCAGAGAGGTAAGGGGACCCCTTTTGGACCCTCATCTCACCTACTCTCAAGCTGGCTACTATAGTCTTCCCCCACTATCCTACCAGTTCCTCTCCTAGCCAAAACCCTCTCTGGTACTTGAAGCATCTCCAATTGCCTCCTTTGCTGTGGGTCTGGAGAGTGAAAAAAGAAGTGCCTTGTCCCCACAGGAAAAGTTACAGCCACCTTATCAGGACCAAGAGGCCAGGGCAGAGAGCTGTTTAAAGCAAAATTGGGGGCCCATCAGTCCTATCTCCCACACATCTACCCCTTTCCTACTTCATTCATTCATTCATTCACACTTTGCAGTACTACAGATTGAACCTAGGTACTTGAGTCATGCTGGGCAAGTGCTACACCACTGAGCCAAACCCCCAACACTTCCCCTCCACCCTAGCCTTGTATCTTAGCAGAAATGTTGGAAATTAGCACCCCTAGTGGTAAGGGTAACCAACTCCAGTTTAGGAATCTAAAGAGGAGTTTGGTAGGAGTTACTCCCCTGAAGGAGTGTACATCAGAGCTACTTCAGGCCTTCAAATTCAGACTAATTCCAGTGTTGTGTGCACGTGTGAGAATAGCCAGAGACTGCTCATGGGAATGGCATATTCCCCATGAAGAGACTCTAAGTCTTTTGCAGTCTGAAATTGGCTACATTCTGGGCAGGCTGGCAATGTCAGGTGTATAGGTGCCAGGCCATGGTTTCAACCCCCAGGGCCAGTTGTGGGGCACAGATAAACATGTGATGTGGAGCCTTTCAAAGTGTCTGTCCTCATTTGTCATTGGAAAGAGGAAACAAAGTGTAAACAGCAAGAGATATGTCTGTAAAATGTCATTAAGAAAACCTTCACCAAACCAAGATATGCAGCACACTAACAAGACTTGTTAGGATATTATTGACTGAAAAAAGGTGAAACACAACAAACTTTCTCTAACATTTGAGGCAAAAATGCAGAAAGGAAGTTTGGAACCACAGCAATGTGCACAGGTGAACCTTGTGGGAAGTATGGACATGGTTCAGAAGCTATGCAATAATGTCTTAGAAAGATAGTAATAATACATGTCCATGCTTTCCAGTAAAACAAATAAAAGCTTTTCCTCTGCCTTGGGAGGTTCAGTGGCCTTGGTTGGGACTGTGAAATAAATGGAAACAGCTGAACAGAACCAAAGGCATTACAGATTAATGAATTTTAAGTTTTGTGTATTGGAGGCATCAGAGAAAGAACTAATTACTCCAAAGGAGTGGTGAAATTAGAGAACTTACAATCACCTTAATAGGGAATTAAGATAGTTTTTAGAGAATGTTTGTTTGAGTGTGGTGGCAAATTCTCTTATCAGAGGGAGATGTAATTGTTTCTGGGTGAGAACTAATAATGATCAAGGTATTTGGGAAAGCCCTATTTTTAGGTATAAAGAGATATTTCAGAAACTCAAATGCCTTTAGTTCAAAATAATCCTTATGCCAAAGCATATATTGAGGGTGATTTTCTTTCATAATTCCCTTTATTAGGAAAACTCCTAATTGTAAAAATTGTTTTTAATTTGGTTCTTGTCACTATAACAGAATCTCAGAAACCAAGCAACTTATTAAGAAAATAAACACATTTTCTATGGGTTCTGGAGTCAAGGAGGTCAAAGAATATGGTGCAGGCAACTGAAAAGGACCTTTTTGGTACCTTGTCTTATGATGGAAAGGCACAGGAACATATGTGTGAAGACCCACTACTAAAAGCCCTTTCATATAAGGCACTGAAGCCACTCATTGAGGCAGAGCCCTGCTGGCCTAATCACATTTTTGAAGACCCACCTCTCAGATACTGATTCGTGGGGGATTCAGTTCCTATGAATTAGCTTTCAGGGATACATTCAAACCATAGCAAGGATCTCCACCCCCTTTTTTCAAATGTCAATTTGAGGCTCAATACTGAGGTAACAGTGATCACCCCTGGGCCTGGTAGTTCAGGTCAAGACAAAGACCATGGTGACCAATAAACAGCAATAAAAGAGAACATTCCCCAGGGTCAGTAACACTGAGATAGAAAGCGCACAATTCTTCCCATTGCCGCCTCTTGCCTCAACAGAGATCTCCACTATGTCACCTCATTCACCAGCCAAAAAGAGAGCATTTTCCATTGGTCTCCTGGATTGAAAATTCACCCTTCCATTTGGCCATTTAGTGTCAGTTTTGCATCCTTGTTGCAGCTCAAAGGAGTTTGCTTTGAGATGCTCTCTAAAAAAGATGGAGGAATTTTTAACTACCCTGATTCTCTAGTCCCTGCAGGGTGAAGAGGAGCTCCCTGAGTAGCACTCCCAATACACTTATGGAAGATTTCTTCCTGATTCTTTAACATAGTGTCTGCTTCCTGGTGCTACTTTTATTTCAGGTACAGTTGTTTCTAATGATCTAGGGCTGTATTCAGTTACTGATTCCAAGAGCTCACCTAGCTCTGGGTTAAAACTATGTGTCTCTCCTGTGAGTCTCCATGCAGTGCATGGAGACAGCATGAACCTGGGCCTAGTTGAGTTCAGATTACACAAGGCATCTTGAGTTCGTGAATGCTATGAAATTAATATGAACCACTAGGAATCTAGTGAGAATTTCTTCTTTCATAAAACTTTGGTGTGAATCTGAGTGCACTTGCCTGAGGAACATGTACTGAGGACAGTGAATGCAGACATCATTCCCCCTAGAAAGGGGAATGTGTACATAGAGGGTGATATTAAACAAAACCCCTTTAAACTGAAGGTTCCCTGAAATCACTGTCCACATTGGGCCATGCAGATGCTAGCCAGAAAAGGGGCAGGTCCTAAGGTAAGTTCCACAACTACCAGCAGCAAGGGTAGAGTGTGACTGGAAATATGTATACCAGGCCTAAGAGCCAAAAGTATTCTTAACATGAAAATGTGAGGAAGGAAAGCATAAATCAGTTTACATTTAGCTTACATTGGCTATAGATAAGAGAGGCATTACAATGCAAAATGGGAAAATTTGGGGACTAATGGGACAGTTCACTTGTTGTTTCTGGATTGGTCAATGTTCATAGTCCAGAAAGTTCATAATAAGCTAGAAAGGTAGATGTGGTGGCCTTGGTAAACTGCCACATGGGGTTATAAGTGAGAATTTCATCATATATTCAGGAATGTGGGACATATCTGTTAGTCTGATCCTAAGCAGTGAACTCATTGAAAATCTCTCTCTCTCTCTCTCTTCTCTATCACTCTATCTCTCTCTTTCTCTCTCTCTCCATGTCCTGGTCTTGAAATTTGGAATATCTCAGTTTTTTTTTAACTAGTGATAAGTAATATGGCATGAAGGGTTCAGTCTCTGGATAGAATTAGAGTTAGGATTATGGTGAAGGAGGCAGGGAAGTCCAAAGGGAGAATAGGAAAAAGGATGCCAATAAAAAAAAAATGAAAGAGGGAGGGAGGGAACATTCATCCTAGATTTCTGAGTTTCTGTTAACATTTCTAGGTATCATTATTCAACACAGGGAATCCACAAGGAGGGTAGGGTAGGCTTAGTGTCGAGTTGTCTGAGTGCATCCAGTGCATGTGTTCAGAACAGAAAAAGGAATCCACTATTGGAGTATTAGAGCTTGAATTAGGTGAATAGATTCATGTGGGGGATAGATTTACTCTCCTGCTTGGTATTTCACGACAAGGGACTGGATGGGCCCTTTGCAAGTGAATGTATGACATGAGAAGGATGCAGATACAGATCCCCAGTGAACTCAAACTGTTAAAAGGTGAATGTTTTACCACATCCAAGTCCATGTACTCACCCCTGGTAAGCAAATACTTGGAAATCAAGAGTTCAGAAACAATCAGGTTTACTTAAGGCTTGGCACCCTGAGAAGGTGGGGTGTGAACATCATTCCCGGAAAGACCACATCAGGGAACTCAGGAGCATGAATGGGGTTGTAAAGGAAGGGAAATGAGGTGTAGTAAGCAATGGGCAGGAAGAAGGTGTGATGGGGATAATCTTCATCCAGGGCATCTGTCTGCTTCACCGTTTTTCCTCCTCAGAATATTCCAACCAACATGAACCTCCTGGGAATAGTTCTATATTTCTTTAGCTACACTCATTTTTCTGCAAGTTAGATCTCACAGCAATTTTCATGCTTTGTGTTAACTGATGCACAGAAGTGAAGACTTAGGAGGTGCATTTCACATTCTGATGTAATCTGAAGGTCACCAAATGATCTAGCTTTCATCAATCTAAAGAATGACTACGTAGCAGTGAACATAGTGGGAAGTTAGGTGCAAACTTTCTTTAGAATTTACAATACTTGGCAAAGAGAAGGGAAGGAAACTTACCAAGGAACAACTCAAATGACAGAGGCTACATTTACGAACATTGAGGAAAAACTGTACTTGTTTTACTTTGTCTATAATTAAGTAGGCCTTTCCTCAGACAAAATTTTATAGTTTGAAAGAGACTGAACAATATGCATAAAATTTATTTAAAAATTACAAAGAAAAGTTTTAGAATATATTCTAGTTTGTTATAATGATTTATCCTCACTTTGGAGGGCAAACTACACTTTGACAACATAAGTAGTAAGGAAGTGGGTGTAGTATTTTAAAGGGAAATGTAAGGAATGAACCTAATTTTAAAATACATCTATACTCAAACCCAAATGTTAACTTTTTGTTCAGTGTACATCTTTCGTGTTTTTCTAGTACATCTCTCTCTCTCTCTCTCTCTCTCTCTCTCTCACACACACACACACACACACACACACACACACACACACTCACACACCTACAAGCTGAAGATTATCACAATCCAAACATTTAAATTGGGCAATAGCTGGCAATAAGGGATTAGAAATAAAATATTATGAATCCAAATCAGGACATATAAAATTGGTGAACACAATCTCATGATATGGTTACAACTTATTAAGTGATGGAAAGGTAGTGAAACAATGGTATGTATCTCAGAGTTCCACTTGTTTTATATGCATGAATATTTTGAAAATAAACAGCTCCTCAATAGCTTCTCAGAATGTGAGAAGTACTAGTTCACCCTACAACTCCCCAAGATAGATACTCAGGCACTTTGGGGACCAGGCCACAAGCCCGTCTGCCTCAGTCACCCACTTTTGGTCTCTGAGATCTTCACCATTTTCTCCAGAGACCCTCAGCTGGAGATAAGATGTTCCAGTAACACTTCTGTGTTTGTTCAGACAGTATGTGACAAATTTCTTGTTCACTTTGCTTCCTGCCTTTTTCTGTGGCCTGCCCAATAAAAGTGTCCATCAAATGTGAACTCCTGCCACTTGTGTTCCTCCTTATGCTGGAGGCTCAAGATGCAGGCCTGCACTGGGGAGTCCTAGGGACTCAGAGTAAGAGCTTAAGTCAAGAGCCAAAGTTCAGGGTTTAAAGCAAAAAAAGAGAGTACACACTTAACTGCTTGGCAGTTATGGAATCCTTGCCTCATCGCCCTCATGGCAGAAACTGTGTCTAAGCTATGCGGAGGAGAGCCCATTTGAGAAGCTTTAGAATTCACCTTGCTTAAGCCTGGAATAAATAGGCGACCAACCAGAACCGACTCATCCACCAGATGGATGGGGCCTCATATTACTTTTGAAGCCACATGCAAATAGATATAATTTCATTCAAAAGCCACAAAGAGGAGAGGGGTAAAAATAAAGGGGGGGGGGACAAAAACTCCAAGTTCAAAGAAAATGTTTCATATGGTGTAAAATTTTTAACATTGCCTTTAAGCCAACACAGCCATAAGATATGATTTTTCTCTTATGGAGGAAAGGACTGATGAAGGTAAAAGCAGGGCTAGGGTAATGTACGTATGGATGCGACCCTGCCAGCAGAGCTAGGGCACCATCACCCAGCATCAGGGGTGTGCGCGCACAGGAGCAGGAGTAGGCAGAGGGGCTGAGAAGAGGGCCCGAACCTACACCTGCTTCTGCGCCTTCAGTGTCTCTGCCTTTAGCTTCCAGAAGGGCCTCCCGCATTTTAATTCATCTAATGAAAAGAATCCAAAAAATCAACTTCAAATCATTGCGTTAAACATTGATTTGATTTTTTTTTCTTCCACATTCCCAAGAGAATGTTCCGAAATGTATGATGTTTTTTTACAGTTGTGTGCGTTTGAGAATTTCTTTGTGGATGTGAAAGGAATATCCCTGTGGATGAGTAGGTTGGAGAGCGCCAGTGAGGGTCCTCCAGCGGACCCAACCAGGAAAGCTCCTTTATTGACTGGTGGAAGCACCAGCAAGCAGCCCTGTGAGGCGAGCCAAAGCAGCAGGTGGCCCTCTGAGCGGCCATGCAGGGTAGAACTGGGGAGAAGGCACTCAAAAAGTCTGTGAATCGGGCAGCCCTGTCTGTCCAGTGTCCTGGATTCTGTTCATGCAGACGGTGGTGACAAGCAGGATCAGAAGTCGCACTTACTTAACACTCTGAGCCTCAGAGACATGCAGCAGATGGCAGCCCTGTGAACCTGGCCTGGGAAAACACTTTAACTTGGGGCCTGCACCTTCAGAGTGGCGTTTCTGGCATCTACTAGTTGTGCAGCCTCTACCACTTTAGACTGAAGAATGACACGTGGTAGGGACAGATCCATCTCTGATTCTGACCCATGAGAGAAGGTCTCTTCTCCCTCTGGTGGGTCGGAAAACTAGTCCAGAACTTAGCTCATGTGCATGTGTCTAAAGAGGCAAGTGCAATTGTTGATCCTAAAGTCAGCCTCAAATTTTGAGCAACAGTGGAAATGGGATTAGGGTGGAAGTATGGTCAGGTTCAGATTGAAGCCTTTCACTTCAAAAACTTCTTTTCTGGATTTATCTGTGTAGCAGCACTTTGGTCTTCAGTTTCAAGGTCCACTCTTCCTGTTCTCTGCCTACCCCTCAAGCACCACCACTCTCAGGCCTTACCCACAAGGTGGACTCAGGAGCCCAACTCTACTCCTGTTCCCCAAAAGGATTGATAAAAATCCTGGTTTGTCTCCCTGCATTCATGTTAATGAAGTAAACACATACAAAAGAGAACAAAGGATATTTATGAGAGCATTTTGGATGGAAGAGCACTTAAAAAAAGGAAAACCCACAAACTTCCAAGGTGAAATATGAGAGAAATTATCATTATTATTATTTATTTTTTTTATTTTGTCCTCATGTAAATGTAATGACCACTATAAAACAAACATTTTGAAAATATCCTGAAAACCAAGAAACCATGTAATTACTTACATGTTTTATTAAACAATTTATATTCACTTTTCAAAGCTTGTAAATAGAAAAAAAGGTGCAATATGTTAGTAGGAATAAAGTTGAATGTGGTGTTGGTTTCATTTCTTTTTGTGGTCATGTGTGTGAATGTTTGGGTGTTGAGAACACACCAAGAGCTTAATGAAATTTATCACTATTATAGATCTGTCTTGGGAGAAGAATCTGTGTTGAAGACTCAAAATGTGCCAAGGTCTTCTAGTATATAATTCTGGGAAGAAAGTGGATTCAATAAGTTGTGTATTTATAGCTTCTATAGCACTTTCCTTAGAAGGAAAGTGAGGGATGACTTCAAATTGCATCAGAAACTTTACACTCATAGAGTATAAGAGAATGAAGCAGTTTGGTTCTGAGTCAACACATAAGATGATAGTTCTCTAGGTTTTTAAGTCCAAGTATAAAAAGTTAATCCCTTGGAATGACATTTATGGTTGTATTTGTTCTTGGTATTGGTCTCCTGGGTTAAAATTTCACCCGCAGTTTTTTGCATGCAGTCTTAGTTAAGCATTCTTGTTTCAGACCAAATGGCTTCCTTTCTGCCTCCTTCTCTTTCATTTTCTTTTCCTTGCTTCCTCCCTACTTCTTTTTCTTTTCCCATCCCTCCCTCTCTCTCTTTCTTCTCTCTCTCTTCTCTCCCTCCCTCTCCCTCTCTCCCTCCCTTTTTCTCTCCCTTTCCCTCTTCTCTCCCTCTCCCTCTCTCTGTGTTTGTTTTTCAGATACTGCACACAACTTTGATATATCCCAAGCTCCAGGATGACAACTGTGACTCCTATTGCCAATGCACCTCCAGACACTTGCTTTTTCCTGGACCTCTAGGTAGTTTCTTCTTCCTGAATCTTTTCTTCTGGCACTCCAGAGCTATAATCAGTGATGTCCTTTTCTTACCAAAGTTTATCTAATTCTGACTACTGACATGTTCTTGCTTTAAAACTACACAAGTGTTTCTCCTGGAGCAGAAAAGTAATGATGCTTGGGGGCAGTGTGAATCTGGAATCTGGAAAGGAGATTCAGATTACACTGGTATCCAGAGTTCTTGACTGTTATGGTGCTAAGTGGAGCCATAAAGAGATGTTATGAGGTCAAAGATTAGAATCATAATTGAAGATTCATCAAGAGAACATATTGGGTGAGAGTAGGGGCAAAACAATTGTATGTAAAAAAGTCAAAGAGGAAACCAAGTACATAAGATGGGATGCTATAAGCTTCTGAAAGTACAAATTATTGAAAGTTAGATATTATCAATATCATTCACCAAAAATCAATTAGAAAAGTCATTAAAATTATGGAACTCTTTTCAAATTCCCACAGATAAATATACAATACTAAACACTTCTGTAGTAGGAAACATAATTATGGCTTCACTAATATTAGACACAAATTAAAAAAAGGACATATTTAAATGGCATATTAAAAAGTATTCAAAACTTTTATTACAGCGTCCAGGGATGAAGGTCAGTGGTGGAGCACTTGCCTAGCATGCGTGAGACCCTGGATTTGATTCCTGCTATATAAAAAGAAGAAGAAATTTTCATTATAATCCATGTTATTAAAAGATCTAAGGGCTGGGGTTGTGACTCAGGGTCAGAGCACTTGCCTGGCACCTGTGAAGCATGGGGTTTGATTCTCAGCACCACCTAAAAACAAATAAACAAAATAAAGATATTGTGTATAACTAAGAGAAAAATTTTAAAAATTGTTGGCAGAAGGACCTTTCTCAATACTGTTTGAATGAATTCGGTAGGCTCCTGGAACATGCAACATATCCACGTGTTTTAACAATTTTAAATATACTATTTTGATACAGGAATTTCACTTTTATGAATTTATTCCACAGATTCATTCGCAGAAACAAGAAACTCTATTAAGAAAAATATAGTGTTCTTTCATAGTACAAGATAAAAATCATCCACTTGGTTAGAATTAAGGCAACCCTTAGAATCCGAGAGACAATAAATTGTATGAAGCTTCTAGGACATATTAAATGTCCTTGTAATTCCAAGAGGTAGTGAGCAGTGTGATTTAACATGTATGTACGTTTTAATAGTAGTGAAAACAAGGCTCCCTGTTGAACTGGAATCATGTAGATTTTAAATGTCTAAATAAAGATAATGATGTTACACAATTTTGTAGATTTTCTGTAGGACCTTTAATCAGAAAAATATTTGGTAACACCAATTCTCTAGTCTCACATCTTTCACTTTCACTCTCTTTTCTTTCTTTCTCGAAATTATTCTAGTGAAATGCAATTTAAGTAATGAATTTTTTAGTTAGATATTTAATAAGAGTCACAAAAACTACAAAAAATGGGTACAAATGATATCAAAGATAATTACATAAGAACTTTATTAAATATGAAAAGATGCAAAGTTACTAAAGATTATTAAATGACAATCTTTTAAATAATACAAAGAATAGGCTGGGGTTGAGGCTCAGTGGTAGATTACTTACCTCTCATGCATGAAGCCCTGGGTTCGAGCCTCAGCACAATATAAAAATAAATAAATAAAAATAAAGATATTATTATTAATAATAATATTACAAAGAGTAGTTAAGGCAAGTAAAGATGTCATAGTAAAGTTAAGTGGAAGTTAAATCAGGAGATAACTAACTCTCTTCCTGGTGCTTTCATCAGCTTGGACCAAAGCTCTTAGCCTCTCCCTGTGCTACTTGTCAAAGGCTGAGCCTTCATGAGGCTGGGAAGTAAAGCATAACCTGTGGCCCTCTGCCCCTTGCAGAGACGCACCCTGACCCTAGGCCCATGGCACACTTTTCTGAACTGAAAACTCAATCAATACATTAAATTTAAAAATTATAATCTCTCACTATGGTTTTACTATAATATGTTGATATTATATATCAGATGTTATATTATCCATGAGAACTAATTTTTTCTTTCAATTTTAAACAAAATTAAACAAATTATATATATAGAGCACAACTTTTTATATCTCTGCTTGTATACAATGTTATTCACACCAATTCATGACTTCATACATGTACTTTGGATAATAATGATCATCACGGTCCACCATAATTTCTAACCCCATGCTCTCTCCTTTTCCTTCCAACCCCTGTGCCCTATGTAGAGTTCTTCTATTCCTCTTATCTCACTATAAATCAGCCTTCCTATATAAAAAAATATATATGGCATTTGGTTTTTTGGGATTGGCTAACTTCACTTAGAATTATCTTCTGTAACTCCATCCATATACCTGCAAATGCCATGATTTTATTCTCTTTTATTGCTGAGTATTAAAAGCTGATTTAGACTTTAGGTTTTTAGAACAAAGGCTGATCCATTTGGAATCCTGTCTGTATATCTGAACCACAAAAACACCCCAAATCCTCTTTGACCCTCTACTCCAATTCCATGCCATGGACCATTGACATGCAATTAAACTGATGAGAAAAACAAGACAAATTGGTCTGATCCAGTGGGACCTAGCACCTAAGCCCCTCTAAATCCAAATGCCTTCAATTTAAAACCTACTGGATTTCAAATAACAGAAAAGTTTAAAACAATTACAATCTGTGAAGTCTCTTATGCTGGACACAGCCCACTTGTGCAGGATTTTGTAACTACCTGAACATGTCTGACCTAGAGCTTATGTTCTAGACCCCATGGTTGTCAACTCAGAAGGCCCAAAGTAGAGATTTCGTTTTGGTGTGCTTTCCTATTTAATAAGAAAGTAACTGAAGACCATTTAAAGGATACTGTTTGATGCTGATTCTCTCCCCTCCTCTGAAGGTCACATTCAGTTTTGAAGAAACAGCAGCAAGTGGCCACCCAAATACACATTCTGTTAGCACACTAACCTGGAGATGCCCTTGGTTCAACCCAAAGCTCTGACCTGGGTAATTGTCTTCTTCTTACCCCAGACCCACCTATACATCTTTCCACTCTGACTCACCTCCTCAGAATCAATAGACAAGCAGTGAATAAAGAAATGCCTTTAATCATCATGAAAAATTCAATCATATTAGAAACTATGAGAATTCTCTATCTCAAAAAAGAGTTCCTTATGAAATTAATTACACAGAGTTTTTCTTATTCAAGAACCTGTAAATCATTTAAGAGTGAAGGCACAAAATAAGGACTGATCACTGTAAGGGGGGTCCAGTGGAGCGTCGGAGGGAGAGACCACACAAGAGACTTACTCCATGGAATTGGCAAAAGAGGATTTATTGGGGATCCATTCCAGCGCGCTGGGGCTCCGTGCTTACTCAAGAAGGGAGAGCAGCCCAGAGCCCAGAGCAAAGGTCAAGCAGAGCTTAAGTACACTTCCTGGAGAGGGCGGTGGGCTTTGCATACATCAGAACAAATCATCATGAGGCGCGGGAAAATTGAACAAGAACTCTGAGACGTGATTGGCACATTCATTGGGGGAACAGGTCGGGCGGGGGTGATTGGTCATTTGTAAGCGGGTTACACATTCAAACTGATTGGTTCGGGCCCTGTGATGAACTGCACAGGGCCCTAGGCTAAATGGCCTGTAGGGCGTTGTTTTAACTATCTCAGAAATCTGGGTGTAACAGAGGAACTTAATAATACCTAATCTTTTACATTCAAGCTTTCCAGTTTAGAAACTTTACCCTTTCAATCACCACAGCCAAGACTTCAAGGCTCCTAGGCATTCAGGGCACAGTCCCAGCTCATGAGTCTACAGGGACAGTATGAGGGTCCGCACTGGAGTTTTTCTGGCTCTTTGTAGGGCATTGGCTGAAGAGCATTGTACTGCAAGGTGCCCTCAAGGCTCTTTTTTGTTTTTTTCCTTCTTAGTTTCCTCTGTGATGTAAGCTTGGGTTTTCAGCAGCTTAGGGGGTGACCTGGGCTCTAGCAGACAGCCTGAGTATGTGCCTGTCCAATTGCCCAGCCACTGGCACTTTCTGGGATGTTCAGGGCCCATTGGGCCCCCCTGACCTCTTCTTGAGGTGACTAGAGCTTGCCTCTTCTTGAGGTGACTAGAGCTCCTGAGAGGTTTCAGCCATTGGCTGCTGGATGGTCTTTAACTCCGTGCTGGTCCATCTCAACTCCTTGCTCCTGTGTAACAACACAGTTCCCCAAAGACAGCTAGCTCTCTGCTCTGTGTAAGCCCAGTGAGGCAGTTGGCTTACTGGAAAATTTACATCTCTGCAGCTCTGGGGACACTGGCAGGAGTGGTGGCTCAGTGCAGGAAAATTATCCAGTGCCCTGGCCTGGGTTCAGGCCTGGTGGCATGTTGGTCTCTGGACATGCCCTCCTGGGAGTCAGCGATCCTGAGGTTGACAGACAGACTGCCATAACTTCAGTTTCCCTACCAAGTGAAGG
This sequence comes from Ictidomys tridecemlineatus, assembly GCF_052094955.1. Lineage (NCBI taxonomy): Eukaryota > Metazoa > Chordata > Mammalia > Rodentia > Sciuridae > Ictidomys > Ictidomys tridecemlineatus. Next base: position 171,828,302 of record NC_135479.1, read on the forward strand.
TGTGTACCTGGTCTAGGAAAAGAAGCAAATGAATTAGTCTGGTATAGACTGCACCATTGCAGTAGTGGGGCTTCTAGTAACTGACCTCAGAAGCCACACCAATCAAGTGGGAGGGACTTTCCTTTGTATCACAAATTGACTGAAGACCCTGATAAGATGAAGATGCAAATGGACCAATGCTGAAGGCATTATTGAAATTCCTTGGTTTTGAATGAATTAAGGAAAGGGTGGGTGGATGAGATGGGATAGAAAATAGGCTCTAGTTCTTGATAGTCTCAATTCACTGTAAAAATTATTTTCCCATTTCAGATAAACATAGACAAGTTAGCCAGGCTTGGAGGTGCACCCTTGTAATCCCAGTGGCTTGGGAGACTGAAGCAGGAGGATCTGGAGCTCAAGCCAACCTCAGCAAGGGTGAGAAACTAATGTGACTCCATTTTTAAAAATAAACAGCACCTTCTACCTCAAGGCCTGTCCTATGGAAGGGGGCGTGACCCTTGTCCTTGGTAAAACCCACAGAGCCTTTGGTCACATATCCACCCTCCTGAGTTATTTGCAAATAACAGGAAAGATCTGTGGCAGGTGCTAGGTGTCCCTGACTCAGTTAGGCTAGGTGAAGACCCATAGCAACCCCCTAGCAACCACCAATCAGCATGAGACAGGGAGAATACCTGGGATGCCAGTTGAACCCCCAGTAGTTTATGGTGGTTGATATCATGTTGTGAAACCATGTAGTTTAGGAAGTACACCCCTCATGGCTTAAACCAATAAGTTCAAAGGAATCCCTCTTTTGTACTAACAAATCACCCCTACCCAACTTGTTTCTGCCAATGAATGTGCTAATTAATGTTAAGAGTTGTTGTTTGGTTTTCCTGAGGTAGGGAATGATTTGCTGTCTGACATTGTGATCCATAGAGTATTCCCCCAAAACCTATAAAATCTCACTGAACACAGGACCAGGACTGACTCCCTGAGACCACTGCATAGGAAATTGTTGTGAATCCAGGTTCGATCTTGCAATAAAGACTCTTGTGTGAATGCATTGGATTCGGCTCCTGGAGGTCTATTGGGGTCCCAGGAATCTGGCATTACAAAGGCAAGAACAAAGCATACATGAGTTCATTTTCTTCTTTTTGTTTATGAAAAAAAAAGTTCTTATTAATTAAGGCTCATATCTGAATGTGGCAGGGGGAGTTCGTGTATGGGTTACTCTGGCCATGAGCTCTGTAAGTGTGACAGTGTATCTTGAGTGCTTTGTTCATCCTGGAAACATTCAATGAACAGAAAATCCACATCTAAACCCTCAAGTTCAGCTTTATTTTTGTCATATTTAAGTATGTCTGCCAAAATTCAGCACTTTGTTTGGTCTATGAATTCATGCGGGTCCCACAGTTTGGCCTAGACACACCTATCAACTCCCACATTTTAACAGTGATTGATTACTGATGACTGAATCTAGGATTACTTACTACTGAGTCTATCCCCAGGTTTTTTTAAATTCTCTATTTCGAGACAGGGTCTCATAATGTTGAATAAGGCCTCACAAATTACTGAGGGTGACCTAGATTTGGGGATCCTCCTGTCTCAGTCTCTGGAGCTTCTGGGATTACAAGCAGGAACCACTATGCCAAGCCACATTGCTTCTCTAAAGTGACATCTTTCAGATACTTGGTGGCCCTTTGAATATGCATATCCTTGATGGCCTTGACAGTTTCTCTGTGTTTTAAAAGTGAGTACAAATATTTGAACCTCTTGATTTGTGAGATTTTGTGAGGTTTTGTGTATCAAGACAATACTGAATCATTTTCACAGATCACCATGGACAAAGTATAGGTTGAGGAGTGATTCATTCTTTAGGTGATTATATTTTCAATATATGTAAAATGTTTCAGGGGACATACCTAATTTTATTTAGAAAAAATTTTAACCTTTCCTGTTTTTTTTTCTTGTTCTTGTTGTTTCATTTTATTTATTTATTTGTTTGTCTGAGAGAGGCATTGGGGGATGGACCCCAGGGCCTTATGCATGCCAGACAAGCACTCTACACTAACTTTCACTCAAAGACCCCATTCGCAAGTTACTAAGATCTTTCTATATACATTTCGTCTGCTTCTTCAAACTCTGACATGGTAGCCTCTGATGTGCCTTAGCACACCCTACATCTCCACTGTCCTGCAGTGGACATTCATATTGCTGTATCCCTCATCACTACATATAATTGTCCCTATAAACCTGTGGGAGAATTTCTCTAGGGCAGGTGCACATAAATACAGTTGTTCCTTCAAAAGAGTATAACCTGAGTTTTACTGAGCATTGCCAAATTGTACTTTAGGGTGAACACAGCATTTACTTTCCAACAATAGTGGCCTGCAGTGCTACCTGCATACATTTTCCACAAACACTTGGAATGACCCAGTATTCTGACATTTGCCAGGATCTTTGTGGCTCTGTAGAGGTTTGCTCTGGTGCTGATGGCTGCTTGCTCCAGTCTTTTCTAATTTCTGAAAATTTTTCTCTATGGGCCAGTTGCTATGTGATTTTGAGAGACATTCTCTGATGTTCAGTCTGAAATCTGCTTTTGCTTTTTGATCAGATTGCTAGTTATCTTTATCCCTTGTGTTTAAACTGTGTTTGTTTAGTGTCTGTTCCTAAAGACAGAAGGAAAACAAGAGTGCCTTTACATTTCACTTCTTGCCTTTGAGCATATTATAATCTCTTTTATTTTTAACAACCCCCAAAGAATGGAATTAGGTTTTATCCATCAATAATAGATTTCCTCTTAGGCTGGGATTGTGGCTCAGAGGTACAATGCTTACCTAGGATGTGTGTGGGGGCTCTGGGTTTGATCCTCAGAAACACAGAGAGATAAATAAAGGTGTTCAGTCTTCTACAACTGAAAAAAAAATTAAAAAATATATATTCTCCATATTTAAAATCTTTTGCTTTTAGGATGTCTTTATTAGGTTAGTTTCACATAATTTTTATTTGAGCAAAAATACAGGTAAAAGAAAACATGTTTTTCAAAATTTTATTTTGATTTTTTTAGTTTTTCTTTTGTATAAGCCTTTCCACCAAGAAATAAATTGTTTAAATAAAAACATTTGTACATTTTCTATATATATTAAATGCTTTACCATAGGGATCTTGTGACCAGAGGCAGACATTCTGCCTTCCAGGACCTCCTTTCCCTAGTGGGTATTAAACTGGATCTGAGTGACACTAGTCTGAGAGAGGCCAGTGTCTGGGAGAGGCTGTGCTGGACAGGGATAGCTATGTGGAGTCTTAGAAACTCCAGGCCCATTCTTAGGTAGATGCAGAATAAAAATACTGTCCAAGGAGACACACTTCCCATATAAGAAACTCCTGCCTTCCCCTATGTTCTTTCCTAAACTTGGATAGATTTGAGATCAAGACTTGGGGCTCCTTTGCATTCCTCTCCATGAATACTTTCCACACCTCTGTCCATGAAAGGAGACCTTCTCTAAGGCTCTGATGTCCAGTCCACAGCACAGCTCAGAATCAGAGCTCTGTCTCCCACCCCATGCAGCACCCTTCCATCCTCTCTTCTCTCTTCATTCTGTCTGCTGCTAAGCAAGGGAACCAAATATTCATGAGGGCCTGTTCAACAACATCAATTGCCTAGTAATAAGTAAACAAGGAGACTTTGGTAAGTGATCAGTCTTTCATTTTTCTGGAACAGAAGTAGAAATAAAATCTATCAATCGGAACACTCAGTACTCCTAGGACTCAGTGGTCATGGATCAGGGTTAAAGGTCTGCCTGTTTCTGGGGAGCCTGTCAACAGGACTACATGGATTTGTCCAAGAGAAGCTGCCAGGGCAGGCAACTTTCTGTTTGCTTTGCAGCATGGCAGTCTCCTGAGGCTGAATTTGATTTCTTCTGTGTCATGGGCATAGGGTTCCAGGCAGGGAGGCAGAAAAAAAAAACTATGGTGCTTGGGCTTTAGGCAAGTATCTGTGTGGAGGGCATGCCCAATATAGCAGCCCCCATGGATTAGAGAGCATTTTTTCAGTGGAAATGTAGGCTACCCCACCAGGGAGTACCCTTGGTCCATAATCTTCTAATATCAGTGACAAAGGCAACTGGGATCTTAGTATCATCTCTGCAGATTCCAGAGACTGCTTCACACAGAAGTGACTGGTCCATGACTTTGGCCTCTAGGTCAGAAAAAAAAAGTGGCAGGGCTGAGAGAGGAGGCAAAGTGTTGAGTGGCTGCTCAGCATTTGTTGTATACTGATGGCACTCTTGCACAATCTCAAAGTAGAGTTCATTACGTTGGGTGATAATGGTTCTCCTGGAAGAAAATTGCTTCACAAGGTTGGGTCTGAGGAACTTCAGTTGAAAAGCAAGCATCTTCACTCTACTGTCCTATATATCTAGGAAAAACAAATGAAAAAAGAAAAGCAATCATCTTGGATGCAACTATAAAAAATCTAATTGGTATCAGTTATTAATTAGATTCAGGTCAATATATTTCTCAAATGCTTACTTATTATGAAATACCAGACTCTCTGTTTCCAGTGTATATGTGATATTCTCTGTTCACAGTGCTTCTTCAGAGCATGTGTCTCTGCTTCTACAAAGGCTTAATTCATGATCCCAAGTCAAACCATAGGTAAAGCTTCAGGTGTGTTCTTCATAGAGAGGACTGTTTGGAGAGAAGATGGAGATCAATTCTCCACTCTTGACTGGAATTCTCAGCTAACTGCTTTGTTTCTCTACTGATGAATTCAAAAATTATAAGGACTAAGGGGAAAAGAGAGGTTGAAGGAAGGGGGAAAGAGGAATGGGAAGCTATAGACTTTAAATATGAAATAAACACATATGTTTCAGATTGAAATTCTTATCTCAACTTTTAATAGGTTGAAGTGTCATTTAAATTTTCTAAGCCACAGCTGATAGTCATTGTTCAATCTGTGAAGTGAGAACAAAATTGTTCATTTTAAAAAGTAGGTTTCAGGATGTTAAATATGTGTGGGTCGGTTAGGCACAGTTGTCACACACACCTGTAATCCCAGCAATGAGGAGGCTGAGTAACTGAAGGCTGAATAACCCTGTCTCAAAATGATAAAAGAGGCTGGAGATGTAGCTTTGTTCTAGAGCCCTGGCTTTAATTCCCAACTGAAGAAGAAAAAATAAAATAGGAGCAAAGTACGTACAATTCCTGAGACATAATACAACAAATAACCTTAGTAAATTATTATCCCAGAAGCATAACCCTAATGAAGGACAAATGCATAAATGTAGCCCTTTAAAAATCTCCCTAACCTAAAAGGATTTTTCACCTTCTTCTACCAGAGCCACTTTATTGGTGTTTTCTTTGTGAGACAGGGTCTTCCTAAATTTCCCATGCTTTCTACTACTTGAAATTCTCCCATCTCAGGCTCCCAAATAGGTGTGATTGTAGGTATGATCCACTGTTTCCTGGTTATCAGAAATTGGTTATTAAAAAATTGTCAGAAGCATACTTATATTTACATCTTATTGGAACACAGTCTATTCTGTTTAATAATTCTTTTACCTTCAGTGTCATCAACTCTGCATTATTATTCACTTAAGCATACACAAGTGCTTACCTGTGCCAGTCGTTATAAAAAGAGCTACAAGCATGACATTTTCTCTCTCAAATGTGGAATTTTATAACAACAAAGATTACTTGAATGCATAGTAGGAATGCTTAGAGTCTAGGAAGGGGTGAGGAGAGGGTAAAAGAATAGTTGTTGGAAGTGACCAATGCACTCTGTTTGAACAAGGATATAACATGAACCCCATTCAATGATTGTTGTGAATATGTGTCAAAAAAATCAATTTTCAAAGCAGTACAACAACAACAATAAAAATGAATAAAACTAATTTTTTCCTTTCTTTTGGGAGCAGGTGCAGAATTCTGTAGTTTTTGAGTTCTACCTGGAAAGGGAGCACAATGTGGGGGGAAATTCCCCACCTTGGGAAAGCTGTGAGCAGGCAAGAATCAATCCACTTACCTGAGAGCTGATGAGCAGGATCCTTAAAGTCACAGAAATGACTTCCTTTATGGATAGGATTTGAGACTTCTGTATAAGAACCTATCAGGTCTTGGCAGCCCCAAGCTACTGCAGATGAGGTCCTAGTCCCAGGAGATCAGTGCATGCAAAAGTACAGAAGGAAAAAAGAGCCTGCTGGAGGCCACATGTGTCCCCCAGGAGCATTCCCACAGCCTGCTTCTGCTTTCTTGGTCTCTGAAACCAATTTCTATTTCAGATCCACTGTCCTGTGCCGCCAGCCCCACACAGGAGTCCTGCAGATTCACACCTTCCTTGGTTGGGCTGGGTGAAATTATAATAAATCCAATTGTTATCAGTTGTTAATTAGATTATGGTTAACATCTTTAACAATAGCTTACTTATCATGAAATGCCAGTCTCTCTGCTTCCTTTACATATGTGATATCCCATGTTCATAGCACTTCTTCAGGGCATGTATCTCTTCTCTTACAAAGACTTAAATTTTTATCCCAAATTAGCTGACTATCAACTCAAAGCTGGCTTCCTTCCAACTTTGAGGCTCTGCAGCCCACTGGAGTTTCCTTCTATACTCATCTTCCTTGTTGCTTCATATTCAAGTGACTGTAGTCACCTTTATGTTATTAAAAATTATTATGGGACCAATTGTTCTGTTTTTTTTAATTTAAATATTGATTTCTTAGTTGTATTCAGACACAATACTTTTATTGTATTTATTTATTTTTATGTGGTGCTGAGGATCGAACCCAGGGCCTCACACATGCTAGGTAAGTGCTCTACTGATGAGCCATAACCTCAACCCCGACCACTTGTCTTTCTATGTATTTGTAGTACTGGGAATTGGACTCAGTTGTGTTCTAACACTGAGCCACACATCTAGCTGCTGCTCCTTTTAATTTTGAGGCAAGTTTCAGGCTGTCCAGGAACTTGCCATGATTCTGCCTCATTCTTGCCAACAGCTAGAATAACAAGCTGGTGTGCCACTGTGCCCATCCATATCAATTTCTTTTACATAATTCACATCTACATATTTTCCCTTCATTCTAAGGAACATCTCTGACTCTTGTTGTATCTGCAATCTTGTGATACAAACCAGTAAAACCAAAATGTTCAGCATGGCCAGTGTACTCTGGGCTTTTCAAATTGCTGAGAGTCAAAAATTAGCCTTTCAGTTCTCTTATCAGGATCGTCTGTAATCATTGGTTCCCACACACTAACAAGTCATATAACCGCACTGTGCTAACTTCTAGGAAAAAACAGAATATCACCAGACATAGAGTTCTGCTTTCAGGCTGCTACTTCCTCAACCACCATCATCCCTTGAAATATCATTAATTTCTTGGGAGGGATCAGGATGCCCCTTCAGAGTCTTTGTTTCTGATGGTGCCATTGGAAGCAGTGGATAATATGCCAAGGATTCTTGTTGTATATTACACTACCTGGATCCCCATTAATTATCTTATTTTTAATACAAATCCAAAGAAGGAAAGAACCTGGGAATGAGGTGAGGCCCTGGATTTAAATGAGGTCATTAGGTCTATGGTTCTAGTGATCAGAACTCAGCTGTAGCAGCTTTTTATTCTTTACCAAGGAAAAGATAGGGGAGTGAGCTGAGATGCAAAAGCAAGTTGGGAGCTGAGATCAGCCCTCTTCTCCCAGTCCTTGGTCATCCTGACAGGTGTCTGTATGTGTGTGTGGGGGGGTGGGGGGTGTCCTAATTAAGCCTTCTGAGGATGGGTAGGGATGGAGTGGGGGAGGTAGTCAGGGACTGGTGTTGTCTTAGCTCCAGGCCTGTCTCCAGCCTGGATGTTTAGGAACATAGGAAGAGAAGCTAACCTTGTAGGAGAGTTGTGGGAACTTCTAGGAAAAGAAACATAGGAAACAATGGTATAAAAGGAAAACGTTGGGAAACATGGTGGGAGTAAGAGACTCAGAACTAACTCTATTTTCTTGGAGTGATGTTCTCAGCCTTTCCCAGCAACAGAATCATATGGGGAGAAATGTCTCCCCCTTCCCTGACTACACACACACACACACACACACACACACACACACACACACAAGAAGCCCCAGAAACCAAGTTGAAAGATTAAGACATTGGTTGGGGTGTATGTTGTAGTATTTTTGGTAAATTTTAATCAACTTCTGTAAGCACATTTTCTGACTTGATACACTAGGATAATAGACTTATTCCCAATGAGGATTAGATGATAGCACAGGTAAGGATTATCTCACATTCAGTTATAATTCTGTTTTTCCTATGCTAGCACACAGCCTGAGTCCAACACTTGCTACAGGGTTGTGCTGTTATATAGGTTTAACACTGGCTCATTTACCAGCAATTACCTCCTGTGAGCTCCCACTCTGTCACATGCCTGCATAAGTTGGAGAGAAGAAAAGACTGGAACCCTGACATCTACTTCTTATCCTCAGTGGTGACAATGCTGTCATCTTGTTTTTCAGGTGACACGCCTTCTCTCCCCGAATAGTGAATCCAATGACTTGTACAGATTTCATGAGTTCTAGGCAGGTTCAGCTTAGAGACTGCAATTGGCATCTGGGAAGCCAGTGAAGTACTTTACTCCTGCCTCCTCTGACCAGGCAGGAGTGGGTGTACCTGGAAACTTTGCTAGCAGTGCAGGTTTTGGGTAAGCAGGTGGGCAGCCCTAGTAAAGGAGCAGAAGTCCTCCTGGTGAATGGGGAGCCCAATCACACTGAGAGGAGTCCCATCCCAGAGAAGCTGAAACCCTCCTTTCCCATACAGAGGCCCCAAGAGGTGAAGGGACTATGCTCAGGGTGTGCGCCTGTGATGACAGCCTGGAGGCCCTGGGTCTTCAGGTGTAAGCCTGGGCAGCAGAGAGGGCTTTACCCCTGCCCTCACCAACTTCCTAAGCACAGCTCTTTTAAGCTTCTTCTCCAGTTTCTCTTGCCTCAGTTTACCTGTCGACCACTCTGATGCCTGGTGCAATTGGGTTTTCTCCCCACAGGGGCCCAAGGAGGCTTCAGCAGCACCCTTCAGTAGCTAAAGGAAAAAAAGAGGAAGCACTCTTTTAGGCATGCTTAGGGCTTTGTCTTAAAAGGAATCCAGGGGTTTTCGACCTTCTGGCACCACCTAGTGGGCAGCAAGATTTGAGCACCTCGAGGCCAGAGGAAGTGTGAGGGGGATGAAGCACCAGGGGAATGAGTCTTTGCTAAGTAGGGTCCATATCGAGTAGCCTGATGGCAGTTTCCAGCTGAAACAAAGTTCTGAGGGGTCTTAAAATAGTTGCCTTCTTCATCTCCATCAGTTTTTTTATCCCCCCAAGTGAAAGCATGTTTCTCAGATCAGCTTGGCATTTTCTGCCACCCCCACTCCAGGGGTGTTGTCCAAGCCTTCCCTAAGGCCATCGAACTCACCCCTAATCTTAAAAATGACTAGGCCTCTGACCATGAATGGGAAATGAACATTCAGATAGTTTAAGATTTAGAGAATGCTGTAAAAAAAGGTTTACTATAAAATTCATCAATCTCATAAAGCTAATGTACCCTCAGATCTTCTGAGAAGGTCCCTAGTCATGTAACTTGGATACTTGAGGTTTTTCAGTCTTCATTAAATATATTTCGCTAGCCCTCCCCCATTTACTAGAACTTCTTCCTCCACAAAATCTGAATACACACCTACTGGAGTGGTGAGTCTCAGAATGGTATATTGGAATTTTAAAAGATATGAGTGTCAAACAAGAGCTCGGAGAGGGGAAAGAGAAAGAAGGAACTAGAAGGACCTGAACTCTGAGACCTTCTCTGACTCACCTCCAAGTCTAGAGCCAAACCCAGCTTGGCAGACCTAAGGTCTTGACTGTAGCTTAAAGATCCTGATACCTGATTCAGCCCTTGTTGGAGAATTACTTTCATATCACTTTTATATCCTGTGTTTAATAAACAACATTGTACTTGGGTAACAGGAAAAGCCAGGGATCTCATTTCAACTTTTTTATGTAAAATTCTTCCATGTCTCCAGGGTGGAACATTAACACATTGCTAAGACATTATTATAGGAACAAATGTATAAACTCATTGATTATATAGGATGAGGACTCAGTGGTCAAAGATGGCTCCATTTACTCTGGAGAAAAGAATTCTTGGGAAGAACTTGCTAGGATCCCAGATGAAGCTTTGTACTTCTTAAGTCTAGTGAAGAGGGGGTGCAGTGTCTCTGCTCTACTTATCATGCTGAGCAGCAGAGAGCCCTCATGCTTCTCAAAGTTGCAGGTCTCTTAAAACATGAGAAGACACAGGAACTAGAAGGGGAGAGAGTGAGAGTGGAGAGCTTCGGGTGGTCTCACCTCACAACTTCATCCTGGTTCTGTTTTTCCCAAGTGGAAAGCGGATATTGGTACTTTTTGCCACTTTCTTTGTAAAATTTTGATGCTGCAACATGTTGTTCTCTTTCCCAGCACCTGGACATTTGGGGCCTGAGGTCTCTGCAGTGCCCACCACTCCTTCCTCTCTCTTCCTCTCATAAATGACTGAACACTTTTCAGTGAGATAAATCTCTTTTTTAAATTTATCCAATTCTGTGGCTAATTATCATATTCTGTGTACCTTTTGATCTATTCATAATTGTGATTTTTCTTTTATTAAAATTTATAACATGATTAAAGCCTTTTCCTTTCATCTTTGGAATTCAAATTTTGTGTGGTATTGAAGTCAAGAGAGGAAATAGTAGGGTTGGAACTGTGACCTGAGCAAGAGCACAGGGATGTGTGAGTCACTAACATCATAGAAATTCAAATTTCAAAAGTGAGGTAAAATGTTCATTAATATTCTGTCACATACTAAACATCTGCCTTCTGTCCAAAGTAGGTAAGTAGGTAGATAGTCATATCTTAGTGACTCTCAAACAGTTGGTAGAAATACATAATATAAGATCATTTGAAAGCAAATATGGGAGCTGAGGGTCTAGCTCCTAGGTTGAGTATTTTTCTGGTGGGCTGTAGACTCTGGTTCTGATCCCCAGAGCCACAGAACACAAGGTGTTGAGAGCTGAGGGGGAGAGTGGAAGAGAAACCCAATAAGGCAACACAGATTAAACATTTCACTGTGGATACTTGATGTGTGTGAGAATGCTTCTAAAACTGAAATTCCACTTTTTTTGAGAAGGAAATTATGCTTTAAATGGAGGTGGACCCACAGTTATCACTTCTAGTATCTAGAGGTAGTGACACCAATGATTATACCCCTCAGAGTGCCTGACTTTTTTCTGGCCTAGTTCTTTAAGTAAAAAGTAGAGCAATAACATCTGGGCTAGGTGCTGGTGTTGTGCCTCAGTGGTAGAGCTCTTGCCTAGAATGTGTGAGGCACTGGGTTTAATCTTCAGCACTACAATGAAATAAAGGTATTGTGTCCAACTACATAAACAAAACAAAACAAAAACAAACAAACAAAAAACAGCTGGGCTAGTGCTCGCTTCAGCAGCACATATACTAAAATTGGAACGATACAGAGAAGATTAGCATGGCCCCTGCGCAAGGATGACACGCAAATTCGTGAAGCGTTCCGTATTTTTCTGCATTTGGGGTAAAATTGGGAGTTCATAACCCACTTCAATCTAATGTATGAAATATGATATGTCAAGAGCTTTGTAATGTTGTGAACAACCAATAAAAAAAAAATAAAAAAAAAATAAAACAGCTGGGCTAAGTGGCCCACATCTGTAATCCCAGGGACTTGGGATGCTGAGGAAGATGGATGGCAAATTCAAGACCAGCCTCAGTAACTTCAGGAGTTCTTAAACAACTTAAGAAGACCTTGTCTCAAATTAAAAAAGAACAGGGCTGGGCATGGTTACACATGCCTGTAATGCCAGTGATTCAGGAGGCTAAGACACGAGGATGGTGAGTTCAAAGCCAGCCTCAGCAATTTAGTTAAACCCTTAATACTTTAGTGATTCTCTGTCTCAAAATAAAACCTAAAAAAAGCTGATATGTGGCTCAGTGGTTAAGCACCGAGGATCAATTCCCAGTTTACGTAAATGAACAAATAAATAGGCTACATTTTTGTCTCAATGATTAATCTCCCCTGGGTTCAATTCTGGTACAAAAATTAATAGTTTAGAAATAATGGGAAACAATAGGCAAGCCCACCTTACCCAAACACTGGAAAGCAAATCTCAACAATGGGATGATCTGAAGTTAGGATCCCAGAGAAGACTTGCCCCATCACTAAAGCTGCCCTTGTTACTGACCAGGGAAAACCCTATTCCCTGCTCATGAAATAAGAATAAGTTTTAAAACTTTTTTTTTAACAAGTATACATGTTTTTGTACATTCTTCCCTAAAGATGAATTACAATTTACTTTTTATGAATTAAAGTAGAAGGGAGCTTGTTTTGTTATACAAACCCTCTATACTGATTTTACATAACGTATGGTGACAATCTGTTAAATGTCAAAAAAGTCTGTCTGTCTTTCCATTTTTTAAACCACTCTATTTCTAGTGTTCAGATAACAGTTAGCTGTGCCATGGACCTGCTCCTCTCAGCTGTGGGCTGCTACCTGGAAAAGCAAGGCCTTGGAGGTTGGGAGAGGCCCAGCAGGGAGTCTGGGGCTAGAAATAGTATTTCTAGGGGCTAGACCTGTGGGTGAATTTGTTGGGCAGCCTCTAACTCCTGACCTCTGACCCTTAGACTTTGCCTCCCACTGAGGCTGTGTCACCATAGAGTCAGCCCCCATCCCGTGCCTTGTCCTTGAAAAGTTAACTTGCCCAAAACAGTGAAAGAAAAAGCTGCTTTTATGTGAGCTTCTGCAGATTGTGAACTTGTGAGCTCTTCTCCTTACACACTGGGTATAAAGTTCTGAAACTACCTGAATCAGAGTTCAGGGAATTAATTGATTACAGTAAAATTTGTACCTCTGATCCTGGCTACAGCCAAATAGAACTGTTTTCTGCTATCTTTAGAGCCCTGCTTGTGTGTTCCTACAACACTCCCAGGATAACTCTTTCACTCTCTCATCCTCTACGCTCTCTTTCTCTCCTTGGAGACCAGGGTAGTCAGGCTTGGCCATCACCATCAACAGTGAGGATCCTGAGATTTTCAAAAATTATTTTAAACCAATCAATCAACAAAACCTATTCAAATGAACACTGACACCCCAGATGATTGGATCTGCCTCTAGGATTAGGAGATCCTGCCTTCTGAAGAAATACCCCCTAAGATCCTATCTCCACTCAACTTTACACACTGTGCTTCTGATCAAGAGGAGCCCAGAAGAGTAAAAATGATCAGGCAAGGGGTCCCTGGAGACTTTTTCTCCTCTGAGAGGCTGCAGCTATGGACAAATATTTGCCCTGCTGTGTGGAAGGTGAGGCTCCAGGGACTCAGGTGCTGCCAAGCCTTAAAGGAAGCAGATTCTGGGCCCTGGCTTCTGCTTTTCTATCCCAGACTGGGCTTCCTTTCTTGGGATCCCCAGGACTTCAACTGTGTAATGCCTTTTACACCTTGTGGGTCTCTCAGCTGGTCCTGACCCTTCCATGGACCCAGATCACACAACACCATGAGAAGAGAAACATTGCCACCTGCCTGTCCAGGACAGATGTGTGAGACCCAGCAGTAGCCCCAAGTACCCCCAGGAGAGGAGTATGCCTCTGAGAAACCCGGCTGACCAGCGTCCAGCCTGCCCCCATGATCGAGGAATCCTGAGATTGCCCATGCTCTTTCAAGAGTCTCCCTTTATGAGTTCCAAGAAATACCATCCCATGTCTGCAGGATGCTGCCTGAGGTTTCCAATCATGCTCAGTGAATTTAAAATAATGGGGGCTCTAGATTCCTCACTGCCTTTCTTTGGGTTGAGAGCCATGAGGTCTCTGCTAACACACTGCAATAGAAGATCCTCTGTGAATAAATGATATTAAAAATCATTTCTCAGAGCTGGGGTTGTGGCTCAGCAGTAGAGTGCTCATCTAGCACATGCCAGGCCCTGGGTTAGATCCTCAGCACCACATAAGAATAGAAAAAATAAAGGTATTCTGTCTAACTACAACTAAAAAAAAATAAATAATTTTTAAAAAGTTTCTCAATTTAGTAATCATGTGAGAAATTTATGCTTTCTTGGATTTTCATGAATTTTCTGTCCCATGTATAATAAAATTATAGAAAAAATAGTTTTACACTTGTGTGTTTGTTTTGGAGATTGAGAAAGGAAGGGTGGGTTTCCTGGGTGCCAGTATGTGTCCTGTGTGGGTATCTTTGCTGGATATGGGTTGGGTCCTGGGTCCCCTTTGCACAGAGGTCAGACAAGGTTCTCACTTGCCTGTTAATTCTGCCAGGTATAAATGTGTGGTCAATGTTAATTACAAGTATTCTTAAACTCATTTCACTTCTATAATACTTCTGGGGCAAAACAGCCATGCAGATTAATCCCAGAGTTCTCTGAACATCGGAACCCTTTCCTCCATTTCTTAGAGTGAATTCCAGAAGTCTTACTTTTAAACTTTTGAGAGACCACAGGGAGAAATTTTACTTTGTCAGATTCAAAAAGAGTTTTCCAGGAAAGGAAAAACATGATAAGCAAAGTATTCCCAGAGAAACTGATAATCTAGATATGTGTGTTAGAGATGTTGATGCACCCTTAAAGAAGTACTTCAATTTTCTACTTTCCTTTTTATTTGTATTTTTATTTTTTTTTAGTTGAATAGTAAAAATGTAATCAGGGAAAACCAGAAATGAAGGGCAGCCCCTAAGTTAATACTTTATTTCATGTTCAACATTTTCACCATCAATTGCAAAATACATTATAGACAAAAACATGAAAGATTGGTACAATTGAAATATTCCTTGAATTCACACACTGGCAGTTCTCTCTGAACCCACTTGCAAATAATCACAGGTAGAATTAGGAATAGAGTTCTGTTACTGCTCTTTACCAGTAACAAGTCTTTGCTTCCCAGACTGCTGAAGTATAACACCAGAGAAGTATGCCAAGGCAAGTACAGAGTGGAAAGAAGAAGCTTTATTAAAGGACAGCAGAAAAGACTTCTCCCTGGAGGAAGAAGGGGACCCAAAAGGTGGAATCCATGGAAGGGCCAGGTCTTCTCTTTTTTATAGCTAAGGTCTTCTTTCAGCTTTCCCACATTCCTGTCCTTTGTTGTCCCTTATCTTGCAGTGATAGAATATAGGTGGGGAGGCCCAAAAGGTGAGAGATAGGTGGACTGGAGAAGTAATCTAGGTAGGAAAGGCCTGGGGTGGCTTTTGTATTGGCATCTTGGAGTTTGCTGGAGTCCCTTCTTTAATATTTCCTTGGGATAGGCTTGGGACCTTGGGGACATTAACATTTCAATTTCCCCAAGTGCTGCACTGGTTTCCTGCACTCCATTATGGTCTCCATTTTATTTATCTTACTCCATATTAGACCCGATTTACCTAACTACACTAATTACCTATCTTTAAATCTGGCTTCAGGTCCACAATAGTTTTCACTCTTCCTCTTCAATTTTTTGAATGCGACTCAGAGTAATTGGTAATGTTTCTCTAACTGCTTCTGTAAATCTTTCATAGAATTCATGGATGAAGCCATTATGTCCACAGCTTTCACTTACTGGGATAGTTTTTTATCCTGCAGTGGTGGACACTGAACCCAGGAAGGGTATCCTGCAAGTGCTCTGTACCAATGAGCTACATCCTCAGCCTCACCTTGTGTTTGATTAGTGATTTATTCCCAGTCATTGTTGTAGCTTTTTTCTGGTGTTCCTGTTGATTCAGTCTTGGTAGTTTTTGTTAATGTTAGCATTCATTCAACTTGATGGAATTAAGACATACCAAAGATTAAGAGATTCTGAGTGTGTCAGTGAGGGTGTGTTTAGGAATGATTGACATGTGGGATAACAACTGAAGTGGAGACCCTCCCTAAAGTGGGTCAGAACCATCCAATAGCATGGTGGCTTGGATGGAATAAAAGGTGGGAGGACAAGGAAGCAATAGCAGATACAAGTGTGATTCTTTTAGGAATGGTTCTTGATTGCTGCTGCCATCACTTGAGAATATCAGACTCCTGCTTCTTCACTCCTGCAAAGTGAGCTCTGCCAGTAATCATCTAAGGAGTTTCTGGAAGCCTTCTGTTTTAGACTCTGAGAGTACTGTTGATCTCTCTTGTTTCGGGGTCTTCAGTCACTTGTGCAGCTACTGGTTCCTCCAGCTCTACAGCCTGCAGATGGCCATTGGAGACTATCCAGTTTCTGGTCAAGTAAGCCAATCTAACCAATCCATTTTTAGAATCATACTTCCTGTTGATTCTGTTCCTCTGCAGAGCCCTGACTAATACACCTTCCTGGTCACTGTTTCTGCTTCATCCCAGAAATTTTGGTATAATGTGTTCTCATGATTATTAGTTATCTATATATTTTCTCCTCTATTTTATGCTTTTTTCCTTGATCAGAATATTATTTTATATTCTTCTTTGCTTTTGACAAATTTGTGAATTTTCACTTCCTTTTTATTATGGATTTCTAGCTTCATTCTATTGAGGCTTTAGAAGATACTAATGTGTGTAAAATATTTTGCTGAAAAAATCTCCAGTATGGAACATAAATACATTTCATGGGGGATTATGGCCTCATTTACTCTAAAGAGCCCAAAGTTATTTGATTATCATATTGGGGTTTCGTTTTTCAAGTTATGAATTGGATGGAGTTTGGAATGAGGTGATAGATCAATCCGATTATAGCACCAGATCTGAAACCCAAGAACCATTTGCCATTTTAAATTTCTCTTTGGAAGTATTCCTAGTCACAAATATTCTACCACACAGGCAGAGTTCAGGAAGGAAAAGGGTTACAACCAAACCAAGTTGTGATAGTCTAGGTATTGTGCTGACAACCCTGCTGAAGCCAGTAGAAAAATGTTCAGTTTTCAGTGTCTTGTATGGAGCAAGACTTCCTATTACACAGACTAACAGATAATTGTTACTGTTGTTAATCTCATTAAGTGAACTTTGTAATGGGATTTCCTTTCAGAATTAAAGCAAACACTACCCACGTTCCCAGTGTGGTTGGACACTCACTGGAGGCCAGAGGAGTTTCAGAACACCAAAGCTTCTGCCTGCTGAGTCCTACATGCTTGGTGGTACCTGGTGTGAGGCCCACAATGCCATGGAACAGCACTTCCCCTGCTGTGTGCCACAGGCTTTGCATTCTGCAGACCAGGCACCAGGGCTACAGAGGCTTCCAACCCTGAGCTTAATATGTCCTGGGTCCTTGCCATTGCCCTTCTATATCCAACTGCCAGATACTTCCTATGACTACCAAGACTTGCACTGCAACCTGCATCCCACACCCCAAGCGCATCTTCTCTGGCATTAGTCATGGAAAGATGACTTTTCCTGGGCACACAGCACTTTGTGCCATGGCACAGAGCTTCCTGTCCTGGACTCTGCATCCCAGAAGAAGCCCCAGGTGCCCCCAAGAAAGTCAGGGGTCTTCATAGTGCCTCGCCATGGACCACCCGCTGGGATTTTCTTGTGTTCCAGGTGCGTGGGTGAGGGATGTCTAGATCCCAAAACCTCTGGTGGTGACCCTTGTAAGAGTCCTCTTCCCCCTGCTCCCATCAGCGTCCAGGAGACAAGCCAAGGTTTCTGGGAGTGGATCCAGGCCCTTCTGCACAAGACTCCCTGAGGCTGCTTGAGTCTGCAACCTTTGGGACCCAGGAGCACTGAGATTTCTCCTACAACCATGTTTGGAGAAGGGTTTTGGAAGGAATCATCTAGAAGTAACGCTTCTGTTTGCTAGTCCCCCATGGAGGCTTCAGAGCTCTTGTGCGTTTTTCTTCTGTTTACTCAATAAAATTGTGTCAATGCGAAATTTTTGGTTGTAGTATACTCCTGTTGGGGATGTTGGGGAAAGAGGAGGCTCAGACCCCTGGGTGGTGAGAGACCAGGTCTAGATCTAAAAGGTCAATTCTAAACCTAAGGGGGCCCTCCCTCATTGTTCTTTCTCTGCTTATTGGCAGCATGATTAGGTGGTGTCTCCAGGTATCCAGAGCACTGGTGTATTGGGTGTTGTACACACACTGCATCTCCAAGTAGATACACAGCAGCCTTGAGAACCCAGATGAGAAATGATCTTCCTGTGTTACCCTGCAATCTAGTTTCACCAAGACTATTTAAGAGGTGCTTTCACACTTTGTAGTTGACTAAATTCTACCTCTGCCTGTCTTCCTTTCAAACCCACCTACAATCTTCTGTTTCTTGGGACTCACAGTCTGCCCAGGCAGTCAAGATTCAATGGAGTGGAGCTGGGGTTGTGGCTCAGTGGTATAGCACTGGCCTAGCATATGTGAGGCTCTGGGTTTGATCCTCAGCACCACGTATAAATAAATAAAGAAAGAAACAAATAAATAAATAAATAAAATGTATTAAACAAAGATTCAAAGGACTCAAAAAGCCAGAGAAGAAAATCAAGTCTAGCCAGGGAAGGGCAGGCAATCTGACCAGTCTGGGTCACAGCTGCCACTATACCCTTGACTGTGCTCACTGTGAGGCCATTCAATAGACCTCAATAGCTAGACCTCCAAACTCTAGGCCTTGATATTCTCCCATTGGCATAGATCCTCCAGAAGACTCCACCCAGAGTGTTCTGCTGCCAGGGGTCCTGCAAAGAACTCTACTAAAGATGTCCTTCTTGGACCCAACTTTGTCGAGCGTTTTTATAATTTGAACTTGAAATCATGAATCTTTGGTTTTTCACAACCTTATAAGATGTATCTCCAATAATTTTTAGTTCTTGTTTTGGGACATGATCTAATGAAGTTGCTGAACAGTCTCTTGAATTTTTTTAAAGTATTTTTATTAGGTTTTTATAAACATTTTTATTTTATTTGTTTGTATGTGGTGCTGAGAACCAAACCTAGTGCCTCACACATGCTAGGCAAGCGCTCTATCACTGAGCCACAATCTCAGCCCCATGAATTCTTTTTTATGCCAGAATTGAACTTAAGGGTACTAAACCACTGAGCCACATACCCAGCCCTATTTTGTTATTTCGTATTTTATTTACAGACAGGGTCTCACTGAGTTGTCTAGCACCTCATAGTTGCTGTGGTTGGCTTAGACATCACAATCCTCCTTTCTCAGCCTCCATAGCCACTGGGATTACAGGTATGAGCCACCCTGCCTGCCTTGTCTTGAATTTGTAGTCCTCTTGTGTCAACCTTCTAGGTCACTGAGATTACAAGCCTGTACTATCCTGACCCATCTAGCAGGATTTATCTTTACAATCAATTTATTATTCAGAGAGCCAGAGAACTGTTGCTCAGTGATATTATACAAAATATCAAAATGTAGCTACTTTTTTGCTCCAGTGAAATAACTTGAAAAAAAACAAAACAGTGCATAAATTAATTGTAATGAACATATACCAAACAATTCTGTTATGCTAGAATATGCTAAGGCCTTCCAGTATATAATTCTGGGAAGTAAGTGGATTCAATAAGTTGTGTGTTTATAGCATCTATTTGACTAAGAAGAAAAGTGAGGGATGACTTCAAATTGCATCAGAAACTCTACACCCTATAGTATATAAGAGAATGAAGCAGTTTGGTTTTGAATGAACATATGAGATGGCAGTTCCTTAGGTTTTTAAGTCCAAGTATAAAAGGCTAATCCATTGGATTGACAGTTATGTTTGTGTTTATTCTTGGTGTTGGTATTCTGGGGTTTAATTTCACCCTGAGTTTTTTGCATGCACTCTTAGTTTGGTATTCTTGTTTCAGACCAAAGTGCTTCCTTTCTGCCACCTTATGTTTTTTTTCCCCTTCCTCCACCCACTCTTTTTTTCTTCTTTCTCCCCTCTCTCTATTTTTCAGATACTGCACACAACTTTGATAGATCCCAAGCTCCAGGATGACCACTGTGACTTCTATGGCCAATGCAGCTCCAGACACTGGCTTCTTCCTGGACCTCTAGGTAGTTTTAGTTCCTGAATATTTTCTCCTGCTACCTCTTCTCCTGGAATTCTAGAGCTCTATTCAGTGATGTCCTCCCCCACCATGTTTCACCCAATCTGACTGCTGATGTGTTCTTACCTTAAAACTACATGAGTTTCTCCCCTGGAGCAAAAAGAAATGATGCTTGTGAGCAGTGTGAACCTGGAATCTGGAAAGGAGAGTTCAGACGACACTGGGTATCCAGAGTTCTTGGCTGTTATGGTGCAAAGTGGAGCCATGAAGAGATGTTTCGAGGTGAAGTGTTTGAAATCATAATTGAAGATTCAGCAAGAGAGCAAATTGGGATGAGTATTAGGAAAAAAAATGGATGTGAATGAGGCAAAGAGGAAATAAAGTACATAAGATGGGACGCTTTAAGCTTTTGAAAGTACTAATTATTGATAATTAGATATTATCAATGTCAGTCACTCCAAATCAATTAGAAAAGTGATAAAAATTATGGAACTCTTCAAATTCCCACAGACAAATACATAACATTACTAGCTTTTCTGTAGCAATGTTGAGCCTAGTCTCACCAATGTTAGACACCAGGAAATTAAAAGAAACACACATTTAAATGGCATATTAGAAAGAGTTAAAAACTTTCATCACAGGGTCCAGGGATGTAGGTAAGTGGTGGAGCACTTGCCTAGCATGAATGAGTTCAAGGATTTGACTCCTGCTATATTAAAAAGCAGAAGGAATGTTCATTATAATCCATGTTGTTAAAATGTTGGCAAAGGACTGGGTTGTGGCTCAGTGTCAGAGTGCTTGCCTTGCACACGTGAAGCACAGGGTACTGAAAATAAACAAAATAAAGATATTATGTCCTTGTGCAACTAAGAAAACCATTTAAAATAAACATTTTTAAATAATGTTGGCAGAAAGATGTTCCTCAATATTAGTGTTTGAATGAATTTGGTATGCAACATAGCCATGTGTTTTAACAATTTTAAATATACTGTTTTGATATAGGAATTTATTGTACAAATATATTCACAAAAAAAAAGAAACTCTATTAAGGAAAAATAGTGTTCTTTCATAGTACAAGATAAAAATGATCCACTTAGTTAGAAATAAGGCAACCCTTAAAATCTCAAAGGGAATAGATAGCATAGAGGTTCTAGGACATAGTAAATGCCCTTATAATTACAAGAGGTAGAGAGCATTAAGGAATTTTATATATATGTAAATTTTTATGGTATTAAAAACTTGGCTCCCTTTTGATATGGAAACATACAGATTTTACATCTCTAAACAAAGATAATGATACTACAGAATTTTATACATTTTGTGTAGGATCTTTAATAAAAAATATTTGATAAAATCATTCTCTAATTTCATATCTTCCACTTTCATTCTCTTTCCTGTACTACTGGAAATTATTCTAGTGAAATGAAATTTAAGTAAGGAATATTTTAGCAAAGTATTTAGTAAGACTCACAAAAACTACAAAAATATTGTGAGATTTTAGTTTGCAAAATGGATGCAAATGATATCAAAGATAATTAAATAAGAACTTTATTAAATTATGAATGGACGTAAAAGTTACTAAAGATTATTCAATGACAAACTTAAATAATACAAACATTACTTAAGACAAGTAAATGTGTCATAGTACAGTTAAGTGGAGGTCAAGTCAGGAGATAACTCCTCTTCCTGGTGCATTCTCCAGCTTAGACCAAAGCACTTGGTCTCCCTCTGTTCTACTTGTCAAAGACTGAGCCTTCCTGAGCCTGGGGAATTAGAACACATACTGTGGCGCTCTGCGCCTAGCAGAAACCCACCTGATCCTTGGCATTCTTTTGCCTTAAGGTACTCATTCCTGAACTAAAATCTTAATCAATACATTAAATTAAAAATTATTGATAAACACTATAGTTTTATAAAATATGCTGATGTTATATATATATATAACTTGTGTTATATTATGCATTATAATTATTTTTTCTTCCAGTTTCAAAAGAAATTAAAACAATTTTGTAGGACCATAATGTATTTTAAGGCCCTAGTCACTTTACACAGTGGATGGGTGAGCCCTGCCTGGAATCTTACTGATTTATGTTAGCAGCAGCTAAGGCTCCGACTCTAGAGGGCCAAGTTATAAACCCACTACAAAGCAGAGTTTGCTTGGCCCAAATGAATTGTTAAGAAGGAAGTTTGTGAAGGAGTCCATAGTTTTGTGGATGTTCTTTGAGCTTCTAATGATAAAAACTACTTTTTCTTGGATAATTGTGACAAAAAATGTGACAGTAAAAACCGTACTGTAGCTTCTTTCTCTCAAACATATGCCACAGAAATTTTTTCATGGATCAGTTTTAATTCAAGATCATGAGACTTTGATTATATTTCAGAAAAATAATACCATATAGAATATGAATATGAACATAATCTGAGGAGTGTCCTGCCCTAAATTTAAAAAAAATCACCATTTATCTAAATGTAATACTTTGAAACAGAGTTGGTGATTGAGAAAGTGAGCCATAGAGGTAGTTGTGTACTACCTCTATGCAATATTGATGTTGCCCATTATCAATAATGATATTTGATTATTAATGTTGCCCATTATCAACCTCTAAAATGTCTTTAATTCCAGCTACTCAGGAGGCTCAAGCAAAAGGATCATAAACACACAAGCAACATAGAAAGACTCTCTCTTCAAACATAAAAACAGCAGGAGATGTAGCTTGGTGTTAAAGTGCCCCAAGTTCAATCCCAAGTTGCAAGGGGGGGACTTTTAAATGTCAGGTTTTTTGTTCTTTTGTTATCTATTATTTTATTTTGCCCATATTAAAATTTGGATTCTGCAATCTGAATACTCAGAAAATGAGAAAATATCCCATCTGATTCAAATGTGTGATATGTCAAAGTCATTGTACTGTCATGTATAACAAAAAAATTATAATGTGCTATGCTATGTAGTTCTTCTCATCATTTTCAATACTGAAAGCATAAGTTGTATAAAGATTTTTAGAGACTTCTAATTTTGTTTTATGTAAATTTAACCAAAGGAAAGTACATTATTACAATGCTCAATTTTGGTAGGCATGGTGTATGTGTGTGTAAAGAAATGAAAGGTTCTCAAAAATGAAGATGTCCTTTAGTACTATTACATTTGTAAATTATATCATCGCACAAGGTCTGGAATCTTTTTTGCACAGTGACATATGTGGTCATGACACGCTATAGGTGTTTTTTTCCTCCTTGGTGGTGCAGGTGAGTGAACAAAGAGCTTCATACATCTCTATACACAACTACATCTCCAGTGTGTGTGTGTGTGTGTGTGTGTGTGTGTGTGTGTGTGTGTGTGTGAGAGAGAGAGAGAGAGAGAGAGAGAGAGAGAGAGAGAGACAGAGAGAGAGAGACAGAGAGATACAGAGAGCGAGAGAAGGACTTTTAATTTTGCTGTCGCTGGCCTTGAACTTGTTTTACTCCTGCTTCAGACTCCAAATCCCTGGGATTACAGGCCTTGGCCTCTGCACCTAGCTTCCTTTGTTTATTGTGGAGGCTAGTCCCCAAGGTTCAAGAAAATCCATGAGAGGGAGAGAAAGAAAAGCTAATTTAGATTTTAGCTTTTTAGGAAAAAAGATGATCCTATTGGAATCCTGTCTGTATATCTGAACCACAAAAATACTTCAACTTCTTTTTGACCTCTACTCCCATTTCATGCCATAGACAATTGACACTAAATTTAGCTGATGTGAAAAGCAAGGCAAACAGGTCTGATCTCACTGTTCAGTAAGACCTAGCAACTAAGCCCCTCTAAATCCAAATCCCCTCAATCTAAAACCTATCGGGTTTCAGGAAACAGGAAAGTTTAAAAGTTCATGTCCATGCTAATGAAGGCATTACATTCCTTCAAGCTAATCCCAATGTATGATTTATCTTATTATTTTTTGATACAGGATCTTGTTCTGTTGTCCAGGGAGGCTTCAAAGTCCTGGGCCCAAGCAATGCTCCTGCCTGAGCCTCCTGTGTAGCTTGGACTACTAATAAACAACATGGCACCCTGCTGATGATAGTTTGCTAAAGCTACCTGAACCAACTGACATTAGGCATATGACCCCACCCAAAAACCTTCAGTTTTGGTGGATCTCAAAAGAAAATCTGTAAAGTCTCTTAACCTGGACATAGCCCACCAGGGCAGGATTCTGTCACTGTCTGGACATGTCTGACCTAGAGCTGATGTCTTGGATCCCATGATTGTCAACTCAGAAGTCCCAAGACTAGAGATTTCATTTTGATGTCCTTCTTAGTAAGAAATTAACCGTAGACCATTTATAGGATATTTATTGATGCATATTCTCTCTCCTCTTCTGGAAGGTCACATTCAGTTATGAGGAAACACCATCAAGTGGCCACCCAACTATACATTCTGTTAGCACACTACCCTCATATCTCCAGAGATGGCATTGAGTTCAGCCACAGATCTGAGCTGGGTAATTGGCTCCTTCCTGCCCCAGACCTACCTATATAGCTTCCCATCCTGACCCTTTACTCACCCCCTCCAGATCAATAGACAAGCAGTGAATAAAGGAATGGCTCATCATGAAAAATTCAATCACATTAGAAACTAGAAGAATTCTCAGTTCATCTAAAAGAAGAGTTCTTTAACAAATTAATTACACAAAGAATTTTATTTTTATTCAAGAACCTTTAAATCATTTCAGAGAGAATGAACAAAATGAGGGATGATCACCACAGCCAAGACTTCAAAGTGCCTAGGCATGCAGGGCATAGTCCCAGTGCATGAGTCCACAGGGGCAGTATGAGGGTCCCCATTGGTGTATTTCAGGTTCCTTCTAGGGCTTTGGCTGAAGGGCATTGTACTGCAAGGCATCCTCAAGATGAGATTCCTTTCCTTTCTGGGTTCCTCTGGGATTTAAGCCTCAGTTTTCAGCAGCTTCTGGGGATATCCTTGGCTCCAAGAGAAGGCCTGAGTGTGGGTTTGTCAAATTGTCCAGGCACTGGCACCTCCTGGGAAGTTCAGGACCCATTGGTCCCACTGACCATAGTGTTTGCAGATATTTGAGGTGACTAGAGCTCCTGAGAGGTTTCAGCCATTGGCTGCTGGATGGTCTTGAACTCGGTGCTGTTCCATCTCAACTCTGTGCTTCTGTGAAATAACACAGGCTGTTAGTGCACAGCCTCAGTTCCCCAAAGACAGCTCCCTGCTCTTTGTAAGCCCAGTGAGGAAGTGGGCTTACTGGAAAATTTACATCTCTGAAGCTCTGGAGGCACTGGCAGGAGTGGCATCTCAGTGACGGAAAATTATCTGGGTTCAGGCCTAGGGGAATGCAGAGCTCTGGACAAGATCTCCTAAGAGTAAATGATCTCCAGGTTGACTGACAGACTGCCATAGCTTCAGCTTCCCTACCATGCCAAGATGTGTGTGTACCTGGCCAAGGAAAAGGACCAACTCATTCAGTCTGGTATGGACTGAAGCTTTTCATAGTGTTCTGTCCAGTAGTTGACCTCAGAAGCAACACCCAATTATGTGGGAGGGACATTCATTTGCATCATACGTTGATTGAAATACCTCATAGGATTAAGGTGCAAGTGGACCAATCCTGAAGGCATTTTGGAATTCCTTGGTTTTGATTGAATTAGGGAAAAGATGCATGAATGAGGTAGGATAGAAGCAAGCCTCTAGTACTTTCAAGTTTCAATTCACTCCAAAAATTCTTTCTCTATTTCAAATAAACATAGACAAATTAACCAGGCATGTTGGTGCACCTCTCTAATCCCAGTGGCTTGGGAGGTCAAGGCAGAAGAAGTTGAATTCAAAGCCAGCCTTAGCAAGGGCAAGGTGCAAAGCAACTCAGTGAGACTCTGTCTCTAAATAAAATACAAAAAAATAAAATTCAAAATCACTGTTCTAATTCTGCACTTAATTTTTGTTTGTTTGTTTTTTGATGATTCTCGTGATTGAATATTAGGCTTTACCACTGAGCTTCCTCTCAGCCCATTTTATCTTGTGTTTGAGACAAGATCTGGCTATATTGCCTAGGATGGCATCAAACATCTGTATTTCTTCCCTCAGTCTCTTGCTTCTTCGGGATAGCCTGCAAGGGTCACTACACCTAGCTAGTTCTCCACATATGGACTAGCTGGTTTCAGAGACCAGACTCAGTGGTGCTGGATCATACTCTTAAGACCATGGATATACATACCCTTGATGGCCTTGACAGATTCTCTGTGTTTCAAAAATGAACACAAATACTTGAATCTCATGATTTGCAAGATTTTGTGGAGCTTTTTGTATCATGACAATAGTGAACCATTTTCACACATAACCTCTAACAAGTTATAGGAAGAGGATTAATTCATTCTTCAGGAGATTATATTTTTAATTGATGTAAAAGGTTTCAGGGGACATACCCAATTGTATTTAGAAGAAATTTTAACATTTCCTTTTTTTTCTTTTTCTTTCTTTCGACTTTTTTTTTTTTTTAAGTATCATTGGGTATTGACTCTAGGACTTCATTCATGCTGGCCAGCACTCTACCACTAATCTGCACTCAAAGTCCCCATCTGCAAGTTATTAAGATCTTTTTATGTACATTTCATCTGCTGCTTCAAATTCTGACATAGTAGCCTTTAATGTGCCTTAGCACACCCCAACTCTCCAATTTCCTGCAGTGGACATTCATATTGCTGCTGTCCACATAACCACACATAATTGTCTCTATGAACCTGTGGGAGAATTTCTCTAGAACAGGTGACGATTAATAAAACTGTTTCATAAAAAGTGTATGACCTTAATTTTACCAATAATTGACAGATTGTTCTTTAAGGTGAAGCATTTATTTTCCAATAGTGATGTGCAGTACTGCATGCACATATTCCCCCCAAACACTTGGAATGACCCAGTATTCTGACATTTGCCAGGGGCTTTGTGGCTCTGTAAAGGTTTGCTCTGGTGCTGATGGCTACCTGTCCAGTCTTTTCTAATTTCTGAAGCTCTGTCTATGGGCCAGTTGCTGTGTGATTTTTGAGAGACATTCTCTGATATTCAGTCTGAAATCTGCTTTTGCTTTTTGATCGGATTGCTAATTTTCTTTATCCCTTGTGCATAAACTATGTGTGTTCAGTGTGGGTTCCTAAAGACAGAAGGAATACAATCATGCTATTATATTAGATTTTGTGCCTTGAGCTTATTATAATCTCTTTCATTTTTGACAACCCCAGAAGAAGGGATACATAAAATAATACATTTCCTGTTGGGCTGGGGTTGTGACTCAGAGATACAGTGCTCATCTAACATGTGTGGGGCCCTGGGTTTAATTCTTAGCATCACATAAAGAGAAATAAAGAAAGGTATTGTGTCCATCTACAACTGAGAAAAAATATTTAAAAAATACATATTCTCCATAAAAAGAATATTTAAAATATTTTTGATGTTTTTATAAGGTTAGTTTTATATAATTTTTTCTTTGAGCAAATATACAGGTAAAAGAAAACATGTCTTTCAAAATTTCATTTAGATACTTTACAGGTTTTCTTCTGTGTAAGCCTTTCCATCAAGAAATACATTGTTTAACTAGAGACATTTGTACATTTTCTATATAGGTTAACTCATTACCACAGGGATCCAGGGACCAGAGGCAGACATTCTGCCTTCCAGGACCTCCTCTCCCTGGTTGGTATTAAACTGGATCTCAGTGACACCATTCTGAGAGATGCTAGTGTCTGAGAGAAGCTGTGCTGGTCAGGGACAGCCTTGTGGCTATCTTAGACACTGAAGACTCCAGGCCCTTCCTTAGGTAGATGCAGGATACAGATATTGTGCAAAGAGACACATTTCCCAGCTAAGGAACTCCTACCATCCCACACTTTGTTTTCTATACTTGGATATATTTGTTTGAGGCTAAAATTTGGGGCTCCTTTGCATCACCCTCCCTGGATACCTTCCATACCTCTGTCCACCAAAGGAGACCATCTCTAAGGCTCCGATGTCCAGTCCACAGCACAGCTCAGAATCAGAGCTCTGTCTCCTACGGCTTGCAGCACTCTTCCATCCTCTCTTTTCTCTTCATTCTGTCTCCTGTTGATCAAGAGAACCAAATATTCATGAGAGCCTGTACAACAACATCAATTGCCTATTAGAAAGTAAACAAGGAGACTTTGGTAAGTGATGCATCTTACATTTTTCTGGAACAGAAGAAAAAACAAAATCCACCAATCTGAACACTCAGTACTCCTAGAATTCAGTGGTCATGAATCAGGGTTAAAAGTCTGCATGTCTCTGGGGAGCCTGTCTCTAGGACTATATGGATTTGACCAAGAGAAGCTGCCAGGTCAGGCGACTGTCTGGTTGCTTTGCAGCATGGCACTCTCCTGAGGATGAATTTGAGTTCTTTTGTGTCATGGGCATAGGGTTCTGGAAAGGCAGGCAGGTAGAACTAGGGATGGTTCTATGGTGTATGGGTGCTAGGCAAGTGTCTGGGTGGAAAGAGACCCAATATAGCAGCCCCCATGGCCTATATTTTAGGCTTTCCCACCAGGGTTCTCCCAGCTCAGGACAGAAGGGGGAACCACTTCCCAGAATCTTCTAAGCTCAGTGACAAAGGCAACTGGGATCTTACTGTCACTCTGTAGATTACAGAGCCTGCTTGACACAGGAGTGATTGGTCCATGACTTTGGCCTCTAGATCTAAAGAAGCAGTGGCAGGGCTGAAAGAGGAGGGAACGAATTGAGTGACTGCTCAGCATTTGTTTTTTACTGATGGCCTGCTTGAATGAACAATTTCAAGGTAGAGTTCATTATGTTGGGTGATGATGGTACTCTTGGCAGCAAATTGCTTCACAAGGTTGGGTCTGATGAACTTCAGTAGAAAAGCAATCATCTTTACTGTCCTGTATATCTAGGAAGAACAAATTTGCATCATCTTTACTGTCCTGTATATCTAGGAAGAACAAATTTAAAAAAAAAAAACAGAAAAAAATAAGAGAAATCTTCTTGGATGCAATTATAATAAATCTAATTGGTATGAGTAATTCATTAGATTAAGTAATTAATTAATTATATTAAGAAGATTAAGGTTAAAATATTTCGCAAAGGCTTACTCATTATTAAACACAAGATTCTCTGTTTCCTTTGTATATGTGAAATCCCATGATCACAGCGCTTCTTCAGGGTGTGTACCTTTGCTTCTACAAAGGCTTAATTCATTATCCCAAATCAAACCAAAGGCAATGCTGCAACCGAGTCCTTTGTAGAGAGTCCTGCTAGGAGAAAAGATGGAGATCAATTCTCCACTCTTGATTGGAATTCTCAGCTACCTGTTTTGTTTCTCTACTGATGAATTCCTAAATTATAAGGACTAAGGGGAATAGAGAGGTGGGGTGGGGGGGATGGAAAGCTATACTCTTCAAATATCAGAAAAACAAATATGGTTCAGATTTAAATTCTTATCTCAACCTTTAATAGACTAAAATGTCATTATACATTTAAAAATTTTAAGTCACAGCTGGTGGACATTGTTCAATCTGTTAAGTGAGAACAAAATTCCTAATTTTGAAACTTATGTCTTAGGATTCTAAGAAACCATAGGTCAGTCCAGCATAGTTGTGTCACACACTTGTCATCACAGCAACTAGGAGGCTGAGGCAGAAGGAATAAAAGTCTGAAGTCAGGTGAGCAACTAAAGGAGAGTCTCTCTCAAAATTATAAAAAGCCTGGAAATGTAGCTTTGTTCTAGGGACCTGGCTTTAATTTCCAGTACTGAAGAAGAAAAAAGAAAATATGAGCGAAGTAACAACAGTTCCTGAAACATAGTACAACAAATAACCTTTGTAAAGGTTTGATCATTCTTACATGATCATACTGCTTATTATCCTACAAGCATAACCCCAATGAAGAACAAAACTGTGGCTCTTTAAAACATCTCCCTAATGTAAAAGAATTTTTCATGTTTTACTACCAGAGCCCCTTTATTGGTATTTTCTTTCAGCCACAGAGCCTTCCTAAATGTCCAAGGCTTTCTAAAACTTGAAGTCCTCCCACCTCAGGCTCCTTAATCGGTGTGATTACAGGTATGGCCCACTGTTGCAAGGTTACCAGAAATTGGTTATTAAAAAATTATCAGAAGCACACATATATTTACATCTTATAAAAACACTAGCCCCTCTGTTTAATGATCCAATCAAGCATATTCAGAGAGCTTACTTCAGCCAGTTGTTATGAAAAGAGCTACATGTATGGCATGTTCTCTCTCAAATGTAAAATTTTATAAACAGAATTTTACTTGAATGTAGAGTAAGGATTATTAGGGTCTAGGAAGGATTGAAAAGAAGATGGAAGACAAGTTGGTGGAAGTGACCAATGCCCTCGGTATGAATGAAGATACAACATGAACCCCTTCAATGTTTGTTGTAAATATGTCAATAGATACATTTTTAAACCAATACAAAAAAACAAAGATGAATAAAACTAATTCTTTTCTTTTCTGTGGGAGCAGGTTCAGAATTCTGTAGTCCTTGAGTTCTACCTGGAAAGGGACCACAATGTGGGGGGAAATTCCCCAAACTTGGGAAAGCCTTGAGCAAGCAAGAACCAATCGACTCTCCTGAGGGTTGCTGAGAAGGATCCTTAAAGTCACAGAAATGACTTCTTTTGTGGATAGGATTGGAGGCTTCTGTATAAGCACCTATCAGGTCTTGGCATCCCCAAGCTACCACAGATGAGATTCTAGTCCCATAAGATCAGCGCATGCAAAAGTACAGAAGGAAAGATGAGCCTGTTGGACACCACATATGTCTCCCAGGGGTATTCCCACAGCTTTTTTGTCTCTGAAACCCATTTCTATTTCAGATCCACTGCCATGGGCCACCAGCCCGACTCAGGAGCCCTGCAAATTCACACCTTCCTTGTTTGGGTTGGAAGGCACAAGGTGGAGTGGTGCCCACACTGAACCTGGAATATCCAGCTATAGTAGTGTCTTGGTGCAGGCACACTTTCCATCTGTTCCCTTCGTATTCTAGACCTTTAGGAAGTTTTTCAGATTAAATCAGCCTCCTTTAGTGTATAATAACAATGATATTTGTATTAATGGATTATAGTAATTGTGAGTGATTTTCTAAAAATATTTATTTAGTTGTAGATGAACACACAGTATCTTTATGTATTTTTATGTGGTACAGAGAATTAAACCCAGTGCCTCACACACGTGAAGCAAGCACTTTACCACTGAGGTATAGCTTCAGCCCAGGGAATTTTTCTAAATGACATTTTATCCCCTCTTTAAATAAAAGAAAAAAAGTAAGTAGTTATTTCATGAATTTAGTCAGTTAGTTGTAAAGCAGAAGAGCAAAACCCTCAGTGAATGGGAAAACAAAAGCCCCTTTTTTTTGACATTTGCCTTTAGGTAAAGCCCCTACTTTTGTCTTGACATTTTCAAACTTAACCTCTTACCAGCACTAGCTTCTGACTTCAGCTCTGGCTACTATGCTATTCCTTTAATTCAGAATCCTATAAGTGAGTTATCATTAGGTCTATCATAGAAAGCATATCATTTTTTTATGAAAAATTGACATTTTCCCTTTTATCTTGTTTTATTCAAAGTGAGAAAACTAGAGGGCAATATTAAAGGCAAAGAGTAAAATATGAAAAAGATGGTCTCCTCTCAAGAATGAAGAACTGGCAGGGGTTGTAGTTCAGTGGTAGGGGGCTTGCCTACCATGTGTGAGGCACTGGGTTGGATTCTCAGCAGCACATAAAAAAAAATAAATAAAATAAAGCTATTGTGTCCATCTGCAACTAAAAATAAAAAAATGAAGGAACTTAAATTTGATTAACAATTAAAAGTGTTTGGATAAATGATCTTCACACTTATTTTACTGTCATTAGATATAAAAAGACAGACTATTGATCTTCCATTGTTTATTAATGTTTTAGATTTATGAAAAGGTTTTTAGAAAATAGAAAAAAAATTTGTAACTCATTGCTTAAGAGATCCTGACAAATCATAGAGTGTATTTATTAATCACTAAAGTCCACTGAAATGAAAACAATGTTACTGAGATGTAAAAAAAGAATTTCACTACCTAAAATAAAACTTTCTTTTTCAGCAACATCAATACCCCAGAGTATATCCTAACATTTGAAAGGGTGGATGTTGGAGCATCATGGTGCTGAAGACCAGTGTGTCTCACTGATCCAAAGCAGAATCAAGAGGCACAGGTTGTGTTATCTTGCCTGCCTAATGGCAAATTCCAACCACACCTATTCACACCTCACCAAGCAAAGGTCTTCACTTCTGTTATTTTCAGTGGTGGCAGGTGTGCTGCACCAGCCAGCAACAGGGTCCTGTTTGTGAATAAAAAACATATAAGGCTGTCTTAGCCTTCCCACTTTCTGCCCTGTGGGCATGGATCCCATTGGCTGTGGATTGTAGTCTAATGACTGCTGTGAGCGATTCCCTGCTGAGAGGCCTTCACCTAAGAGCAGGCTGGAACTGCACTCTCAGGCTCCCCACAGACTTATTGAATCAGAATCTCCTGTTAAAGTATGAGCAGGTGATTCCTTTTGGCAATAGAGTTTGAGGAGCACTCTGGAAGATAGAGAATGATTTTCTAAGGGTGTGGATACTAGAATTAGACAGGCATCAGTATAGATAGGTAAATCAAGTAAGGAATATCTAGAAGTCCAATTTTGAGTGAGTCTGAAAAGTGGGAGACTGTCCCTGAGGAATCTTATCGAAAAGTTTCCCCTGCTCCAACCTGTTGTAAAAGTAACCAGTCCAAGAAAAATCCCTGCCCTAAGGTTGTTAGGGTGTTTTTCTACTACTCCATCCTGCCCTTCCCCTTCAGCCTACCTATTATCCACCTTTTGGACATCCCAAGAAGCATTCCTGGGCCTAGTCATGTCCACAGGCAGGAGAAAAATTAGGGGAAAAGAGGAGATCAAAGAAAGCCTAGGACATATAAAACAGGCAAAGGGTAGGGCTGTGTTTCCCCTAGGGAGCCTCCAGGGCGCAGAGGCCAGCCCAGTAAACTCCTCTCCAATCCAGGGGAGTAGATCCTCCAGGCAGGGACCTGGACCCAAGCAGAGCCAAACTAGGGCCCTGGGTGTGGAAAGGCTGCCAGCGCCAGCATGAAGCTGGGTGGCTGGCTGGGAGGCGTCCCGGGACCCACTGGAGTACCCTGGACTAGGGAGCCACGCCACCTAGGCCAAGGAGCAGGCAGAGAGGGTATGGAGAGAAAGGGAAGGGGATGAAGGGGCGTCGCCAGAAGGAGAAGGAGGAGGAGGAGGAGGAGAAGGAGGAGGAGGAAAAGAAGAAGGAAAGAGTGGGGTGGGGTGAGGGGGCGCGAAGGGCACCGAGAGGAGCACGTGCAGTAGGGGGCCCAAGCAAGGGGCCCCCGGTTTGACCCGACGACCCAAAGCGACGCCACCCGATGCCACGGCATGTCACGCCACACGACGACGAACACGCGCTCAGCGGCCGGGCCCAGGAGCCAGGCCCCAGGACTGGAGCTTAAAGCTTCATGGTTAGGGAGGGTTCGCTTGGGTTAGGGGCAGCAGGCAAGGCCAGAGGGCAGGGGAGGGAAGGAAGGGGATCGCGCAGGCCAAGGTCAGCGCAGCGCCCACGTCCACTGCCAGGTGTAAGGCTACGGGAAGCCAAAGGGCCCAGGCGAGAAGCAGGGCTGTGTTTCCCCTAGGGAGCCTCAAGGGCGCAGAGGCCAGCCCATTGCACTCCAGTCTAGGGAAGTAGATCCTCCAGGCAGGGACCTGGACCCAAGCAGGGCCAAAAGAGGGCCCTGGGTGTGGAAAGACAGCCAGCGCGAGCATGAAGCTGGGTGGTTGGCTGGGAGGCGTCTGGGACCCACTGGAGTAGCCTGGGCTAGGGAGCCACGCCACCTAGGCCAAGGAGCAGGCAGAGAGGGCATGGGGAGAGAGGGAAGGGGATGAAGGGGCATCGCGAAGAGGAGGAGGAGGAGGAGGAGGAGGCGGAGGAAAGAGTGGGGTGGGGTGAGGGGGCGCGAGGGGCACCGAGGGGAGCACGCGGGAGAGGAGCCCAAGCAAGGGGCCCCCGGTTTGACGTGACGACCCAAAGCGACGCTACCCGACACCACGGCACGCCATGCGACACAACGACAAACACGCGCTCAGGGGCCCAGCCCAGGAGCCAGGCCCCAGGACTTGAGCATAAAGCTCTATTGTTAGCGAGGGCTGGCATGGGTTAGGGGCAGCAGGCAAGGCGAGAGGCAGGGGAGGGAAGGGAAGGGATCAGGCCGGCCAAGGTCAGCGCAGTGCCCACGTCCACTACCAGGTGTCAGGCTGCGGGCAGCCAAGAGGACCCAAGCAGGGGCAGAGCTGAATTTTCCCTAGGGAGCCTTCAGGGCCCAGAGTCCAGCCCATTGCACTTCTCTGCAATCCAAGAGAGTAGATACTCAAGGCAGGGACCTGGACCCAAGCAAAGCCAAATGAGGGCCCTGGGTGTGGAAAGCTGCCAGCTCCAGCAAGAAGCTTAGTGGCTGGCTGGGAGGGGTCCCGGGACCCACTGGAGAAGCCCGGGCTAAGGAGCCACGCAACCTGGGCCAAGGAGCAGGCAGAGAGCACAAGGGGAAAGAGGGAAGGGGAGGTAGGGGCGACTCGAGGAGGAGGAGGAGGAGGAGGAGGAAAAGGAGGAGGAGGAGGAAAGAGTGGGGTGGGGTGAGGGGGCGCGAGGGGCACCAAGGGGAGCGCGCGTGGTAGAGGGCCCAAGCAAGGGCCCCCCGGTTTGACCAAACGACCCAGAGCGACGCAACCCGACTCCACTGCACGCCACGCGACATGACGACGAACACGCACTCAGGGGCCTGGCCCAGGAGCCAGGCCCCAGGACTGGAGCTTAAAGCTCCATGGTTAGGGAGGGCTGGCTTGGGTTAAGGGCAGCAGGCAAGGCAAGAGGGCACGGGAGGGAAGGGAGGGGATCCCGCAGGTCAAGGTCAGCGCAGCGCCCATGTCCACTGCCAGGTGTCAGGCTTCGGGCAGCCAAGGGGGACCAGGAGAGGGCCAGGGCTGTTTTTCTTTTGGGGAGCCTCCAGGGCACAGAGGCCAGCCCATTGCACTCCATTCCAGTGGAGTAGATCCTCCAGGCAGGAACCTGGACCCAAGCAGGGCCAAACGAGGGCCCTGGGTGTGGAAAGGATGCCAGCGGCCAGCATGAAGCTGGGTGGCTGGCTGGGAGGCGTCCGGGACCCACTGGAGTAGCCCGGACTAGGGAGCCACGCCACCTAGGCCAAGGAGCAGGCAGAGAGGGCATGGGGAGAGAGGGAAGGGGATGAAGGGGCATCGTCAGGAGGAGGAGGAGGAGGAGGAGGAGGAGGAGGAGAAGGGAGAAGGAGGAGGAGGAGGAGGAGGATAAGGAGGGGAAGGAGGAGGAAAAGAAGAAGGAAAGAGTGGGGTGAGGTGAGGGGGCTCGAGGGGCACCGAGGCGAGCGCGCAAGGTAGGGGGCCCAAGCAAGGGGCCCCCGGTTTGACCCGACGACCCGGAGCCATGCCACCCGACGCCACAGCATGCCACGCAAAACGAAGACGAACAGGCGCTCAGGGGCCTGGCCCAGGAGCCAGGCCCCAGGACAGGAGCTTAAAGCTCCATGGTTAGGGAGGGCTGGCTTGGGTTAGGGGAAGCAGGAAAGGCGAGAGGGCAGGAGAGGGAAGGGAGGGGATCCCGCAGGCCAAGGTCAGCCCAGCGCCCACGTCCAATGCCAGGTGTAAGGCTGCGGGCAGCCAAAGGGCCCAGGCGAGAAGCAGGGCTGTGTTTCCCCTAGAAAGCCTCCAAGGCGCAGAGGCCAGCCCATTGCACTCCAGTCTAGGGGAGTAGATCCTCCAGGCAGGGATCTGGACCCAAGCAGGGCCAAAAGAGGGCCCTGGGTGTGGAAAAGCTGCCAGCGCCAGCATGAAGCTGGGTGGCTGGAGGGAGGCGACCCGGGACCCACTGGAGTAGCCCAGGCTAGGGAGTCACGCCACCTAGGCCAAGGAGCAGGCAGAGAGGGCATGGGGAGAGAGGGAAGGCGATGATGGGGCCTCACCAAAAGGAGGAGAAGGAGGAGGAGGAGAAGAAGAAGGAAAAGAAGAAGGAAAGAGTAGGGTGGGGTGAGGGGGCGCGAGGGGCACCGAGGGGAGCGCGCGAAGTAGGGGGTCCAAGCAAAGGGCCCCCGTTTTGACCCGACAACCTGGAGTGATGCCACCGGACGCCATGGCACGCCAGGAAACATGACGAGAAAGACGCGCTCAGGGGCCCGGCCCAGGAGCCAGGCCCCAGGACTGGAGCTTAAAGCTCCATGTTTAGGGAGGGCTGGCTTGGGTTAGGGGCAGCAGGCAAGGTGAGAGGGCAGGGGAGGGAAGAGAGGGAATCTCACAGGCCAAGGTCAGCGCAGCACTGATGTCCACTGCCAGGTGTCAGGATGCAGGCAGCCAAGGGGGCCCAGGCGAGGGGCAGGGCTGTGTTTTCCCTAGGGAGCCTCCAGGGCGCAGAGGCCAGCCCATTGCACTCCATTCCAGGGGAGTAGATCCTCCAGGCAGAGACCTGGACACAAGCAGAGCCAAAGGAGGGCCCTGGGTGTGGAAAGGCTGCCAGCGCCAGCATGAAGCTGGGAGGCTGGCTGGGAGGTGTCCCGGGACCCACTGGAGTAGCCAGGACTAGGGAGCCATGCCACCTAGGCCAAGGAGCAGGCAGAGAGGGCATGGGGAGGGAGGGATGGGGATGAAGGGGCGTTGCGAGGAGGAGGAGGAGAAGGAGGACTAAAAGGAGGAGGAGGAGAAAAAGAAAAGAGTGGGGTGGGGTGTTGTGGGGTGAGAGGGCGCGAGGGGCACCGAGGGGAGCGCGCGCGGTAGGGCGCCCAAGCAAGGGGCCCCCAGTTTGACCCGACGACCCAGAGCGACGCCATCTGACACCAAGGCACACCTCGCGACAGGAAGACGAACATGCGCTCAGGGGCCCGACCCAGGAGCCAGGCCCCAGGTTGGAGCTTAAAGCTCCATTGTTAGGGAGGGCTGGTTTGAATTAGGGGCAGCAGGCAAGGCGAGAGGGCAGGGGAGGGAAGAGAGGAGATCTCGCAGGCCAAGGTCAGCGCAGTGCTGATGTCCACTGCCAGGTGTCAGGATGCAGGCAGCCAAGGGGGCCCAGGCGAGGGCAAGGGCTGTGTTTCCCCTAGGGAGCCTCCAGGGCACAGAGGCCAGCCCATTGCACTTCATTCCAGGGGAGTAGATCCTCAAGGCAGGGACCTGGACACAAGCAGAGCCAAAGGAGGGCCCTGGGTGTGGAAAGGCTGCCAGCGACAGCATGAAGCTGGGTGGCTGGCTGGGAGGCGTCTGGGACCCACTGGAGTAGCCAGGACTAGGGAGCCACGCCACCTAGGCCAAGGAGCAGGCAGAGAGGGCATGGGGAGAGAGGGAAGGGGATGAAGGGGCGTTGTCAGGAGGAGGAGGAGGAGAAGGAGGAGGAGGAGGAGGAGGAGGAGGAGGAGGAGGAGGAGGAAAAAAGAAGGAAAGAGTGGTGTGGGGTGAGGGGGCGCTAGGGGCACCGAGGGGAGCGCTTGCGGTAGGGGGCCCAAGCAAGGGGCCCCCGGTTTGTCCCGATGACCCAGAGTGACGCCACCCAATGCCAAGGCACACCACGGGACATGAGGACGAACATGAGCTCAGGGGCCCGGCCCAGGATGCAGGCCCCAGGACTGGAGCTTAAAGCTCCATGGTTAGGGAGGGCTGGCTTGGGTTAGGGGCAACAGGCAAGGCGAGAGGGCAGGTGAGGGAAGGGAGGGGATCGCGCAGGCCAAGGTCTGCACAGCACCAAGGTCCACTGCCAGGTGTCAGGCTGCGGGCAGCCAAGGGGGCCCAAGTGAAAAGCAGGGCTGTGTTTCCCCTAGGGAACCTCCAGGGCGCAGAGGCCAGCCCATTGCACTCCTCTGCAATCCAGGAGAGTAGATTCTCCAGGCAGGCACCTGGACCCAAGCAGGGCCAAAGGAGGACCCTGGGTGTGGAAAGGCTGTCAGCGCATAGCAGTTCTCGCAGGGATTCATCGAGAGTTGTGATTGGTTGGGGAAGTGCCAGAGGAGAGATTTCCGGTTGGTGTGTGGTTTCTGGAGGAGCCGTGTGGTATTTGGTGGAGTTCCCAGGGAGTGTGCTGGTGGAGTTCAGAAACAAAGTTTGTTCCTGCTTCAGTGGCTTGTGAATTGTGCCCAGCCAGACTGCGGCATGATCTCATGGGGATTGCAACCCCACCAGGTCTGAGGAAACTTTGACCAAGAACAGCAAAGACCCTGGGCCTCGGATTAACACTGTGTGGAGTGCTGAGTGTTTCCAGCCACTGAATGGGCCACCGGACCTCAGGAATGCTGGAGCCTGGCTCTTGAAATCACTCCAGTCCTGTGAGAAGCCCGGGGCTAAAACTGTCCCTGCAGCTTTGTGAGAGACCTTGGAGCAGAGGGCCCAGCCATGCTTGGATTCCTGAGCCAGGAAACCCAAGATAAGTGTATGCTGTTTTACATCACAGGGTTTTGGGGAACTATGCTGTATAGAAATAGGTGGTCACACACGTGGACTTTGAGCAGCCCCATATTCTGGGAAGGCAGGACCTGCGAATCTCTGCCACAGTCAGCACAAAGAACTTGCTGGGTGACGTGGGACTTACCCTGTCTTGTAGAAATTAAAACTGGTTATCTCCTTAGTCTTCCTAGGGTCCTGTGACCACCTCAAACAATCAACAGGACATTCTTAAAGTCCCCCAGACTTGCTTTAATGTCCTCTCATTTACCTGTTGGGGGAGAGGTTACAAGGAGAACCAAGCACTAGGTACCGGGTACCACACAAAAGAGCCCACAGCAGCTTATGGTCACCAGGCCAGAAAGGTACACAGGATGCCAACAGACCACACAAGCTGTTCCCAGCTGCAGGTGACTCATTATGGGGGTGAGGATGGGCCATGGGAGGCAACAGGGCCGTGGGAGGCAGCTTCCCTAGTGTTAAGAGGGCCAGGTGACCCTGTTCCCACTGGAAGATGCAACGGGCTTCTTTCTGCAGCGGCTTCCCAAGGATAACAGGAGCTGGTGTGTCGGGAGGCTCCTGGCCAGGAGATGACTCTGTAGGGGCAGGTTGGAAGGGGGACTTAGGGTTAAGTAGTTCGAGTCTTTTTCAATTTCCCCAGATGTCAAGGCCACATATAATATAGGGCCTTAATTTTAGGACCTATATTCTGTTTAATGAAAAAGTAATTTTTGTGAGGAAAATAGGGTGATATTAGAGAAGGAAACTGGAAAGGTACATAGAAAATAAGTCACATGGGAATGTCCCCCTCATTTGGTGGCTTTTGTGTTGTTCCTTTCCATCTTTCCCTGGTGAGCATTATTTGCATAACAAGGCTTCAATCAACCATCATTCTTGCACAAACCAAAAAAGTTTTAGCCCCTTTTTCCGAGTTGATTATTCACACTGGTGTTGCTTGTGTACACGTAAACATTCCTTCATCTCAATTTAGTTCAAAGCATGAAAAGTACCGATGTGTAATTAATTGCTATTCTTTACAGGATGGGATGGAAGCCAGCGTGATTGGGTCAGTTGTTCCCAGGAGCTGAGTGTCTTTTCCATTTAATAAGGAAGAGTAGACGGAAAGCCTGCAGACCCAGACTTCACTTTCCATTCTTCCAGCATGTTCTACTTGAGTGTTCTCTGCTGCCAACAAGGAGCTAGAGATGGAGGGAGAAGTGGAGAACCAACACCACCGTCTCCCCAGCTGGGGCTTCTCTGAAACTCTATGCAGAAAGCAGTCAGCCATCCCTTGGTGTCTGTGGAGGATGGGGTCTGGGAAGGACCCTGGGGATAGTGAGCTGACCTTCAGCATCTACGGAGGACAGGATCCAGGGAGGACCCCTGGGGATGTGCCCATCCATGACTGTTCAAGCCCCCTATGTAACTGTATTTGCACAACCTGCACATCGTCATGTACTTAGCTGATAGCTAGCTTGCTTCTCACCCCTAAGACAGGAATGCTGGATAAATGGCTGCTGTGCTCTATTGCTTGGGGGAGAATGGTGAGGAAAAAAATGTCTGAACGCAATTGTTTTTTCAGAATACTTTTGATCTAGGGTGGATATCATACAGATGCACATAGAACCTACAGAGATGGAGAGCCAACTGTTTGTGATTTTTTCTCATAGCCTTGTAATAAAGAAGAAAGACCAGAGTGCAGTGGTTTACACATGAGGTGTCCCTCAAGCTTGAACAGCCATGGCTTGTACAGCCCTGCATGGGCACACCCCCGGGGGCCCTCCCTTGACTCTGTCTTCCATAGACACTGAAGGTCAGCTGACTATCCCCAGGGTCCTCTATTTATACCACAATACAGGAAAGCTTAGCAGTGATAGGATTGGGTTATGAACCTGATAAGGATTAACTGGGTGGTCACTGGAGGCAGACAGGGTGTGGCTGGAGGAGGCAGGTCCCTGGGGACATGCCTTTGTGGTTTACATCTCTGCTTTCTGGTGCCATGAGACCTCTGAACCGTGAGACCTTAGACACACCTTTCTCCTCTACTTGTTCCTGTCTGGTCCTGGGGTCGCAGCAGTGAAGAAGCTGACAAGAACAGTCTGCCGGCCATTTCCTCCCTGCACCAGGATGACCTTCTGTGCATTGTGCTCCTGCCCACCTCAAACAAAACGGCAAAGATTTCAGTTCACTCACTTCTAAAAAGTGCTTGTAACCCTGCCACGGTGAGCCGTCTACGTCACTAAGCCACGTTCG
Source organism: Ictidomys tridecemlineatus (assembly GCF_052094955.1). Taxonomy (NCBI): domain Eukaryota; kingdom Metazoa; phylum Chordata; class Mammalia; order Rodentia; family Sciuridae; genus Ictidomys; species Ictidomys tridecemlineatus. The sequence goes on from NC_135479.1 coordinate 171,868,995, forward strand.
ATTGTTTTCTCCTGTCTCTCCCGCGCCCATTTTATGCCAAGTCTGGTTGGTGTAAAGAGCTTGCTGTGCCAGGTTCTGGTCCAACACGGCTTCTTGGGCACCTGCAGGGCTCCTTGTCATCTTCATGTCCTCCGCCTGTCCTCACCCAAGAGCTCAGGGTGTGGTCACTGTGGCGAGGCTCCTCAGACACACCTAGCGTCTCTCCTGTCCTCTGCATTAGCTCCTCTGGCAATGGTTGCTTCTTTGATGTGACGACTGAAGATGGTTGTCTGCACCTGGGCTGTTGTGAGGGCCTCCTCGCTGGCCTTTTTCCTTCACGTAAAACCATGACAAGTGTTCAGCTAAGTTAACTGCACAGCTGGGTAGGCTTCACTGCCACCTCTCCATCCGTGCATGTATCCTGCCTTGATGGCATCTTCCCTCCCTGCTGCTGGCTCTCGGCCCCGGCATCCCCTCCCTCGGCCCCCATCTCCTTCCCTGATTAATTGTCACTGGCTTCGCTCGCCCTGCCTGGGTGGCCCAGCTGAAGGCGGGAGGCACTTGAACATATAGCTATTTTACCCTGGGCATCCAAGAGCAGTCAGACCTAGACAGAGTCCCGTTTTCACATCTTCTTACTCATGCACCTCCTTCCTGAGAGGGTCCTTAGTTTTCATTCTATATCCCAAAACTTCATGTCAGCTAAAGGAGGAGAAGGGTTATGACAGGGACCCAGTTCCTGCACCTGAATCTTAGTGTGTTCATCACGGGGTGCAGCTTGTATTTGTTTCTGTGTGACACTTAACTTGGACTCACAAGAAAAATCTGTCTGCATTTTGCGTGGCCGGAATAGTCCAGATGGAAGGTCTTGATTACCATATGTGGGATGAAGGGGATTTTGCTGTTTTGGTCAGTTTCATCTCTGAGTTGACCCCCTTGGTACCGTCACCAAATGACAAACTGGTTTTAAAATCTTGCCAAAGACGAGCACAGAGGGGTTCTGGATTGTCTCATGCTGGCCTTGCAGGGCTGGCTTTATGCCTGTCCCCTGATCCCCAGCAGGGGTTACGCCCAAATTGGCCATTGTGAGTGCATTTACACCAAGTGCAGTAGGAACGCCACAAGTTGGGGGTCTTCTCTGCAGTTGCTGAATCTGACTGGAACACCGCAAGGCAAGACACTCCAAGGGAAAGCTGTTGTTGATCCAGAGAAAACAAATGTAAGATTTTTTAAACAAATTTGAGAGACTTGTGAATCTGCAGAAAAGCATAGAGTGTGACAGGAGATACCTGTGTCCCCATCACTGGGCACTTTCAAATCTTTATTTTGCCACTTAGTTTAAGAGACAGGAGAAAAAGAGAAAGCAATTGAGAATATGAACATTATGTTTGATAATGAAAAAATAGCAATTTTCCAATTCTGCAGTAATCCAAGTGTCACATTAGACTAGTTTGGGGTCAGACTACACTTAAAACTTTGCATATATTTTGATTAGATAATTATATGCACTCTCTGTGCCAGCTCACTATTTTTAAAGGCGTCATGTAAAGTATATGCTATTTTTTTTTGTTTTTTGCACCAATGTTTCCAGTACTCTTTAAACCCCATTTCCATGAACAGTGATGTGCTGAGACCATCATTTAGAACAAAATCCATCCTCTTTCTTCAGAAATTCACAACATTGCAGAGTTAAACTTATTTTTTAAATAGTAACTGCTGTTTGAAAAAATTTTAATGCTCCTTTTTTATATAAAGAATAATATTAGCTGAAAAACACACTTCAGAGGTGGCCATGTGGTGTGCGCTGTCCATCTAGTGTCTCAGATATCCTTCCAACAACCCAACGGGACAGGCAGTATCACTTCCCACATCTTTTGGATGCAGAAACTGAATTTTCCTAAAAGACGCCTTCTCATACCTACTGAGTGTCAGTGTCAGAATACAGTTGGTCCTTTCTGACTTGGGGGTGTGCTTGTCACCACTGGGGCACGTCCACTCAAGTGGTCTCTGCACGGAGTTGGGGTGAGCCAGAGTGTGAGGGGCCATCTTATATGGGCCCCTCTTTTCACCTTTACACAGTGTGGAGGAAGAGGGCACCACAGTGGAGGGCCACCAGGGGGCCGGGCACTCCTGGCCAGTTAGCACCTTTAGTCTTGTTTCTGATTGCCCCAGTGTGAATCTGTAGTGGCTGTGAATTAACATTTTTATAAATGCCATATTAATGTGGCTAGTGCAATTTTGTAGAGTGTGCATGGACCAGCAGCGTTTATTTAGAAAATGTCAATATTTAATGTACTTCACAGTGCCCGTCGCATTGACTTTTCTCTTGAGAAGCAGGTCTGCTGGGCTCCTCTTTTCCTTGGATGGGCCCTGATCTTGTACATTAAGGTCGCTGGTGTGGAAGGCACGTTGCACATAGGTTATGATGGGAGTAATGGGAAGGAGGGGCCACGGTGGGCTGAACTGATCATGGGCAGTGTTTGTGCCACCAAAGGTAACTTCATCTGACAAAAATGTACAATCCAAGAAAAATGAGCGTGTTCCCCAGTGCCCCCAACAGCCCTGTCTTCTCTTGGAGACAACCTTCCTTCTGTCTTGAGGCAGTATTCACCTCTTTGGAGGGAGAGGAGCCTCGCTCTCCCTGGTTGGAGAGGTCACAGCCAGGGCGGGCAGCACACCTGGGTGAGCGGCCACACAGGGAGAGCCTGGCAGGAAGGTGAGGACAGGGCCTCCCATCTGTTTCATGAGCCTGCAGCCACAGCCTGAGGAGGCTGAGCCTCTGTGGCCAGGTGAAGACTAGCTGCTCAGCATCAGGCCTCTCACTTGGGTGCCGCGGACTCTGGCCATTGGCCTTCAGCAGGGGCTGCTGGACTTGCTGTCCCCACTATTTGCTCCACGGAGCCTTTCAGCATCTCCTATCACAGAAGTCAGTATCCTCTGTGAGCCCCATTTTAGCAAGAGAGGCCCGTCTTTCAGAGCAGTGTTCGCCATTCCACGATCAATAACGTATTTCCCAGGACACATTTCAAGAGCACAGATTTAGTGTGGATAAAGGGGAGCTTGTTGACATTTTGATGTTTTGGTGCATTATGATGTTTATGTTGTGGGACTGTCATTTCCTTGCTGGGCCCGTCTGGATTTTCCCTTAGTGCTGAGAGGTGCGAAGCCTCCGAAGGCTGAGTGTTGTGGAGTTGGGTATTTTTGAAGTCAAACATTTTCTCTCTGGGGCTATGGAGCTCACAACTCCATAATAAATATTTCTCCAAGTAAAAGATCTTAGTAGCCCAGAGTTTTTTTTCTGGAGCTGAACATTGGTTTGGGTGCCTAATGCTTGTTATGTAACCTGTGACTTAAAGGTTCTGCAATGGCTTTCAATATCTCAATGGGCATTTCCTTAACCTTTGAGGACGTCCAGCGCCCCCTGGTGGTCCACTGTGTAACCTCCACCAGCACTGATCTCCCTTGACTTGACAGCGGCCTGTGGCTTCTTCCTAAGAAAGGGCTGGGTGCCCTGATGCCCCCAGGTCCTCCATCTCCAACCCCCGCCCCAGAGCACCCAGCACTCAGATTATCAGAGTTTCTGATATGCCTGTCTGGAGACCTAAACTGAAGGAACTTAAATTGCCCAACAACAGGTTTGATCCCTTGAATCTCATGATGCCACAAAACACCCAACTTAGATCCTCTTGCTGAAATAGGCAGTTTGAAACTTTCTGTGTTCCCAACTTTAAGTTTGGTTATTTTTCTAACCCTCCTCTTTCTCTTAGTGTCTCTTTAAGTCTTTTTCCACAATAAGAGTGTTGCTAGCCACACTGAGGCAAGACAGTAGTGTACTTGCATTAGCGTTAACAGAACCCACAGTTAGAGGAGAATTATTTTTTTTATTCAAACGAAACTTCCAGGAGAAGATGGCGGTGAACGGAGTGCATCACCCCAGTGCGCCGCTTCACTGAGCCGGAGAAAGACGATGAGAAACGACTGAAGGCTATCTTGTTGGGAATTTCCAGTGAAATTGAGGGGCTCCAGAATCTAGTGGATAGATGTCCATCGTGCGAGGTTTGGCTGTGGGAGCTCCATTTCTCCGCACGGAGGGTCGCATAGCCTGATAGGCGATCGTCCAGCTGCTGGAGTCTGTGGCGCGCGCTGGGGATCGGCAAGGTGCCGGAGCGGGGGAACAGCGACATGGATTTGGGGGGGCTCCTGCCAGTGATACATTGGCAGCGCTTAGTGCTGAGTTTCGGCTTTGAGACAGAGGAGAGAAGCGGTGGTTCCAGTCACCGGTCGGACCACAGAGGAGGACAGCAGCTGCCATCTCGGTGAGATGATGTAATCATCCCATTGTTCTACTGATCTCAGCTCATTCAGCTACGGAACAGGGGATTTCAGGCTGGTATTTGCCTGCGTCTAGCAGACAGATTTCTTGCTCAGGATCGGGACTGGGGATCTTGTGGAGAATACTCTTAGAGGCTCGTGCCTGGCAAGGCGTGTGCCTGGCAAGGCGTGCGCTGGGCACTGAGCAGCGGGACTCCGGTTCCCGGGGCTAACCCTGCCCAGGTCTGAGGAATCTGCGGAGACTGCCGGTGGAGGTCAGCTCCAAGTGGAGCATGCGCTGAGCTTGGGGCGACTGGGTTCTGACTCCCGGAATAGTTTTGGCCTAGGGCTGGGGAACCCGTGGGGGTCGCTCACTGGAGCCAGCTCCCAGCGGAGAGTGTATTGGGAACAGAAAGGCGGGGTTCTTGCTACCTAAGCTGCTTTGGCCCAAGGCAAGGGAACCGGCGGTGACTGCTTCTCAGCCAGGGTCCTGCTGGGTGCTGTGGGGGCAGAGTGGAACTTCCACCTATGCCCAGAGCAGGCCAAGTGACCCGCCAGCGTGGTATCATGACACCCCAAATGCAGCTGGGGCTGAAGAGAGAAGCCGCCCACTCCTAGAATAGGACCAGCGACCCTGCAGCGCGGTAGCCAAGTAACCTCATTTGGAGTATGGGCTGTGCAGAGCTGCCTTCTGAGCAAGCAGGGCAGGCATACTAGCGGCCCACTGGCAAGACAGGCCAGGTAGCTTGCCAACGTGGTGGACACGTAACACCGAGGCAGTCGCGTCACACTGGTTGGAGTGGAAGTGGAGCAGGGTCGCCACCCAGGTCTGGAGGGGGCTAAGCGACCCGTTGGAGAGGTAGTCAGGTACCCCCACTGGGAGTGGGGGCTGTGCAGAACTGCGACCCACCGGCCTAGAGGCCTGCCAGCGTGGTAGACACGTCACACCAATTGGAGTGGGGACCCAGCAGAGCCGCCACCCACATCCAGATCAGGACCAACGACCCCAGGGCGTGGTAGTTACGTTACCACAATTGGAGTGGGGTCAGAGCAGAACAGCCACCCGTGCCCGCAGTGGGGGCAGACCTGCCACCGATTAGCGTGGTAGACAGACCACCCTAATTAGAGGAGGAGCACAGCCACTACCCGCCCTGCAAGGGAGACTTCCCAACTATACAAGAGCAATATAAATAAATAGAGGGTAAATTTCAAAAACACAACAGTTGCACCAAGCAGAAAGAAACGCGAGCAGTATGAAAAGACAAGGAAAGAAAGGACCACAAGCAATGCAGGTCAACTCAACTTTAGAAGAGGTAATAGCTGCAACAGATAAAATGTTAGATAAAGAGTACAGGATATATATGCTTCAGATGATCTGGAGTCTCAAGGAAGACATGAGACATCAAAATCAGACAATGAAAGATCACATTGACAAACAAATCCAGGAAGTAAAAGATCAATTTCACAGGGAGATAGAGGTAATAAAAAACAAACAAATAGAAATCCTAGAAATGCAGGAAACCATAAACCAACTTAAAAACTCAATTGAGAATACTACCAGCAGAGTAGATCACTTAGAAGAGAGAACATCAGACAATGAAGACAAAGTATTTCAACTGGAAAAGAACATAGACAGCTCAACAAGTCTGCTAAGAAACCATGAGCAGAACATCCAAGAATTATGGGACAATATCAAAAGACCAAATTTAAGAGTCATTGGGATACAGGAAGGCACAGACCTCCAAACCAAATGAATAAACAGACTATTCAGTGAAATTATACGAGAAAACTTCCCAGACTTGAAGAATGAGACAGAATCCCAAATCCTAGAAGCCTACAGGACGCCGAATGTGCAAAATCATAAGAGATCCACACCTAGACACATTATAATGAAGATGTCCAACATACAGAATAAGGAGAGAATTTAAAAAACTGCAAGAGAAAGAAAGCAGATTACATTTAGGGGCAAACCAATCAGGATAACAGCTGATCTCTCAACACAGACTCTGAAAGCTAGAAAATCCTGGAATAACATATTTCAAACACTGAAAGAAAATGGGTTCCAACCAAGAATTGTGTATCCGGCGAAATTAAGCTTCAGGATAGAAGATGAAATTAAAACCTTCCACGATAAACAAAAGTTAAAAGAATTCACAGCTAGAAAACCATCTCTTTAAAAAATCCTTGGCAAAACATTACAGGAAGAGGAAATGGAAAATAAGATTGAAAACCAACAATGGGAGATAGGACAGTAAAGGGGGGAAAGTAGTCAAAGAGGATAACAAATCAGGTTTAGTAACATCGATAAACAAATATGGCTAGAAGAACAAATCATATCTCAATGATAACCCTAAATGTCAATGGCTTAAACTCACCAATTAAAAGACACAGGCTAGTAGAATGGATCACAAAAGAAGACCCAACAATATGCTGCCTACAGGAGACGCATCTGATAGAAAAAGATATTCATAGACTGAAGGTGAAAGGTTGGGAAAAATCATACCACTCATATGGAATGCGGAAACAAGCAGGAGTGTCCATACTCATATCTAATAAAATAGATTTCAAGCCAAAGTTAATCAAAAGGGATAAAGAAGGACACTTCATACTGCTCAAGGGAACCATACACCAACAAGACAGAACAATCATAAATATATATGCCCCAAATAATGGTGCAGCTGTGTTCATCAAGCAAACTCTTCTCAAGTTCAAGAGTCTAATAGACCAACATACAATAATCATGGGAGTCTTCAACACACCTCTCTCACCACTGGACAGATCTTACAAACAAAATTTAAATAAGGAAACTATAGAACTCAATAACACAATTAACAACCTAGACTTAATTGACATATATAGACTATACCACCCAAAATCAAGTAGTTACACTTTTTTCTCAGCAGCACATGGAATCTTCTCAAAAATAGACCATATATTATGTCACAGGGCAACTCTTAGACAATATAAAGGGGTAGAGATAATACCATGCATCTTATCTGATCATAATGGAATAAAACTGAAAATCAATGATAAAAGAAGGAAGGAAAAATCAAGCATCACTTGGAGAATAAACAATAGGATGCTGAATGATCAATGGGTTTTAGAAGACATCAAGGAGAAAATTAAAAACTTCCTAGAGTTAAATGAAAACACAGACACAACATATCGGAATCTATGGGACACATTGAAAGCAGTTCTAAGAGGAAAATTCATTGCTTGGAGTTCATTCCTCAAAAAAAGAAAAAACCAACAAATAAATGATCTCATACTTCATCTCAAAATCCTAGAAAAAGAAGAGCAAAACAACAGCAAAAGAAGTAGAAGGCAAGAAATAATTAAAATCAGAGCTGAAATAAATGAAATTGAAACAAAAGAAACAATTGAAAAAATTGACAATATTAAAAGTTGGTTCTTTGAAAAAATAAATAAAATTGACAGACCCTTAGCCATGCTAACGAAGAGAAGAGAGAGAACTCAAATTACTAACATACGGGATGAAAAAGGTAATATCACAACAGACACTTCAGAAATACAGAAGATAATCAGAAATTATTTTAAATCCTTATACTCCAATAAAATAGAAGATAGTGACGGCATAGATAAATTCCTTAAGTCTTATGATCTGCCCAGATTGAGTCAGGAGGATATAGACAACCTAAAGAGACAAATAACAATAGAGGAAATAGAAGAAACCATCAAAAGATTACCAACTAAGAAAAGCCCAGGACCGGATGGGTATACAGCAGAGTTTTACAAAACCTTTAAAGAGGAACTAACACCAATACTTTTCAAGCTATTTCAGGAAATAGAAAAAGAGGGAGAACTTCCAAATTCATTCTACGAGGCCAACATCACCCTGATTCAGAAACCAGATAAAGACACTTCAAAGAAAGAAAACTACAGACCAATATCTCTAATGAACCTTGACGCAAAAATCCTCAATAAAATTCTGGCAAATCGGATTCAAATACATATCAAAAAAATTATACACCATGATCAAGTAGGATTCATCCCTGGGATGTAAGGCTGGTTCAATATACGGAAATCAATAAATGTTATTCACCACATCAATAGACTTAAAAATAAGAACCATATGATCATCTCGATAGATGCAGAAAAAGCATTTGACAAAGTACAGCATCCCTTTATGTTCAAAATTCTAGAAAAATTAGGGATAACCGGAACATATCTCAACATTGTAAAAGCAATCTATGATAAGCCACAGGCCAGCATCATTCTGAATGGAGAAAAATTGAAGGCATTCTCTCTAAGATCTGGTACAAGACAGGGATGCCCTCTCTCACCACTTCTGTTCAACATAGTCCTCGAAACACTGGCCAGAGCAATTAGACAGTCGAAAGAAATTAAAGGCATAAAAATAGGAAAAGAAGAACTTAAATTATCACTATTTGCAGATGATATGATCCTATACCTAGCAGACCCAAAAGGGTCTACAAAGAAGCTATTAGAGCTAATAAATTAATTCAGCAAAGTGGCAGGATATAAGATCAACACGCATAAATCAAAGGCATTCCTGTATATCAGCGACAAATCCTCTGAAATGGAAATGAGGACAACTACTCCATTCACAATATCCCCCCAAAAAATAAAATACTTGGGAATCAACCTAACAAAAGAGGTGAAAGATTTATATAATGAAAATTACAGAACCCTAAAGAAAGATATACAAAAAGACCTTAGAAGATGGAAAAATATACCCTGCTCATGGATAGGCAGAACTAACATCATCAAAATGGCGATATTACCAAAAGTTCTCTATAAGTTCAATGCAATGCCAATCAAAATCCCAACGGCATTTCTTGTAGAAATAGATAAAAGAATCATGAAATTCATATGGAATAATAAAAGACCCAGAATAGCAAGAACAATGCTAAGCAGGAAGTGTGAATCAGGCGGTATAGCGATACCAGACTTCAAACTATACTACAGAGCAATAGTAACATAAACAGCATGGTACTGGTACCAAAACAGGCGGGTGGACAAATGGTACAGAATAGAGGACACAGTAACCAATCCACAAAACTACAACTATCTTATATCTGATAAAGGGGCTAAAAGCATGCAATGGAGGAAGGATAGCATCTTCAACAAATGGTGCTGGGAAAACTGGAAATCTATTTGCATCAAAATAAATCTGAATCCCTATCTCTCGCCATGCACAAAAGTTAACTCAAAATGGATCAAGGAGCTTGATATTAAATCAGAGACACGGCATCTGATAGAAGAAAAAGTTGGCTACGATCTACATACTGTGGGATCGGGCCCCAAATTCCTCAATAGGACACCCATAGCGCAAGAGTTAACAACTAGAATCAACAAATGGGACTTACTCAAACTAAAAAGTTTTTTCTCAGCAAAAGAAACAATAAGAGAGATAAACAGGGAGCCTACATCCTGGAAACAAATCTTTAATCCACACACTTCAGATAGAGCCCTAATAACCAGAATATACAAAGAACTCAAAAAATTAGACAATAAGATAACAAATAACCCAATCAATAAATGGGCCAAGGACCTGAACAGACACTTCTCAGAGGAGGACATACAATCAATCAATAAGTACATGAAAAAATGCTCACTATCGCTAGCAGTCAGAGAAATGCAAATCAAAACTACCCTAAGATGCCATCTCACTCCAGTAAGATTGGCAGCCATTAGGAAGTCAAACAACAATAAGTGCTGGAGAGGATGTGGGGAAAAGGGCACTCTTGTTCATTGCTGGTGGGACTGCAAATTGGTGCAGCCAATTTGGAAAGCAGTATGGAGATTTCTTGGAAAGCTGGGAATGGAACCACCATTTGACCCAGCTATTCCCCTTCTCGGTTTATTCCCTAAAGACCTAATAAGACCATGCTACAGGGACACTGCTACATCGATGTTCATAGCAGCACAATTCACTATAGCAAGATTATGGAATCAGCCTAGATGCCCTTCAATACATGAATGGATAAAAAAAAAATGTGGCATTTATACACAATGGAGTATTACTCTGCATTAAAAAATGACAAAATCATAGAATTTGGAGGGAAATGGATGGCATTAGAGCAGATTATGCTAAGTGAAGCTAGTCAATCTTTAAAAAACAAATACCAAATGACCCCTTTGATATAAGGGGAGTAAACAAGGACAGGGTAGGGACGAAGAGCTTGAGAAGAAGATTTACATTAAACAGGGATGAGAGGTGGGAGGGAAATGGAGTGAGAATGGAAATCGCATGGAAATGGAAGGCGATCCTCAGGGTTATACAAAATGATATATAAGAGGAAAGGAGGGGTAAGACAAGATAATATAAATGGAAGAAATGATTTACAGTAGAAGGGGTAGAGAGCGAAAAGGGGAGGGAAGGGGAGGGGAGAGGAGGGGAGGGGAGGGGGGATAGTAGAGAATAGGACAGACAGCAGAATACATCAGACACTAGAAAGGCAATATGTCAATCAATGGAAGGGTAACTGATGTGATACAGCAATCTGTATACGAGGTAAAGTTGGGAGTTCATAACCCTCTTGAATCAAACTGTGAAATATGATGTATTAAGAACTGTGTAAGGTTTTCAACGACCAATAATAAAAAAAAAAACAAAAACGAAACTTCCATTTAACAGGACTGAATACCTTGTACTTAAGTCAAAGATAACACTGAATTATGGCTCCTTTGCAAGGAGCAATGCAAAATTAGCTGCTGGGCCCGTTTCCAAAGGCAGGGTAAATTTATGACACGTTTGATATCGACCAACAATATTTTAAATGCATCTTAAATTTATCAGCACTGCTGACTACATGGAATTTATTAGATCAAATGCAATAAAATATAATTAAATTGATTAGATCTCTTTTTGAAATGTTAGTAGACAGTATGGTGGGTAACAAAAAATGTAAAACTTGTCTTCCCATATAAATGGTATTTTCAAATTTTTCATACTAAGAAGTTCTTCAGTACCCCAAGTTAAAAGAATAACCCCAAATAGTGTTTTTCATGGGGCCATTAAAACTAGGGATTTATAATTTAGAGATAAATCTATAGAATTTTATTTTATTCTGTGACATTTTAAAAATTTCTAAAATAAGTACTCTGTTTGCGATTTTGTGATTTATACACATAGCAGAATACTGGCTATGGATTGTTTCCGTCAAGATTCATGATGATTTTTGAGTTCACTTGTTCCACAGTGAGGTGCCAGACCACCAGGGGGGAAAGAGGTGGTTGGAGAGAGGGATGGTCCATGTGAAGGCAAATTAACTCACCCCATAGATGTCCTGGTTCTGTGGTTTAAAGTGTCCCCGCAGTTCATGTTTTGGGAATCGCTGATGTGATGGTACCGAGCCATGGACCACAACCAAGGGGCTCGGTCACAGGCTCTGCAGGGGTGGGTGCATGCTGTCACTGTTGCAGCAGGGTCATTATAAAGGGGCATTTGGCCCCTTTCCCCTCTCGCTCATATAATGCCTTCCAGCTTGTGAGGACACGGTGGGAAATCTTCGCTCGCCATGGCCCCTTGATCTTGGATCTCCCAGTCTCCAGAACCATGAGCCAAATAAGCTTCTGTTCAGTATAAATCACCTAGGCCATGGTGTCTTTGTGTCAGTACAACTTAGATGAAGACACCTTAGAACCAGTGAAGGCTCCCAGTGATATTGCAGGCAGAATTAAGGAAGCAGATGGCACTGGGTGGTTCAGTTGCTGACTTAACAGGGTGAGGTTGTCCTGGTTTGCCTGCATGAGCTTGGTGATGTCATCAGTGTTTTTATTAGTGAAAAGGGGGGAGTGTCCTGTCAGAGACACAGAGTGAGAGAGACTTGAGCAGCCAATGCTGATCTAGGCAGGGAGTCGGGCAGCCTCTAGAACCTGGAAAAGCAAGAAAATGAACTCTATCCTAGGAGTCTAAGAAGGGACAGAACTCTTGAGACCCATTTCAGTCTTCTCACTTCCAGAAAAGTAAGAGGAAGTTGGATGATTTAAACACACTGTGTGGGTCGTTTGTTGTAGCAGCAGTAGCCGACTTGCACAGTGCAAAAGTGGGGGATGCAGGAGGCAGGTCAGTCTAGGAAGCCACTTGGTGTGTCTCAGCTGGAGAGTCCTCTTCTATCCAGTGACACTGGACCCCCTGAGGGACACTGGAAAGGGATCACAATATGCCCCTTCCTTCTAAAAGACCATCTGCTAATATGGTATGGAGAAATCCCCTTTACCTTTTTAGACAGAACCAGCAGAGACCAAAGGGGACCAGTGGGAGTCTCATGGAAGCTGAGAAGCAGATCAGAACAGAAAGGCAGCATCAAGGCTCTGAAAATTAAGCTGCCTTTCAGGCCAGAGTCCACAAAATAGGCCAAAACTACATGCTCAACCACAACAGGAAACTGCCCACTAAGAGAAAAGATTTGAATAGGACCCAGGGTCACCTAACATAATAGGAAAATTACAGAGGACAAAATAGAATTCACTGTCATATCAGTATCCCAGATTAACAGCCCAAATGAGTAAAAAAATGAGCAACTCATGTCAACACCAAGATGAACCAGATGTCAGCCTTATCTGAAAGAAATTAGGAGCAACATCATAAAATAAGCATCCAACAATTAGAAACAGCTGTGAAAGAAGAAAATATGAAATTTGTGAGGTACCAGAAGTAGCAGGAAAGAACCAGTGGGAATCCTGGAACTAAGAAAGATGGTCATAAAGAAACCTGGATGAGCTCAGCAGTGGAGTGAAGACAAAAAGAGAGAATATGCAATTGGAATAACAGAGAAAAAGTCTTACAAGAAACCCATTTTGAATTCCATAGCCTCAGTAGGTTGAAAGTAAACTTATGGAAAAAAATACCATCTATCATTATAAAAAGAAGAGAAGGAGGCTGGGAAGAGGAAGAAGAGGAGGAGGAAGAGGAGGAGGAGGAGAAACAAGCAGCAGCTGGAGGACGACATTAGTATCGGGTAAACAACAAATCAAAGAAAATTGCCAGAGAGAACAATGTTACATGATGATAAAAGGCTCAATCTGCAGGAAGATGTAACGATACTTCTTATGTATGCACCAAGCACCAGCACCTTAGAACGCATGAAAAAAGAACTGATGGTGCTGAAAAGGAGGCAGGAGATCCACAACTGAAGGGGGGGCATCAATAACTCTCCCAGTTACTGACTGAGCAACTAGACAGAAAATCAAAAGGGACATGGAAGATGTAAACAACACAACTGGCCAACAGGGTCCAGTTGATACTCACCCCAACAACAGCAGGATGCTCGCTTCTTTCAAGTACCCATGACATTCCCCAAGGGTGACCACATCCTAGACCATAAAAAAAGCTCAACACATTTAAAGAAAAAAACTCATACAGAATATGTTTTCTCACTCTCAAGAAACAAAAGGAGAATTCATCAACAGAAGACAACAGGAAATCTCTTTACTATATATACAAGTATATATATTATGTATACTTGTAAAAAAAATCCATGTGTAAAAGTGGTCTAGAAGAAGTAAATAAAAATCATAGCACTGAATAAGAAGAAAACACAGCTTATCAAATTAAGTGCTAAGAAGAAGCTTTATGGTACTAAATGCTTATACTAGATGCAAAGAATGTTCTCAACAACATAACTTCCTCCCTGACCATACCAGAAAATCAAGACAGAAATTCACCTAAAAAAAAAGGGGGGGGGAAGACAAAACTATGATAAGAAAGCAATAAAATTGAAGGCAAGAAATAAATGATCCCCTCCCCAAAAAATCGGTGAAACAAAATTTTCAGTGTTTGTGTATCCTTAGCTAGAACAAGATCCAGAAAAATCAGTTCCTTCTACTTTAGGATTGTTGGAAACTTTTCATGTTTTGAAGTTTTTGCATAGTGCCAAACCAATTATGGCAGATAAAAAGTCAACTTAAAATTATTCATAATTAAAACTCTCATTAGTGGCAGTTTCTACATTTGATATGCCACAGATTTTATAATCTGTTTAATATCAGAAGATTTTAGGCATCACCATTTTGGAATTATGCAAATGTTGAAATGGAAATAAAACACTGTATTCCAAACAACAAAAAACCCAAGTTGAGAATATTAATTGCTTTTAATTATAAGAAAACTAGCTGCGTCACACATGAGATTCAGCAAGTTTTTTAAGTTCTCTGGAGGAATTTTCTCATCTTTGAGTTCTGTAGAAAGTTAAATCCACTGTGTTTGATTTTTCTGTGGAAAATCAGAAGAGCCTGTTATACTCCAGGGCTGGCCAAGCCACAGGGAGGCCGGGGCTGGAAAACACCCTGAGACTTGACTGTATCTTTTTTTCTCCCATAATTTTTTTAAATTGGTGCATTATAGTTCTATGTAATGGTTGAATTTATTACATATTCACACACGCACACCATATAGCAATATAATTTGACCAATATAACCCCCAGTATTCCCCGTTCCCTTCCCTCTCCACTCCCTTTGGTCCCTTTCCTCCATTGATCTCTCTTTTCATGAGATTCCCCTGCCCCAATACCTTTATTTTAATTTTTCCTCTTTAGCTTCCACATATGGGGGAAAAATATTTCACCCTTAACCTTCTGAGTTTGGCTTATTTTGCTTGATATAATCTCCTCAAGTTTCATCCATTTCCCTGCAAATGGCATAATTCCATTCTTCTTTATGGCTGAATAAAACTTTATCATTACACACACACACAAACCATATTTGACCATATCTGATTCTGATGTTATGACCTTGCAAATGTGAGTTACATAAAAAAATGGAAAGAAAGGTAGGTGTGATAAGATCATATTGTGTACACGTACAAACATGTAACAACATCCCACTATCATGTATAATTATGATGCACCAAAAATAGGAAAGTAGAACAGAAGAAGATCAAGACTTGGACTTGAGAGAGACCCTGAGGCACTGTTCTCAATGTAGTTTGTGTGTGGTGTGAGGTAGGGATCTATGTAAATTTTATTTTCCCACTAAAAGAACATATATTTCTTAAACAGATATTCTTTCTCTTACTTGTACCGTCAACCCTATCATCTACCAAGTACTTGTATGTGCTTAACTTATATTTTTGGCACACCAGTTTACTTTGTTGATCTAGTTTACTAGGTTTGCTGTTGGCTTAGCCCAGTTGACTCCTCTTGGCTCCAAGCAAACTTTACTTTCAACTGACATTTACTGCACACTAGAACCTGTTGAGCATTTTGCAGTGTACCCAGCATAAGGCCGTGTCATGAAGTTGGTTTAAAGAGTGGGCTCTGTTACGCTGCCACTTATTAGCCAAGGGTATTGGGAAGTGAGTCCTAATAGAACCCACTCCTCAATCCTCTGTTCAGATCAAGTTAGAAAAAGGATATAAAAAATCTAAGCCTAAAATATCCAAGCCTATTTATTTGTCATATAAAAACTGTTTCATGAGTGGTAGTTAATATTATTTATATTACTCATAATACTGAACATTATAGTACATAGCATGTGAGAGTTTTATTATGATTATAATAGTTAATATAAGTAAAATATCTATTACAAATCAATACCTATTACATGTTGAATGTCTAGTAAATGTTTATTTTCAGCCTCCTATTTCCTTTCTAATGCTTGTCCTTCTTTGGACATGTCTGTGGTCTTATTAGGATGATTTTTTTGGGGGGGCTATAAAATAATATGCTACAAGACAGGAATTAATTTTTTTTAAAAATGATCTAATGTGATCTTTTCAAAATGCCAATAAATTTTACATCTTAAGGTACCATTCTTCAGATTTATTATATTTTTAACAGCTTTTTTCTTGTTTCACTGAACAAATTGTTGAACATGGAAATTTAGACCGAGTTGGTTTGTTGCAATGTTCTTCATGGGTGAGCACCAAAAATTCACAAAGAACTTCTATTTAGGCCCAAGATGTCTAACTTTTCTCTAGTCATTTCCCCTTTATCTCACTCCTCTGCTTCCTTTGTAAAAGCTCTATCTGAATTAAGCATCTGCTACTGCTTCTGATGCCAATTCAAATCGTAGGAGTGAAAAAAAATACTACAAAAAGGGAGAGATCTATTTTTGAAAAAAGAAGAAAAGGTTCATCTTTCTACATCTGGGACTCCATTTTAATGCTTCAGAAATTTCATGGACCTTGAATGAAGCTGAAAGAGCAGAGTGTGAGCTGGAACTGAGAGCTTGGCTCCATGGTAAGAAGGACCTAGCTGAGGTTGGGTCTGTGACGCTGTGTGTGCGTGAGTTTGTCTCAGACCCACGGATGTCCTGCGAGGTGGAAATGCTCGCAGTGGGATGGAGTGGAGCATTCGCAAGGTAAACAATACGGAAGGGTTGTGCAGATGCCTCGGCGCACGAGAATGTCCACATCACACGAACCATCTGCATTCCCGGGCAACTACATGTGTTCTCTGTGCACAGAATAAGATTTCATATTATGTAAAAACAGAAGCTTCTTTATCACACCAACTACATGCTTAATGTGTATATAACAATGTTTTAGATTTCAAATGCACAAAATACCAGTACCTGCTATTCCCATTTAACATTTGTGCATATAAACAAGACTGCACATTTGTAAGATCTTGTGTTGAGCAGACAGCCCCAACAAAATAATTAAAGCAACTGATTTGAAACTGCTTTAGGAGAATTTATGCTCCCAGCTAAATCCAAATGCTGGTTCCCAGATTGCTGGGTTCCCTGTTGTGTCTTGCCCAGATCAAGTGTGTATTGTAGGACCAGGTAAGCAAAGACTAAATGTGATAAATCCCTCACTGTATCTATGGCCTGTGTTCTAGAAGCATAACCCATGATCTTGTGCTCTGAGGTTGCTTTGATCTGTGTACCAGGTTGTGGGAGGTGACTTTGGACCATGTACTAGCACTAAGCTAGCACAGAGGAGCGCTGGCAGTAGCCCATGGCACAGAATGGTCAGTGGGTCTGCTCACCAGGTTTTTTCATCCATTCTGCCCCCGATTTATAGGTGCAATTTGGGAATTTCTGTCTGGTCATTTTAATTGTTGGGTCTTCGAAGGCCTTGGAAACATGGCTGCAATGTGAGCTTCTGTCTGTCATTTTGTATGTTTAAATGTGAGAACTTGTTCTTTCTCTTGCCTCTGTTTACTCTGCATTTTTGTTAAGTCCCTTAAAGGGGCAAGTACCACATGACCATATTAAAACAGTTCATGCATGCAAAAGAAGTTTGTTAGCCCTCTGGTTGAGAAGTTGGTGGGAGACCACCAGGTCTTTATCTTTTTCTCGTTTTCATAACTTATCTTGGTCTGTGCTGGCATCTATCTAGGGCAGCTTTTATTCATGAGCTGAAAACACAGCCCTGGGTAATACCAGGCTCACATCTTGCTTATAACGAGCAATATCAGAGAAGAGAGTGATGCTCTGTGGGCCGGCAGCTGGGCAATCTTCTTAACAAAATCTATTTGGTTCTGCTAAGTTACATGCCTATTCCAGTTGTGCCTCTGGCTTTAGGGACAGAAGCAAACATGACAAACAGGCTGAGTCACAGCTCATAGGGTAGACGTAGAAAAACAGCCACAGAAGGTCTGGGGCTGGACTGCCTGAGCTCAAATTCCTGCTCAGATCCTTAATAGCTCTGCAAATTCCAGCAAGTTGTTTGACCTTCCCTAAATAAAATAATACTACCTGGCATGCAGGATTGCTTTGAGGATTCAGTGATCTGTGTCTGCAGAGGACTTGGAACAGTACTTGGCACATAGTAGGCATAACATGGCCCTGGGGTCACTGTGAGCACAGACGGTTCTTCTTGTGGGGAGCAGAGCTTTGTGGCACTAACAGAATCAAGGGGACTCCTCAGTGACAGTTTGGCCATCTCTTTCCTACAGCCCAGAGTTGGATGTGGAGAGAAAGTTAAGTTTTAAGAAAACCTGAATCCCATTAAAAATCTACAACAAATCGTGTTGTCACCAAATTTCCACATTGGAATAAATTTCCTGAGCTCGGTTTCCAGCATTTCTTTCCAAGGTTAGCACTTCAACTGGGAGCCCTTTATGTGACTTGAGCTGTGAGCTTGAGGTGAAAATTGGCTTATATTGTAAAAAATACACCTGAGATATACACTTTTTATTGCATTCAAGAGTGAATGCAATAAAACAAAATCCTAGTTCCTTAAGTCTTTGTCTTAACAAAGCCGTGTGCTTTACTTATTTGAGAATGAATCTACACATGAAATTAGGTAAAAGATGCCTAAACTCCTTTATCTACATGAGACATGGATCTGTTTCTGTGCAAGTTGGCATAGTTTCTAGAAATTGCCGAGGATACTTTGCTGAGAAATTATTCTTTTCTTGGAGGCCAAAGGTCAAAGACAAATCAACCAATCAAGGGGTGGTCCTGTATATTCTCTATATTAGCCACTTTCTTGCCCTGCAGCTAGATATTCATTATGGGGCTAAAAAGTTTATTTTGTGGAGGCGGAGCTGAGGAAGACATTTGTTAACATCCCCCAGAGGCCCCAGGGGCATAAGCTGAGGGCCTCCTTTGCTTCCAACCAACTCCCAAAATATGGAGTTGTAGCAGAAATGTCAGTCTGAATTTAAAAAAAAATCCTCACATGAATAGTTTATTATTGTTATTATCTGTTTTCTTTCTCCAACATCCACATTTTCACCACCAACAGCCAACAGGACAGAGATGAAGATCTATGTACGTGAGTCTTGGCTTCATTATTCATATTTGTTCTATGCCTTGGCCTGCAGCTTGGGGAGCTGTGTACCTTCATCCAGAAATTTACTTATTGCTCATGCCTTGATTTTTTCTTCTTTAGCACAACTCCCAGCAACCCCCAAACTCTTTCCGTAAAAACTGTGGGGAGAGATGGTGCCTTCAGAGTGGCAGGAAGTGTGTGCACATGCGTAGGACTTTACCTCCCAGAGAAGGGCTTGTATTTTATTTTACTGAAACAAAGAAAATATGATGGGTGCCTAAGCTGAATGAGAAGCACGTCCCGGGACGTCACTTACTTGGGAATGAATTTGTCTTTCCATGTCAAGGCAGATTTTGCTAAGATTTTGCTAAGGACACTGGGTCCTCCCACCTTGGTCACCTTGATCTTGGACAGGTGCTGCCAGTTCCCTGGGCCTTACTGTTTCCAATTCAAGAGGGTGCCATGCTCCTTGTGCCTGTGTAGGAGGTACTGTGGGGTGGGGCTGATGGCCCCTGAAATTGCTTGAACTTGAGATCTATTCCAGGGCCCCTTCTCCAGGTCAGGGACTTTCCTCCATCATCTTCAAATCAGATTTTTTTTTTTTTTTTTTTTTTTTTTTTTTGCTAGGGAGAGGAAGAATGCGGCTCTCAGGGAATTTTGCCTGCCTTTCCAAATCTACTACCTCCCTCATAGCATCGAAGTCCTGGTTGGGAAATCTGGGTTCCCACACTAAAGTCACTGTCAGCTCGCTGTGTGATTCTGGCTTCCTAAATTGTTACCTTGGCATTTTTCACCAGGGATTATTAATATGAGTTTTATCTAGTGTGGAAACGGATAATTAATTTTTGCTTATTCAAGTCCCTGGAAGCATTAGGCATTCATTAAGAGAGGAATGCATGAGGGAGTTATAAAAAATAGTTGACTCGAGTCCCAGGGATGGGCTTCTCTAATTTTCTGGTTTTTAACAAAGGAAAAAAGGGAAGTTGATATCACGACTACGGCCATGCCTGGCTTGGGTGCTGACCTTTCCTGCTCCTGAGGTCCCTCCCTGGTTCCTCAGACTGGGACCTGCATGGGAAGCACTGTCTTTGCAGGTATAGCTGATGAGTCATCCTGGAGTAGGTGGGGCCCCTAATCCAGCATGACTGGGGACCTTATCAGAAGAGACATTTGGACACAGATTCAGACATACACACAGGGAGGGTGCCATGTGGGCCCTGGACCCCACTGCTCCAGGCACTAGGAGAGGAGCTGGGGTAGACCCTTCCCTGGAGCTCCCAGCGGGAGCAGGGCCCTGCTGAGGCCTTGTCTTACACCCTGGACTTCAGATCTTTGAGACGCTATCCGGTGCTCCAGCCACCCCATATAGGTGTTTCCTGGTGGCTCCTCGGAACCTTGACCCTCTCTGGGCCATCACCACATCTTCCTGCCCAGTCCATCTGTTTTGCTTGGTGACAGGGAATTCCTTCCCCCACATGTCTTCAGGGACCAAGTGGAGCTGCCCTCGGAGACCAGCCTGCCACACTCCCTGCTATAGGGAGGCACGTGTGTGGTCAGGGACTTTGATCCAAACTCTGGGCACTTATTATTAGTGTGATTTGAAGATTGCAATGTGTCCTAAGACCCAGTTTCTTCATCTGGGAAAGGGAATGGTGACTTCTCACAGTGTTGTCCTGAGCATTGAGCGGCATAATGCTGAGAAGACCTTGAGTGCAGGGCCGGTACAGAGGCCCGTTCAGTGAAAGGCAGCTGTTTAAGGACACTCCATGCTCCTCGAGGTCTGAAGAGCATCTTGTTCTTCTACTTCTCTTTTATTGGATTAATTAGGACGCTGATTTACTTCCTCTTAAGTAAAATTCTGAATTGATCTGGTGGCTGGTGTTAATTATCAATCAAGTTTCCTCCTTAATCCAAAGTTGAGGGGGATCTGGGCTGTTTCTGCTTTGTCACTTGGCCATTCCTGGGTGCAGCATCCCTTCATTCTCAGGTGTTGGCCATGTTGCTGGGGTGGGGTGTGGGGGAATAGGGTAAAGCCTTTGAAAAGACCTGCCATAGTCCAGTGGCCAGAATATAGTATGGTGGCCAGTGCTGATGACCAGGGCTGCTGGGAAATGTAGCCCTGATCCTGAAAAGCCTGTGAGATGTGTGTGTCCTAGTAGCCAGGATGGGGGGGATGGAACTGGGGGCAGCCTGTCTGCACCTCAGCTACACATGAGCATGTCAACGACCATCCATAAAATGTGGTGGAAGCAATGAGTGTCACTGGCTCCTGGGGGCGTGGCTGAGCACTGGCCTGGTAAGGAGCTGTCCCTCCAAGTCATGGTCCACCAACCACAGGGGGTTTAGAAATGAGTGGGCACTGGGACCTCCCCACTCTCCATGGGTTCCCACTTAGTGGCTACTGCAGTGGCATGCTGTATAATGTGGGACAGATGGCACTCTGGGAAAGCAAGTGAGATCACTCAGCCTAACTGCTGGGTGTGCAACCCCTCCCCACCCTGGCCCCCAGGCTACAAAATTACAGGAGGAGAAAAAGTTGAGGTGGGGTGATGCAGAAGATGGAGGGCAGCGGCCAGCAGACTGGGCCTGGGCTTCCACGTGTCTCTCCTGTCAACCTGGGTTTCTTAAAGGTCAAGAAGAGCTATTCTGTGGTGGGAAAAAAAGTGTTTGGAAAAAGAGTCTCGGGGCTCCTACAGTACATACTACTTTTATTTCTATCCATCATAAATGTAAAACCTGACTTGGATGCTGAAATATTAACAGCTTCTCCTTTTTCTAGGAAATGTTCTTATTTTAAATATGTTGAGGTACTCTGTAAGTGGGGGAAATATATTTCTGACTAAGTAACTGGGTAGCTTATCTGTCAAAAACCTATGTCAAAAAGAAGAAAACATGAGAAACCCTCATTCACTGTCAGCTTGAAATGTTTGATAGGCTGCAAGGTGCTGCAGAAAAAATGAAGTAGGAAGTATTTGGGTAATTTTCAGCTTTGGGAGAATTTTTGAATTTGGTTTAAAACTTTCAGTTAGAAATGTCTTTCTACTGCATGAGTAATTGCATAGTTGTAAGGTTAAATTGCTTCTAGAGTCACCAGTGTTTAGAGAACAACCACAGAAAGAGGTAAATCAGCACAGATGGGGGAGAAGCAAAAATTTTCTGTTCCCCTCTGAGAGTGGGAGATGATCGTGTGATTTGGGGGAGCTGTTACAACAGAGTCACCAGTAGGAGTATTGGCCGGGAACCTTGTGAAAGAGGCCAGCTGGCCAGAGCAAAAAGCTGTAACTGCAAGATACCATGTCATTCTGCAGGGAACAGAAGCCGAGGGGCAGAGGGAAGGACTTGTCTGGACCCAGGAGATTTTGCTGCAGATAAAGAAGCTTCTTCTCCTGCAGGCCCTCTAGAGAACCCATGGCAGAATCCAAAAGAAAAAGGCTCAGTTTTAAAGCCTGTCATGTGTGTGGGATACAAAGCCACCTTATTCCAGTGCTAAGGAAATACAACATGCACCATCTATGTCCTTCCCTGGGATCCAGAATTCTTAGCTGGTGCTGTTGTCCAAATGTCTGTGCCCTTAGGAAACTGGACAGTGCCCCACCCACAACCATGCCCACCTGGAAGTTTCCTGTTATTTCAAGGCAGGGATTCCACAGGCCTTGCTGAGCTCTCAGACCAACTCTGAGCCCTGACTTGGCACTCAATAGATACAGTATTGAGCCAGAAATGTTTAAATAGGTGGAAATGTGGGTGGGAATCCTCGCTGCAAGCAGAAGAAACTAACTAGGGTTAACCTGAGCAAGAGGTGATTAGTAAGGGATCAAAGCAGGAGTGGGAAACTCTCTTTTAGCCCAGAATTGTCAGTTGAGGCAGCCAGGAAGATGGGAAGGAGACCTCCCTCCTGAGCATGCCTGTGACCCAGAGGGATGAGGATAGGGCATCTTCAGCATGAAGCAGAACATAAGCTCTTTCCAGTAATTTGTCTCTCCATTGAGAAAGGCACATTTAACTGGCCCAGTGTGGCTTTTGCAAGGAGCAGAATGGACCACATCTAATGTGGCAAAGTATTTCTAACTTAGGTGAAGAAGTAGGGTGCTGTTAGGAAAAAGGAACTGGGCTGGGAGCTGCAGGGAGACACAGGTAAGCCAAAAAGCCCAAGATATTGGGTGCTAGTTCTTTTTTTTTAAAAAAAAAAATTCTCAAGTGAAATCCCTGTTGTCCGAGGGGCCAGTGGTATCTATGTGCTGCACTTTAGCTACTCGGCACCCCACAGAAGCCAAGGAATCGCCACCCCTCTTTGCTCTTTGTCTTCAACATCGGCAGTACTTGAATTCATGAGAACAGATCGCTGCATCTCGGTTAACTTGCAGTCACTATCCATCTGCCGTGGATTGCTCTTTCTCACGGGCTTGAGAAGAAAGTTCCCAGATGCAGTTGGTTGCAACAGAGCATACTATGGGTTGTCCTTTGCCTTCCCAGCCTGGGGGCTTGGGTGACAGATCAGTTTGATAAGAGCACATTCAAACTGGGGTCATAAAATTCTGTCACAATCATTCTGAATGTTAGTTTTGCTATATCTTGTTTCTTTAGAAAGCAAAGCCCTGCTGCCCTCCCAGACACATACACTTACACACAGAAACTACCCCCCACAGGGCATCATTAATTTGAACTTGAGGCATTTATGAAATGTATCATGTTCATGATTTTGACTGGTCATTAGGTTAGAAATTTAAATCTGGAAGAAAGAAAAATAAAACAACTTTCAGATTTGCCTGCACAAGAAGAGTTGGGCCCCAGAATAAGCATTGAGGGGACATAAATACTGACACCACAGTGAGCAGATTCCCCCACCCAAGGGCCCAGCTAGCCTGGCTATGTGTAGGTGGTGATGGACAGGATCTGTAGGATTCGGTTGTTAACCATGTCCCAAGTGATTCGCACACTCAGAGTGGCCACCACCCAGTGTCCTGTGCCCTGTGGGGTGAGCAGCATCTGAACCCACGAGTCATGAGTCTGTAACCCCGACTGAGCCCATTTCCCAGCTTTCCTCTTTTCTGGGGCATGGTAGCTATTCATGGCTTAATCACAACCTGACTCTCACCCATTCTCTAATTTCAGAAATCTTTGCTGAACGCCAAATGTATTTAGGTCTCATTTCAGGGGCTAAGGAGCCACAGGGATCCCTGACCTCAGGAAGTCTCTAGTCCACTGGAATAGATCTGAGTTTGTGCTACATTGACCTGGAGGGATGTCCTATGGTTGGGATGTAAGAGCACAGACTCTGCTGCCAAGTCCAGCCTGCCTTGCATTGGCTGTGTGATATCTGCATGTTGCTTAACCTCTCTGGGTACCACTTTCCCTCTGTGTGACATGGGTACACCTGCAAAACCTCATATCTTAGGGCCATGATGGAGACCAGATGAGGGGATAAATGCACAGCTCAGCCACCTACATGGAGTGCCTGATGAGCTCTGGCTGTGACTTCATTCCTCAGGGAACACAGAGCCTCCATCAGTGATTGCAGAGGGGTGGTGCTTACCTGGCTCTCTAGGAGGATGCATGTGTGTCTTAGCAATCCCTTCACTAGTATGAAGCCATTAAATGACAGGACACACTTTTGCATTTTTAGCCATTATTTCTCCAAATGACTTTTTCATTTACACTATCAATCTCCATGTATAATTGGGGTTGTTTAATGTACAGCTGCACTTAACAGGCTGCTAAGATAGCCCAGCTCAGAGAAGCGCTGCTGTGCTTATGTCCATAATGAAACAAATGTGTATGGGTCCTGATTTTCCTTTATATTTTTTAATGCAATTACAGAAATTTGATAACAGAATTTACAAACCAGTATTGGTAATCTTGGTCCTAAATAAGTAACAGATAGCTAATTAAATATAATACAATCATTTAAGATAAGTCACTAATATGAACTTATTGACTATTTTATGCCCTGCACAGTCTTCCCAGAATTTGCTTCATCTTGAATCACTGTGCTTTATAATTTCAGAAATCAACAAGAAAAATCTAGGACATATAATTTTATCTTTTGATATAAATTCAACAGATCTGACTGGCAAAATAAGGGCTTTTTGGAAAGAAACGGAAAAGATGCTGGTGTGCTGAGCAAATATCAGAAGCCAAATAATTTGTCCAGAGTTTATTTTCATTTTCTTTTTTGTGTGCACTTAAGGGATGCGGTTTGATGCTTTGCTATCCCTGATGCAGGGGTTACAACAGTCAGGCAGATGAACACCCCCTCCTCTCACAGTTTCCTTTTTTGTGTATGGCAAGAGAACCCAAAAATCTGTTTTCTTAGCATAAATTCCTGCTGTGACCCAATGAAAACCTGGACTCCCTCACACAGGGAGAGAAGCAGCGCTGAGGTGTGCAGACTGCACTGGGGGTTCCCAGCAGAAAGGAATAGAAGAGATGGGGGGACAGAGAAGACCCAAGCCAGGCATTTTTTGGAGGGGAAGGGGTGGATTAAATAAGAGGTTTGGAGAGAGCAGCAAAAACCCACTTGGGTCAAGAGAGTCCCTGAGATAAAGCGGGTGGTGGGATGTTTGAACATGGCCACTGGATGGTGAAAACAGAATTTGCTGGGAGTTTTTTGGATGATGCAGTGACTCTTTTGCCTGGGGTGAGGCTGCTCTAGAGAGGGGGGACATGGTTGTAAGAATCACTGAGTGACTGAAGCCCTGTCCCACTGTACACAACACTCCCAGGAGTATGTGGCCATGTTCAGGGTCCAGGCTGTGCACGTGACCTACCAAGGGGCTGGGGCAGGTCCATGGTACTTAAGCTGCACCTAGACGGCTTGTTGTGGCTTAACCAAAATGAAATTTGCTATTTGAATTAGCTGGCCTTGCCATCTGGAGACAGAGGTGGCATTGTGGACCATGGCACTCTTCAGAGGCTGGAGAGCACAGGTGGCACCAGGGAGAGGAGTCTGATGTCTCCAGTTGGGCAGACTGTTCCCTGGTCTGTCTCAACTTTTGGAAGTCGTAAGGCCCAAGAGATCTCGTGAGTGGCCTTGTTTCTGTGCTCATTGGTGTTTGTGGAAAAGGTGTCCCTGGGTGCGACTGCCCCCAGCAGCCCAGCCTCACCCTTGCTAGCTGGCCCCACTCCATGCCCAGTGCTTTGTGTCCATTTTGGTCTTGGCCCAATAGCGTTTCTCAAACCTTGCCATGTGACCTGAGGCACAGTTAAAATTCATCCCGCCCAGGGTTTGTCCCACAGACTAATTCTGCAATGAGCCCCGTGGTCGGCTCCATTGGCACAGTGCTGTGGGGGCCATGTGCAGCCAGGGCGGAGACCCCCGGGCTCAGTGCTGATGTCCTCCTGGGGAAGACCCACTGTGTGGACCAGAGGGCATGACAGGCCATGAAGGAGCCCAACCACGTGGACATGTGACAAGGATGAGGACTTTAGATACACTCCCAGGTAACTGTTTTCTCAGAGTATTCTTGTATACATGTCACCATGTGTGACTGGGGTGGGTGGTCCCTCTGAGCCAGGGCCAGGAGTGTGTTCCTAGTGATGAATAGATGTTCTGATGTCAGGGTTGTTCTGTGGCACAGGAGGGTAAATGGCGGCTCTGGTGAGGTTAAACAGGGGACAACGAGGGCGGAACACTGGTGGCCTCCAATCTCCTGTTGCCCCGCTCCAGCTCCATGTGAGGTCATGCAAAACGATGAGTTCTCCTAACTTAGAAAGTTCCTGTCCTTGGCTTCCTCTTGCCTCTCGTGGCCAAGATGCACAGGCACTTGGGACACTTACAATCGATGGTTGTTGGTATTTTACAAGATGGCACAACCATCAGTGCTGACGGATTTGGGAGTATCCCTGCTACCTTAGCTGTCACTTCTGGGCCTCCCTGGCCCTCAGCCTCATAGCCCCACGTCTGTCTGCAGGGATTTTTGTCACTGCAGGCACTTCTATGGCGTGCATGTGGCCTTCTGTGTGTGGCTGCTTTCCTTCAGTGCAACATTTCCTAGGGTCACTGTGTTCTTCCACATTATGGTCTGGCCATTTTCTGTCACCTGGATGACCCCGTGAGGCTCACACCGGCGGGCGTGCTCGGGGTCCCACCTCTGGGTGTGATGGAGAATGCTGACGTGGGCAGCTGTTTTCAGTTCTGTTGGGGAGCTGGTGAGAAGTGGCCCTTTAGAATCATAGGGTAATGTTATATTTAGCTTTTTAAAAACTTGCCAAAGTGTTTTCCAAAGTAACCGCAGAATTTGACATTCCCCTAGCAGCCCTGGGGGCTCCCTTTGCTCCCCACCTCCCCTAGGTCCAGGGTTGCCAGGTGTCAGATCCGTCTCCCTAGGGGTAGGAGGTGGTTTTCATCGAGGTTCCCCCCCATACCCTGGTAACTAACAAGCTGAACACACACAGTCATGGTCAGCTTCATGTCGTCTTTTTTTTTTTTTTTTAAGAAAGAGTATGAGAGAGAGAGAGAGAGAGAGAATTTTTTAATATTTATTTTTTAGTTTTTGGCGGACACAACATCTTTGTTTGTATGTGGTGCTGAGGATCGAACCTGGGCTGCACGCATGCCAGGCGAGCGCACTACCGCTTGAGCCACATCCCCCGCCCCTTCACGTTGTCTTAAGGAAAAGGCCTGCTCAGATGTTTGGCTGCTTGCAGCTGGGCTGTCTTTGATGGTCCATGGGTCATGGTGCTCTTTACATATTCTGGATATAAATCCTCTGTCAGATATGTGGATTCCAGGTATTTTCTAACTACAGCAAAATCCCCATTTCACTCAGAATTTCTGGACAGTTTTCCAGGGCTTTGCGACTAGTAGGAAGACCCACGGGCAATGCCTGGGAGATGCTTGGGGAGCACCTGGACAGACAATACAGGGGCCTTGACCAGCCAACAGAAAGAGGGAAGTTGGAAGAATCAGAGGGGCAGAGAGACAGGAAGAAATTAAGTACCTGGTTGAAATCATGGAGTCAGAGTCCCTGAAATGAGCTATAAAGTAGAAATGTCAGGGCAACAAGTACCTTTGGGGAGCGGAGGATGAAGAGGGCTCCTCTGATTCTGGAGGTAGATGTTTCCAGATGCTCTTTGGGTTCCAGATATTCAGCTTTGGGTCATTGAAGGGACCTTATACCTTTCTTTGGCTGGGTTCCAAGGCACGGTAAGCCATAGCGGGGTGTCTGGAGAGGTCATTAATACTGATGTGGATTCATCCACAGGGCACAGGTCTAGTCCCCTGGAATAAGGCATCCAATGAAAGAATTAGAAGTCCCTGTCCTCACGGTGCTTACAGTCCAGCTGGGACACGCAGCTGACATCATAGTGTAAGCACTGGAGAACTTTAATGTAGGTACATCATGAGAATTAGGCAGCCAGGGGCTGTAGGTGGGGGCTTATGGCTTAGGTAGATGGCGTTGGCCAGTCTGACAAAGTCACTATTGAAAGAAGCCTAACAGGTGAAGGACTGAGCCTGGATCTCAGGGGGAAGCTTCCTGTGCAAATGTCCTGAGGTGGGCCTGGTGCATAGCTGGACAGTGGGGAGGTGAGCGTGGCTGGTGGGTGAGCAAGGCCATGTGGGATGGGGAAGCTGCAGGGCTTCCCAGGGTCATGAGGACCATGGTCTCTCTCCAGGTGGAATGGACTTGCGGGCATTGAACAGTGCCCATTGAACTGGCCATTGAACAGTGGGGCCAGGCATGGTGTCTGCTGTCACCAGGTCCCTCTTGCTATGGATGGAGAGCAGGTTGCAGGGTGCAGGCCTAGGTGCAGAGCAGAAATAGCCATCAGGAGCCCCGTGCAGTGGCTGGAGAGAGAGATGATGGGGCAGAGTAGGCTGGCGGCCATGGAGGATTCGGCAAAATTCAGGAGATCAGATGTGGGGTGGGGGGCACAAAGTCAGAGGTGATCCGAGACTTCTACCCAGGTAACTCAGATGGACTTGGGTTTAATGGGACAGAGAAGGTCTGGGACAGGGGTGTGTGTGTACCCACGCGTGTCCACTGCTCAGCTTCTGACAGGTTCACTGGGGAGGGTCCATTCACCATCCCTCCTGATCAAGGGTGGGCAGTGCTGTGTAACTGGTCCTGCCACACCCACTCAGTGCTGCTGACTCTGTCCTGGGGAAGGAGAGCAGGACCATCCCAGGACTG
This sequence comes from Ictidomys tridecemlineatus, assembly GCF_052094955.1. Taxonomy (NCBI): domain Eukaryota; kingdom Metazoa; phylum Chordata; class Mammalia; order Rodentia; family Sciuridae; genus Ictidomys; species Ictidomys tridecemlineatus. The sequence continues at coordinate 171,898,072 of NC_135479.1, forward strand.
GCAGGAAGGTGGCGAGTACAGAGGGAATCTTTTACCACCAGCTGCACAGGCCTGGGGTCCTGGGCCGAGGACCTTGCACGCAGGTGCTCTTGGGTCAGCCGTCCATGCCTCAGCCTCCTGAGATTCCTGGTACCCTGAAAGTCTTGTCCCCTCCCTCCTTCCCTCCCTTCTTCTTTGCTCTGGGGAAAGGTCACAGCCCAGGTAACTCAGGGCCTCTTTCCATCCTCCAGCACCTGCCTCTTTTTCGACACTGAGTCTCGCTGCCAGGAGAGATGAATGGGCCAGAAGTGTCATAGTTTGGTGGCTCTTAGTACAGTGTGTGCTAGCAGCTGCCACCCATCCTACCTGTGCCCACTGTGCCCCACTCAGATGCCAAGGCAAGCCCTCTCCTCCCAGTGTGCCCTCCCCCTAACCAGGAGGCCGACCAGGTGCAGCTCCCTCAGGGGTTCAGAACTGGCACCTCCAGGACTCTCTTGATGTGAGTGTGGCTGGGATCCAAAGAGTAGCCTCAGGTGACCACAGAGGGGGGACAAGGGGACCCAGGGGAAGTGGGAGTGTGAGATGGTGACATCAGGCAGGGTCTCATGGCCACTCGGGGCTCTGCTGACCAATACTGATCCCTGGGGCAGTGGTGTTATGAGGCCTTCCCAAGATGGTGGCACAGGGCTGATTGGCCATGCTGGATGACTGCTCTGGCAGAGGCCTGGGGCCCCTGGGGGCTGGCATGATTGCGTGGCCACCTACGGCTCTGCAGACTGGTGCTGGCTGGTGTGCAGGTGGTGACAGTGCTGTACCATCTGTCTGCACAGACACTCATGTCTGCTGAGCCTGGGAATGGAGGCGCATTGAGGAGCCCTCAGTGACCGTTTGGTTTCTGGTAGTGACCTCAGGTGTCCCCCACCTGTCCATGTAGCTAGGCTCAGCTGGAGCAGTGGCTTCTGCTGATGAGAAGGGAGGCATGAGTGGCTTGAATTGCACCTGCCCTGTCAGGTGTGGGTGGCTGGAAAAGAAACTGCCAGCTGCCTGGATACCCGGCACAAACAACTGCTCCCACACACAGAGCCCCAGTACTTCCTTCACGCTCACTCGTTATTAAAAATCTGAAAGCATTAGTGGCCAACGTTTACAGATTGCCCCCCACATCCAGGCACAGTGCTTGAGTTTTCAGGGTGGAAGAAATTGTTTTTTGGATAATATAGAATATATAATATATTGTATAAATATATTATTTATATAATTAATATATTAATATTCTCTCTGGTCATATTTTTGTTGCCCTCGCCAAAGGCTAGCCAATGACATGGAAATAGAACTCTTCTGATGATATTTAAAAAGGCATTTGATTTTCTGATTATTACTCCCTCTTCTCTCCTTTCCCTTTTTCTTGCCTTGAAATAGTTATGATGGTGAGGGATTAGCAGCAAATCTTGTGCCCGTGAGCCAAAGGGCTGAAAAATCAAAAGCCTTACTGTAGACTTTATTGAGACCTGGACCAATGTGAAAATGATCTGTTCCTAAGCATCTCAGTATGTAAAGAATATAAGTGTTTGTTATTTGATCCTTAAGTGGAGCCCTCGTTTCAAAGGACAAAATGGATGCTGTTTTGGGGAGGATTCAGCTGATAAGTAGGAACCATTGTCTGTGCCCTGGTAGGATTGTTTCTATTTGGGCCTGTCATCTCCATCAGAAGTGTCAGTCTCCGGGAATACGCTGCTGTGGATTATTTAGAAAATGAGCATAAATCACCCCAAACCCTACCTCTTAGAGATAAGCATTGAATATATATTTGGGGGAATAATTTAAAAAAAAATTTTTTCTTACACCAAGCTTAGTATAGTTGAGGTCGTAACTCGCACACGCACACACGCTGGTGTGCACCCTTATCTCTCATAAATCTGTCAACTATGACAACGTGCTTTTATGTTCATGTCCAAATTCCCACAAATTCTAGTCCCTGGTCACTCAAATGAAAACTCAGGTGCTTCAAAAGTTCTCTCTTTTTTTTTTTTTCTGTGAAACCCTGGTGGCATGTCACCAGCCCTCCTGTGTCCCAGAGGCATGTTCTTCCCCTGGGTACCACAAGCCTTCTGCCTGAGCAGGCTCCAGGGGCCCCACAGGGTGGGAAGTCACCAGTGACCACACTCTTCCAAGAGCTGCCCAGGCCACCCTTGGCAGCATACCAAATGGTTCTGGGTCCCTCCGTTCCTCCCACTGCCAATGCCTCTGCAAAGATGGTTTCTCCATTCTTCCTGTTGCTCCGGTGGTCACCCCCTGGCCTCCTGTGATCTGTTCTTCCTCTTACCCCATATCCACAAAGTCCAGAAATCCTTTGGCTTCACTCTCCAAATCTGTCTAGATTCTTACCCATGAGGCTGATCTGTAACCTCCCCCAAACTGTCATCTTACTTGGGACCTGGGAACACATCATCTCCCACAGAAGAGTGGATTTGAGGATGTGGCTAAGGTTCCTAATGTGGGTAGAGGATCCTGGGTTACCCAGGGACTCATAGTGGGCCTCAGAAGAGGGTGGCAACAGGACCATAGCCAGAGAAGGAGTGAGACGGTGGAAACAGAAGAGATGGAACAGTGGGGACAAGATGACAGAGGAATCTGAAGATGGGACCCCCCTGCTTTGTGGATGGGAGAAGGGACCACCAGGCAGAGCTCAGGCAGCCTCAGGAGCAGGGAAAGCTTAGGGGATGGTCCTATCCTGGAGTCTGTTGAAGGAGCACAGCCCTACCCACACCGTGACCTTGGGACTTCTGACCTCCAGTGCTGGGCGAGGAAATTCCTGCAGGTTAGCCAGGAGCTTGGGCTGATTGGTTACAGCAGCAGCAAAAAAGAGGTCCACTCTCACCTGGCCAACTGCCCCCCAGGTCCTGCAGATGCCTCATGACTGTGCTCCCTGGCCAACCTCTGCTTATGCTCAGCCAGAGTGGACCTTTGGGACTCCTTGGGTCCCATCATGGCTGTCCTCTGCTCTAAGCCAGAAAGCCCCCA